>NC_143052.1:358881896-359184913 GCF_052426305.1 Pelodiscus sinensis | reverse complement strand
GCAGCGTTGGATGTTTCACTCCCGACAGTTGAAGCTGGGAAACTGTGTAAGCAGCTAAAACTGAAGGTGTCAGACAGCCTGACCCAAAGATGGTTGGCTGGCTCTTGGGAAGCCCATTCAGCAAACCTCTTCTTTGTAATAATGTCTGTGGCAAGGAGTTCCACAGGCCACGTATGGAGAAGGTAAGAATTTAGCTTTTCTTGTTTTCGATGTTCAAACATGCAATGGAATTAAATGTTCCCTTTTTGCGTGTTATGAGAGACGGTGAATATAAATGCCTGATTACTTTCTTTGGTGCTGGATTCATAGAGCTGAAAATCAGGAGGGACAATTAGATCATTAAATCTGACCTGTTCCGTAACACAGGTCATTACATGTCACCCACTTATTTGCATATTAAGTCCCATGCCCTGAGTGTCACTAAGGCCTGCTTTGTACCAGGATTTTGTGGTGCAGAAGCAGAGATGTGAGAGGGCACCACGAGTGTCAGGTGACCCGGCCCCCGCCAAAGACGGAGAATGTGTTGAATCTGCACCCTCCCAGACAGATGTCTGTCCCCTTCCGTTTGAATACCCCCAGTGAAGGGCCTGCCACAACCTCCTGAGGCATCTAAACCCACTGCCTCTGGTTCTGCTCTCCGAGTCAAAAGTGAAGAACTTTCCTCCATTTCTTATTGTAGGCTCTGAAATCCTTGGAGATCCTTGTTATACCTCCCTCTCTCCCTCTCTCCCTCCCTCCCGAACTCCATTCAAATCTAAACACACCTGGGTCCTTCAGCTTCCTTACACAGCGTTGGGACATGTTTGGACCTTCTCTCCTGATCCTTTCCGATTAACCCACTCTGGGTCCACACACCCCCAAGGGTAGGCTGCTTTTCCACTGGAGCCCCCTGAAGCCATGGTGAATAGTGTCCACATCGACGTACCAGGCAGATTGATTGGAGACAGATATTCAGGCCAACCTACAAAGGCTGCTCCAGTATGAATTTACTCATATTCTTATCACTTATCTAATGGAGGTATAAATCCATAAGTCCACCTGTGTATGGGTCTTCATTCCCTGAGGTTTGACAGACTTGTCAGACCTGCGCTTTGTTTCAAAATGTGGTGCTATGTAGCCAGCATGAAATTTAAAAATAAGCTATTTCAAAATTGACTCAGACTAAGCTACACAATTTACGTAGTGCAATGAGCAACCAGACCTGAGCGCATGCCCAGAGCGGGTTATAACCCATTTCATTCCATATGTGTCCAACCATGGTCTGTGCTTTCACCACAGCTGCAAAAAGCAGGTGACCCCTTGGTGTAGCTCTGTGAGGAGCAGGCCTTTCCTGCTGGTGGCTGTTAAGGTTTCTCACAAAATGATGTATGGAAATTATAGACACTGGGACACCACTGGCATTCGGAGGGTGAGTTGCTCATACGTCATTTAACTGCAAAATCTTTGTGTTTAGTGTGTGAAGAGTGACCAGTCTGCTTTGCCCCTGGAAAAGCCTCAAGCAGAGCATGTCATAAGAACATAAGAACGGCCGTACTGCGTCAGACCAAAGGTCCATCTAGCCCAGTATCCTGTCTGCCGACAGTGGCCAGCACCAGGTGCCCCAGAGAGGGTGGACCGAAGACAATGATCAAGCGATTTGTCTCCTGCCATCCCTCTCCAGCCTCTGACAGACAGAGGCCAGGGACACCATTTTTTCCCCTGGCTAATAGCCTTTTATGGACCTAACCTCCATGAAATTATCTAACTTCTCTTTAAACTCTGTTAGGCTGTGTCTAGACTACATGCCTCTGTCGGCAGAGGCATGTAGATTAGACACATAGGCAAAGGCAAATGAAGCCACGATTTAAATGATCGCAGCTTCATTTACATTTACATGGCTGCCGCGCTGAGCCGACAAACAGCTGATCAGCTGTTTGTCCGCTCAGCGCGCTAGTCCGGACGCTCCCCTGCCGACATCAAAGCCCTTTGTCGGCAGCCCCGTTATTCCTCGTGGGATGAGGTTTACCGGGGCTGCCGACAAAGGGCTTTGATTTCAGCAGGGGAGCATCCAGATTAGCGCGCTGAGTGGACAAACAGCTGATCAGCTGTTTGTCGGCTCAGCGCAGCAGCCATGTAAATGTAAATGAAGCTGCGATCATTTAAATCGCGGCTTCACTTGCCTTTGCCAAAAAAACAAATCTAAATGCCTCTGCCGACAGAGGCATGTAGTCTAGACACAGAGGCCAAGGACACCATTGTATCCCCTGGCTAATAGCCTTTTATGGATCTAACCTCCATGAAATTATCTAGCTTCTCTTTAAACTCTGTTATAGTCCTAGCCTTCCCAGCCTCCTCTGGCAAGGAGTTCCACAGGTTGACTACACGCTGTGTGAAGAAGAACTTTCTTTTATTCGTTTTAAACCTGCTACCCATTAATTTCATTTGGTGTCCTTTAGTTCTTCTATTTAGGGAACTAATAAATAACTTTTCTTTATCGGCCCTCTCCACACCACTCATGATTTTATAGACCTCTATCATATCCCCCCTCAGTCTCCTCTCTTCTAAACTGAAAAGTCCCAGTCGCTTTAACCTCTCCTCATATGGGACCCGTTCCAAACCCCTCAACATTTTAGTTGCCCTTTTCTGAACCCTTTCCAAGGCCAAAATATCTTTTTTGAGGTGAGGAGACCACATCTGTACACAGTATGTCATGTCTCATATTGTCATTCTCTGTCCCTCCAGGAACTTGTACTGCGAGCATCATTATAAACCCGGGGCACATACAGAAAGGAAGGGAAACATATAGAAAGTGCAGGAGACACCATTCTGCCTCAGAGTTGGACACCTTCTCTCCTACACCATGTCAGATTCTAACCTAACTGCCTTCACCAACCCCTCCACCTTCATCCTTCAGGGCATTCCTGGTCTGGAGGGGGCCCATGGCTGGCTCTCCATCCCCTTCTGTGCCATGTACATCATAGCCCTCTTGGGGAACCTCACCATCCTGTTCATTGTGAAGAAGGATCCGAGCCTCCATGAGCCCATGTACTATTTCCTCTGCATGCTGGCTGTCACCGATCTCATCCTGTGTACATCTACCATGCCCAAAATGCTGAGCATCTTCTGGTTCAATTCCCGGGAGATCGGTTTCAGTGCCTGCCTCACCCAGCTGTACTTCATTCACTGCTTCTCAGCGATTGAGTCTGGGCTTTATGTGGCCATGGCGTTGGATCGGTACGTGGCCATCTGCAAACCTCTGAGATATTCCACCATCCTGACAAACCGTGTCGTAGCTGAGATCAGCCTGGCTGTGGTGCTGCGCGGTGCCGTGCTTGCACTGCCCTTACCCTTCCTGGCCAGGCAGTGGCCGTATTGCAGAACCAACATTGTCCCCCACACGCACTGCGAGCACATGCTTGTGGTGAGCCTGGCTTGCGCGGACATCCGCATCAGTAGCTACTATGGCCTCTTTGCACTAGTCTCTAGGATTGGTCTCGATGTGCTTTTTACTGCCCTGTCCTACACCCAGATCCTCAGGGCCATCTTCCGCCTCCCCACCAAGGATGCCCGGCTCAAGACCTTTGGGACCTGCGGTTCTCACCTCTGTGTTGTCTTGGCCTTTTACATCCCAACTCTCTTCTCCTCCCTCATGGCACGGTTTGGTCGTAATTTGCCCCTTCATTTCCTCAGTCTAACTGGCAACATTTACCTCCTGGTGCCCCCCATGCTAAATCCCATCATCTACGGGGTGAGGACCCAACAGATACAGGCCAGGCTGCTGCGGCTGTTTCCTCACAAATGGACTAAAGTTTTCTCCTAGAGCTCTGATTCTCAGTCCAAGCCCCATGCAGTGCTGGCCAGTGGCATGTTTCTTGGCCCTGCCTGAACCATTGATTGGCCAGTCAAAGAGAGAATAAATCCTTTCCTGTCCTTATCGTGGCTTCTGAATGTGAGTTTGTGTGTAAATTATTAACATCTAGGCAAGTGGCACCATCACAGGACCTAACCAGAGCAGCTACATCAGGGGCCCAATCACCTGTACATCCTCTAATGTGATCTTTGCCACCAAGTGCCAGCAATGCCCCTCTACCATGCCCAATGGACGGTCTCTGCAAAAAAGGATAAATAGACACAAGTCAGACACCAGACATTGTAACTCACAGAAACCCGCAGTGGAACATTGTACCCTGCCTGGGCACTCATTCATGGATTTCAAAGCAGCCGTTCTTCTACCAACAACTTTCCCCAGCCAATTACAGAAAGTACAGAGTTCACCTTCAGATGCTTAATAAAGTTTAATAAAGACAAATGCAATGTGCTCCATTGAGGAAGGAACAATCAGTTTCACACACAGAATGGAAAGCGACTGTCTAGGAAGGAGTATGGCAGAAAGGGATCTAGGGATTATAATGGACCACAAGCTGAATATGAGTCAGCAGTGTGATGCTGTTGCAAAAAGAGCAAACATGTTTCTGGGCTGCATTAACAGGTGTGTTGTGAGCAGGACACGAGAAGTCATTCTTCTGCTCTACTCTGCACTGGTTAGGCCTCAGCTGGAGTATTGTGTCCAGGTCTGGTCACCACATTTCAAGAAAGATGCGGAGAAATTGGAGAAAGTCCAGAGAAGAGCAACAAAAATGGTGAAAGGTCTAGAGAACATGATCTATGAAGGAAGGTTGAAAGAATTGGGTTTGTTTAGTTTAGAAAAGAGAAGATTGAGGGGGACATGAGAGCCGTTTTCAGGTATCTAAAAGGGTGTCATAAGGAGGAGGGAGAAAACTTGTTTATCTTGGCCTCTGAGGATAGAAAAGAGGCAATGGGCTTAAACTGCAGCAAGGGAGGTGTAGGTTGGACATTAGGAAAAAGTTCCTAACTGTCAGGGTGGTCAAACACTGGAATAAATTGCCCAGGGAGGTTGTGGAATCCCCGTCTCTGGAGATATTTAAGAGTAGGTTAGATAAATGTCTATCAGGGATGGTCTAGGCAGTATTTGGTCCTGCCATGAGGTCAGGGGACTGGACTCGACCTCGCGAGGTCCCTTCCGGTCCTAGTGTTCTATGATTCTATGATGCAAACCTGATGCTGTTTCGTGGGGCTTGAACAAAGACATTAACTGGATGGCCCATTATAAAGCAGCCTTCCATAAACTTAACATCTCCTTTCAAACTAAGTCCTTAGTTCGAGTTAACTGTTACACCTCATGGAATGAAGTGTAACAGTTAACTCGAACTAAGGACTTAGTTTGAGTAAACATTTGACTGCCACGTGTAGCCGAGGGCAGTTAGTTCGGACGAAGGGGGATTTAAAACTGGCGCCTGGACAGGAAGATGCAAATCAAGCGTGGGATATTTAAATCCCGGTCTTCATTTGCAACTCCGAATGCCTACATTAGCCTCTCTAGTTCAAACTAGGTGGCTATTGTAGACATACCCTTAGAGGCCACAGGGCTACTTGTTGTTTTTAAAGTCGCAGACTAACACGTCTCCCCCTTTAAGATGTTTTACGTCATGGATTTGCCTCCTTTCCAATTGTATTTGTCATTGTAACTGAGACCCAAGGCCCTGCCCCCTCCCACTCCTCTTCTCCCAAGGTCCCGCCTCTACTCCAAATCTTTCCTTGATTCTCCCCATCCCTTCTATGCCTTTCACGCCATCCCTTGCACCCTGCACTCTTGATTGCTCCTCTCCTCCCCCATCTCTCTTTGGAACATCTGTGTGACGGGTACCCCCTGGAACGGAGGTGCAGCTGAGGCCTCTGTATCACTCATTTGGGTTCCCTCTTGCATCGTGACATGACACGCTTGCTTCAGACCAACATCTGCAGGCTGGGCCACACCCCCAGCTGTTTTCCTGAATGCTCTGGCCAGTCAGTTATAGACCCACCATAGACAGAGAAAGTTCTCTTGGCTCTCCAGCCTAAGCACCCAGAGCTCTACCATCTTGCCCTGGGGACAACCCACCCAGTGTGCCTCGATTGCCCAGTGCACCAAGGGCAGAGTTTCAGGAGGGTGAGAGGGCAGGGGGCACAGGTAGCCATGTGCACCGGGACATGATTTGCTTTTCTTCCCATTCCCATGACTATCAGGAAGCGAGGGGCAAGTACTTGCATGCCGTGCATGCCTGTCACTCTTGGCTGGGGAAGGGAGAGGGCAGAGGAATAATTCACAGCATGCAAGTACTTTCCCCTTGCTCTTTTACTGTCAGCGGAATGGGCAGAAAAGCAAGCCACGTCCTGGTACACATGACTGCTGCCCTCCCTCCCCTCCTGAAGCGCCGCACTTGCAGTGCCCCACTTCTATTAAGGAAAGGGGACATGTCCCAACTCTTCTTAATGAGCTACTGTTTTTACCCTTTGAACTTCAACCAGCACACTGTGTCTTATGTAAAATATAAGAGAGATTTATTAGCTTGAGAAAGAAAGGTTTTAAGTGGTGAGAGCAAACAGATCAAAGTAGACTACTGTAAGTAATAAAACAAAACCTCAATCAAATCCTAATGTACTTACTCAAGTCAAGATCGACCACGTCTACTGCTTCCTCCATCCACCAGGCTTGTTAGCCTGTCAGAGAAAGCCATCAGGTTGTTTTAACATGATTTGCTCTTGACAAGTCATGCTAACTGTTCCTTATGACCTTATTGTGTTGTAAATGTTTGCAAATTGATTTGTTAAATATTTGCTCCATTATCTTATGGTAGAGAAATGGAGATGATTGATTTGTAATTCATTAGGTTGTTTGTATTTGCCCTTCCTTAGCTGGTCTTTTGGAATGTCTTCCTAATTGCTAATGGCTCTTTTCTTCACACAGCTCACAGTGGGTATGTCTACACTACCCCCCTAGTTTGATCTAGGGGGGGTAATGTAGTCATACGGAGTTGCAAATGAAGCCTGGGATTTGAATTTCCTGGGCTTCATTTGCATAAAGCCGGCCGGCACCATTTTTAAATGTCAGCTAGTTCGGACCCCGTGCCGCGCGGCTACACGCGGCACGGACTAGCTAGTTCGGATTAGGCTTCCTAATCCGAACCAGCTGTACTGTAGACTGCCTGTATGCCAGTCTAGACGCAGCCATATGTATAATTAAAGGGCTTAATTGTTAAATGTATTATGTTACCTTACTACATTATTAAACCTAAAATACAAATATAAAAAGATATAAAACTCTAATTCCAACACAGGACAATGCCCAGCTCGCAGGTCCTGGCCCGGACTTTGCTCAGGTCCCAGTGAGGCCCAGCTCCCCTGGACTGGAACCGAGCAAAGATCTGAGAAGACACCCGTGTGTTAGTGCCCAGAAACGTTCCCCTCCTGCTCCTGAACCTCAGGGCTCTGGCTGTGAATCGGCGGATTGGGGGCGATGACAGTAGGTGTTACCTGACATTTCTCTGCTGGAAAGCATGGAGGTGGGACATGGTGTCACAGGCTCACAGGTGGCACCCACCCTTGTCTCCGGGCCATCCCTGGAGGAACCTGCTGGTGTGACAGCCGTTCTAGGGGCCCCTCTCTCCCAGGCCACATGTGGATTGTGTAAGAAAATTCCCTTTCTTGGTGCTGCATGTGATGAGACGTAGTTAACAGAAACGGCTGAATACACGGAGCTTGTGCCCAGAAGGGATGGTTCGATCAGTGAGTCTGACCTCCCACACAACACAGGCCATTCCATTTTCACCCGCTGACTCCACATATTGAGCCCCATGACCTGTGTGTCAGTAAGGCATGGTTTACACTGGGATATTGTAGCGCACAATCAAAGAGACACAGGTGAGGGGACGAGATCCCTGTCAGGTCCTGTCTCAGTCTCTGGAATTTCTTTTCCTTTTCTGCCAGTGCCATGGATTGCTCTTCCCCGCTCACAGCTGCCCTCCCTTGGCCATGGAATTCGCCACCCAAAGAGTTTTGCGGATAATTTGCCTCAGCTTTCGGGAATTAGCCCTTTTCCAGCACTGCCAATAGATGGTACAAGTCAGGAAATCTTTGCTGTTTTCTTTTTGTGTGTTATCAGCTCCATTAGCTTCCTCTCCTTTATCAAGTGCCCCCTTGTGTGTCTCGTCTCTGAACTAACCAGTTCCAGACTTTCCCCCCAGCCCCTTAGAACAGCCCCCCATCCCCCCCCCAACCTCGCAGCCTGTCTCAGAAACACCTTTTCTGTCTGTTGTGTCCTGCACAGCCACTGGGCGACCAGACCCGAGGGCGTGGCCAGAGCAGGTTACTCTCTGTCTCATTCCGTACGTGTCCAACCATGGTCTGAGCTTGGGCCACGGCTGCAAAGAGCAGGCGACGCCCTGGTGTTGCTCTCAGCGAGGGCCAGGCCTTTCCCTGGGGTATAGTTCCTGCTGGTGCCTATTACGGTTTCTCACAAACTGATGTATGGAGATGACTGACACGGGGACACCGCTGGCATCCGGAGGGTCGGTTGCTCATAATTCATTTCTCTGCATAAGGAAAATGTTGTGTGTGTGTGTGAAGAGCGACCGATCTGCTTTGCCCCCGAGAACAGCCTCTAGCAGGGCATGTGTGTCTCATATTGTCATTGTCTATCCCTCCAGGCATTGGTACTGCGACCAATATTGTGAATTCTGGGCACAGCCGTAAAGTCAGGGGAATGACCAGTACACGCAAGAGACACTGTTCTGCTTGAGAGTTGGACACCTTCTCCTGTAGACCATGTAAGACTCCAACACAACCCACTTCCCCAACCCCTCCATCTTCATCCTGCTGGGCATTAGAGGCCTGGAGGAGGTCAATGTCTCGATCTCCATCCCCTTCTGTGCCATGTACGTCATAACCATCTTGGGAAACTTCACCATCCTCTTCATTGTGAAGAAGGATCCGAGCCTCCATGAGCCCATGTACTATTTCCTCAGCATGCCGGCTGCCACTGTCCTGGTCCTGTGTACATCTATCCTGCCCAAAATACTGAGCATCTTCTGGTTCAACTCTAGGGAGATCAATTTCAGTGCCTGCCTCACTCAGCTGTACTTCATTCACTGCTTCACCGCAACTGAGTCTGGGCTATATGTGGCCATGGCTTTGGAGTGCTACGTGGCCATCTGCCATCCCCTGAGACATTCCGCCATCCTAACAAACCGTGTTGTAGCCAAGATTGGTCTGGCTGTATTGCTGCGAGGTGTCATGCTCGCACTGCCCTACCCTTCCTGGCGAGGCAGTGGCCATATTGCAGAACCAACATCATCCCATACATGCACTGTTTGTGCTAATCTCTGGGATGAGTCTGGATGTGTTTCTCATTGCCATGTCCTACACCCAGATCCTCAGGGCCATCGTCCGCCTCCCCACAAGGACGCCCAGCTCAAGACTTTTGGGACCTGCAGCTCCCTCCTGTGTCATCTTGGCCTTTTACATCCGAACTCTCTTCTCCTCCCTCATGACTCGACTTGTCTACATTTTGACTCTTTATTTCCACATTCTCCTTGGCCAACGTCTATCTCCTGGTGCCCCCCATGCGAACCCCATCATCTACGGGGTGAGGACCAAGCAACTCCAGGCCAGGCTGCTCCAGCTACTCCTGCATAAAGGGACTACATTTTTCTCCTGGGGCTCTGGCCTTCAGACCAAGCAACATGTAACCCTGGGGGGTGACATGCTACTGGGCCCTCTTCCCGAGTCACTGATGGGCCAGTCAAAGAAAGATTCAATCGTTGCCTGAGCTTATTGTGCTTCATGAGTGCGACATTCTGGGGAATCCATTTGTGTGCAGCTCAGGAACATACAGATTTGCTCCTTTCCTACTGTATTGGTCATTGCAACTGACACCCACGGCCCTGCCCCTGCCCGTCCTCTTCTGCTAAGGCCCCACCTCTACTGCAAATCTTCCCTTGATGCCCCCAGCTCCCCAATGGCCCCCCACTCTCCTTGGCTTGCCCCTGGAGTCAGACCAGGCATGGGACAGTGAGACTCCATCCCAGGAAGTCTCATCTAGGTACTTCTCTGACACCCTTATCTCCTGCAGTCCTTCTCCTCTCTCCTCCAAACCCGGCTTGAGAGAGGAAAGAGACGTGGTTTGAGATGGTAGCATGGCAGGGCAGAGTGGAGCAGGTGGCCGGTCTGCTCTGGCTCCCACCATTGTTAGTGTGGGGGTCAGACCCCTGTTGCCACCCTCCCCAAGCCCCACAATTCCTTGGATAATGTTGCTTGGGGAAGGGGGTTCACGTGGAGCAGGGGGACAGTTTGAGGAAGGGGCAGAGTAGGTGCATCATGGGGGTGGAGCAGAGGCAGAGCTGGAGCAGGACTGGAGTTATCCTGGGCCCCGTGTATGAAGCATGGGGGGAGCATTCTCCAGGTGTTCTCCAGGATCCTCACTAAGGCCAGGCCTGAGTTTGCCTCTCTCAGTGCATTCCTCCCAGTGAGTAGGACATGGGCACGTGTGTCTATCCCCTTCCTCTCATGCAAACCGTGTGTGTGTCTGCACTGTCCCCTCACATGTTCTGGGTGTGTCAGCCCCATTCCTCATGTACAGCTGAGTGTCTGCACCACTCTTCCTCCTTCCCCTCGCCGAGGGTGGGCGAGTATCTGCGTCTGCCCCACGTCCCTCACAGGCACCAGGCGCTCGTCTGCCTTTCCCGGCCTCACTCGCCTCTCAGAGACCCAGCGTGTCTGCGTCTCGTGGGCACATTCCACACACAAGGGCGGGGTGTGGGTCTCCCTCACAGGGCAGACTCCTCACCACGGCATCGCCAGCAGGTTGCTCTGGGAATTAGCTGGTTGGCTCGCTGGACGCCTCCCTCTCCCTGGTGTCTCCCCGTGTTCTCTTTGACCACGGCATCCCCTCCAGGACAGGGCCCCCTGGCAGATCCAACGCCAGTGTCTGAGCCCCCCTTCCAGGGGGGTGTTTATCCTGCTTGCTCTCCAGGTCCTCCCCTCCCCAGGGCACCCTGTTCTCTTCCCAGGGAACACCCAGTTCCCCTGCCCCCACCTTGCCTCAGTGACCCATGGCCAGTCTCCATCTAGCCTCTGCCTCAGGGGCATCCTGCAGCCTGTCATGGCTGCTCGTCACTGGCAAAGGGGGGTGGACCTGCTGCCTTTGCCCACATGGCTGCTTCAGGCCCTGAAGCCTGGAAGAGACGCCCAGCCCTGCCTGCCTGCCTGCCTTCCCCTGTCCTGCTCTACCTCCAGGAAGCCTCCTGCTTCCCAAACAGCCAGGTCCCTACTGCTCTCTGTCCAGAGCAGCCACCAGTTCTCCTTCTCCCTTCAGGAGCATAAGAACATAAGAACGGCCGTACTGGGTCAGACTAAAGGTCCATCTAGCCCAGTAACCTGTCTGCCCACAGTGGCCAGCACCAGGTGCCCCAGAGAGGGTGGACCGAAGACAATGATCAAGCGATCTGTCTCCTGCCATCCCTCTCCAGCCTCTGACAAACAGAGGTCAAGGACACCATTTTATCCCCTGGCAAATAGCCTTTTATGGACCTAACCTCCATGAAATTATCTAGCTTCTCTTTAAACTCTGTTATAATTCTAGCCTTCACAGCCTCCTCTGGCAAGGAGTTCCACAGGTTGACTACACGCTGTGTAATCTTTCTTTATATATCCCCTAACTGGGGCCTCGTTAACCAGAGCTGCCTCGGCTGGGGATTTGCTCTCCGCCCTTGCCCAGGGCTGGGGTTTTGCCCTTAAAGGGCCAATGCAGGAGAAGCCCCCTGTCCCAGTCTCCCACAGGGGCTGGGCGTGTGTCTTTGTCCCTTGACCTTATGCCCCTCAGAAGGACCAGGTGTGTACACATGTCCATGGGGGCTGACAGCGTCTGCAGGGCCCCAGGTAAGTTGTAGGGAGGGCCCAGCTCTGAGCTGCGGACAGGGGCAGGCCTCAGGCAGAAGGGGGCAGCAGCCCTGACAGCTGTGTGCTGCTCCAGTGGTGACTGAATGGGCATGGTGCTCCAGCCTTCATTGGGGCCTTTGTATCCCCAGGCCCTGGGCCAATTCGCCCCTTGGCCTGGCATGTGTCTTGGTCTCTGGATCCTGTTCCCCTCACAGGGCCTGGACACTTGTCTTCACCTGTGGCCCCAATGCACTCCCAGCCAGGGTCGTCCCCAGGGGTGTGGGGGGCTTGGGACAAAGCCCCCTGTGCTCCAGGTCAGCCCCTTGCGTGCAGCCTCAACTCACCCTCCTCCACCTCCGCCCCTCAGTGGCTAGTAAAAGGAGCAGTAAGACTCCAGCTCCTAGGCAACATTGAAGTAGGAGTAGGAGCTTGTGGGTACACGCCCTTGGCCAGAAGGGGTGCACTAGAAAGGGTGAGCCCTCTACAGTGACCTTGATCAATCATGTCTCCCGAGCCTCAGTTTACCCAGCTGTAGCACAGGGATGTAGTGAGGGGGATTTTCCTGTACCAGGACCTCTGAAAAGCCTTTAGTGGAAGGTGCTGCCCAGTGTGAGGAGAGTCACTGAGGAGAACGACTGATCTGTGATGCCCCAGACAGGGTTTGTGTCTCCCCTCAGGCGTCTGTGCCCAGGTCTGTGTGGGAACTATTGACCCATCCCTCCTGGGCACTTCCAAGGGAGCAGCCCTATGGGAAAGTAGGCAAAATCCGGGATTTCTTTCTAAGCAAATATCATTTTAAAATACACACAAAGGCACAGAGCCGGCAATTCCTCCCTGACTCAGCCAAGAGCCCAGGAGTTCTCCTCCCTTGTTGGGAAGGGCTGTAACAGGGCAGCTGCCCTGTACTGGCCCCTTTAAGAGCCAAACCCCAGCCGGGAGCAGGCCCGGGGAGTTCAGCCCAGCTGGGAGGCGTTGGCCAATTAAGGCTCAGCTGGGGGCTATAAAAGGGAAGGGCTGGTTCAGCCAAGGCAGTGTGAGCCTGGCTGCTGAGGGAGCAGGACGCTCTCTGGAGCTAGGGCAGGGCTAGAGAGTCAGGCTGGGCCAGGGTGCTCGGACAGCCCCCCCGGCCAGCCTGCTAGGCCTACGGTGAGGCCTACCAGAGAGACACCAGACCCCCGGAAGGGGGGCTCAGAGCGAGTGACTTGGGCACTGCCGGAGGGCAGTGTGGCGAAGAGAGCAGCGTGACCGGAAGATTCCAGAGGGGAAACGCCACGTGAGCGGAGGCCTGTGCGGGCGGAATGAACTGATTCCAGGGACAGAAGATGGACCCCCGCTACGGTGGTGAGTGACCCCCTCGCAAGGGCCTTAATTGCTGTTGACTCTTGAAGCTGGAGAAAGAGCAGAGAAGTGCAGTCAGGCTCCTCTCCAGCCTGTTACTACTGAGATGCTGCCTCTCCCGCAAGGCAGAGCAACCCCCCCTGGGACGGCCCAGAGCTGGGTTATAACCATTACACAGACCATTACACAGCCCTGTGCTGGCTCCTGGCGCAGGACTCTGCTGCAGGCGCTGGGCTGAGAGAGGTGGGGATGCGGCTGCCTGAGGGGGGTTCCAGGGAAGACACGTCCCTCTCAGCACTCACAGGTACTGTCTCTTCGTGAGGGGCTCCCCTGCCCCACAGACCCAGTGCACGGCCATTCAGCATCCCAGGGCCCTTGCATTAGGGGATGTTTCCTCCAGTTTCATGGGTCAAAATGTCCCTCATTTCAGTGCACCCCAGCCCAGCCCCGAAGTGGCCGCACTGCAGTGGCCCAGGGGCTCTGTCAGGATGAAAGGTGCCGGTAGAAGTACAGGACAATGTCCAGCTCGCAGATCCTGGCCCGGACTTTGCTCAGGCTCCAGTGAGGCCCAGCTCCCCTGGACTGGAACCGAGCAAAGATCTGAGAAGCCACCGTGTGTTAGTGCCCAGAAGCGTTTCCCTCCTGCTCCTGAACCTCAGGGCTCTGGCTGTGAATTGGCGGGTTGGGGGTGGGGGCTTTTCCTTAATGTTTCTCTGCTGGAAAGCATGGAAGTGGATGGGCTCCTCTCTGGAACAATGGTGTCAGAGGCTCCCAGGCGGTACCCACCCTTGGCTCCGGGCATTCCCTGGGAGGACCCCTTCTTGGTGACCCACACTCCCCCAGCCTCTCCACCTCCTGGTCAAGACATATTTTCTCCCACCTTCATTCAAGCAGCCGGCTGGACTGCTATGCCCCAACATTTCAAAAGAAGGAAAAGAAAAAAGGGAAACGGCTCAGCCAGAAGCGGATCCGTAGCATTGGATGTTTCACTCCCGACAGTTGAAGCTGGGAAACTGTGTAAGCAGCTAAAACTGAAGGTGTCAGGCAGCCTGACCCAAAGATGGTTGGCTGGCTCTTGGGAAGCCCATTCAGCAAACCTCTTTGTAATAATGTCTGTGGTAAGGAGTTCCACAGGCCACGTATGGAGAATGTAAAAACTTAGCTTTTCTTGTTTTCAATGTTCAAACATGCAATGGAATTAAATGTTCCCTTTTTGCGTGTTATGAGAGACGGTGAATATAAATGCCTGATTACTTTCTTTAGTGCTGGATTCATAGAGCTGAAAATCAGGAGGGACAATTAGATCATTAAATCTGACCTGTTCCGTAACACAGGTCATTACATGTCACCCACTTACTTGCATATTAAGTCCCATGTCCCGTGTGTCACTAAGGCCTGCTTTGTACCAGGATTTTGTGGGGCAGAAGCAGAGATGTGAGAGGGCACCATGAGTGTCAGGTGATCTGACCCCCGCCAAAGACGGAGAATGTGTTGAATCTGCACCCTCCCAGACAGATGTCTGTCCCCTTCCGTTCGCACACCCCCAGAGAAGGGCCTCATTCCATGAGGTTTAACGGTTAATTCGAACTAAGGGGTTTATCTCGGAATCGCGCTTCTCTGCCACGTGTAGATGCGAGCAGCTATTCCGGGCTAGTCAGTTTCTAAAATGGCGCCCGCAAGGGAACATGCTAATGAAGAGCGGGATATTTAAATGCCATGCTTCATTTGCAATTTCGGTTGCCCTCATTAGCCTCTCTTGTTCCAACTAGGAGGCTAGTGTAGATGTACCCTCATTGTTGTCCGTTATGATGACTACATGCTGGAATTGCCCCACACAGCACTCCAGTCTGTGGGTCGGGCCTGCAGTCCCTGTTCAGAGAGGGTAACTTCTCATTGGACAGTATTAAAACATTTTGTTGGCATGGGCTCAGCTCACCAAATGTGGTAGATCTACAGGTTTGCTTGCTCTCACGTCTCATTGTAACATCTCTGCCGATGTTAGGGTCGTCCTCAGCTGTTATCTGCAGTGTCTGTCTGTTTGCTTCCAGATCATTCATGAAAACATTAACTAGCGTCAGCCTAAACTGATCCCTGGAGATCCTACTACAAACAGCCCGGTTTGCTGACCGTGGTGCATTGAGAATGGCTTTCTGAGATAGGTCGGTATCACATCTATTGATCCACGTCATGTGTGAGCTACTGAAATTGTAGAGTGCTCGTGTCTTTATCTGAATGTTTTCCCCTACTGTATCAAATGGCTCAGAGAAATTAAAGGTTATTACATCCGTGTGGTTCCCATGATCAACCAAACATTTTCTCTCATTAATGGAGGAAATTAGTTTATTTCCAAACACCTGTTTTCCAGAAACCATACTATCGTCTGGCATTAATTACACCCCTAGACTTTTTCTAGACAATCCCATATCATCCTTTTCCATTGTTCTCTAACCGTGTCAAATCCCCCTTTTTTTTTACCTTTTCCTTTATTTTCCACTAATCTACATTTGAAAGAGACCTGTCCTGTATTTGCTTTGTTTTGCTTTTTCAACTTGGCTGCTTCCTGACTGTGGACTTCTGATGCTGATTGGGATTCATTGCTCACTTCACAACATCAAAGGTTCTACAGTAGATGTTGTTTAACACCATCCTTGAAACATTTGCTTTCTCCCTTTAAGAACTGGAGTATTTTCTCCCTTTAGGAACTAGTGTGTTTTTTCTAGGATTTCCTTTTTTTTTCTTAAAATACTTAACTAAAAGATTTGCCTGAAATTGCTCCAGTCCTTAACTCAGATCTGTTTTGTTTCTCTTCATGTAAGGCCTTGTTCCGGGGTGGACGTGAGGGGTTCAGTTTGCAGGCTGCCCCGGGGAAGAGAGGGCAACCCCAGACCTCTCTCACCTCCGTAGCTTGAGGTTAGGTCAAAAGCCCCTGCCCATGGCCGCTGCAGTGGGCACAGCCGGGAAAGAGATGCACGTCCCCCGTCTGAGGGACCGATGGACACAGCGGCAAACAGACACACAAGCAGACAGACTTCCTGAAATACAGAGTAGGTAGCTGTCCCTTTCTCAACCCTGGACCCCTGAGGGCCCCATGGGGTTCGAGCTGCCCCGGGTTCCCATCTCTTGCCACTTGCTGCCCCCTTCTGCTAACATTCTACCACGTTACTGTTCTTTCTACCAGCCCCCTTCCTTTCCATTTGATGAGAAACAATCCAATTCTAGGTACATCCGAGTAACCTGGCACAACCAAACCCCGACCTTGTCTGAAGTGATGAGAAGAGGAAGCTGCATACCAAGTTTGGTAGCCCTAGCTCTTACCAATGAAGTGGACTTCTGAACAAAGGGACTCACAGACAGACAGAAAGATGCACATTTCTAAAATATGCCATCCAATAACCCACATTATGTGGTCCTTAACTAAGCCAAGCATGGATTTTTCCCTGATATCTTTAATGTCCCTGATCAGTTTTAAACACTTCCAATTTGTAGTGATGGATGTCTCGTTTCCTTTTCTCCAGTTTGCTAAATATCGCTCTGTCCCCCATAATTGTTGCTCTCCCTTTGCCACTGCGTTAGGATTTGAGCCCAAATTGCCCACTTTCTCGACTCTGGAATCATTGCTTTGTAGCAGTGAACAAACTCCTCCTAAAGCTCTCCCACGTTCATTCCCATTTTTCTGTCTCACGTTTCCTCCCCAAAACTTTTGCTCATAATTTGTCTCAGTTTGTCTTAGCCTTTGTCAAGCACTGTCGATAGCTAGTCCTAGTCAGGAAATCTTTGCTGTTTCTCCTTTTGTGTGAAATCAGCTCCATTATTTTCTTCTTTACCACGTGCTCCCTTGTGTGTTTCGTCTCTGAACTAACCAGTTCCAGACTTTCCTCCCAGCCCCTTAGAACAGCTCCCCCCAACTCCCCCATTCCCACGGCCTGTCTCAGAAATGTCTTTTCTGTCTGCTGTGTCCTGCCCAGCAACTGGGCGACCAGACCCGAGGGTGTGGTCAGAGCAGGTTTTTTTCCATCTCATTCCGTACGTGTCCAACCATGGTCTGTGTTTTGGCCATGGCTGCAAAGAGCAGGCGACCCCTGGGTGTTGCTCTCAGCAAGGGCCAGGTCTTTCCCTGGGGTGTAGTTCCTGTCGGTGTCTATCGAGGCTTCTCACAAAATGATGTATGGAGATGACTGACACGGGGACACCGCTGGCATCCGGAGGGTCGGTTGCAAATAATTCATTTCTCTGCATAAGGAAAGTGTGTGTGTGCCTGTGTGTGTGTGCCAATCTGCTCTGCCCCCGAGAACAGCCACCAGGAGTGCATGTGGGGTCTCATATTGTCATTGTCTATCCCTCCAGGTATTTGTATTGCGACCAGCATTGCAAGCTGTGGAGATATCCACAGAACCACGGGAATGTGCGGCACATGCAGGAGACACCGTTCTGCCTCAGGGTTGGACACCTTCTCCCCTGCTCCATGGCAGATTCCAGCTCAGCCAACTTCACCAACCCCTCCACCTTCATCCTCCTGGGCATGCCTGGTCTAGAGGCAGCCCATGTCTGGATCTCCATCCCCTTCTGCACTATGTACGCCATCACCATCTTAGGGAACATCACCATTCTGATCATAGTGAAGACAGAGCCGAGCCTCCATGAGCCCATGTACTATTTCCTCTGCATGCTGGCCATCACCGACCTGGTCCTGTCCACGTCCACCCTGCCCAAAATGCTGAGCATCTTCTGGTTCAATTCCCGGGAGATCGATTTCAGTGCCTGCCTCACCCAGCTGTACTTCGTTCACTGCTTCTCAGCAATTGAGTCTGGACTTTTTGTGGCCATGGCTTTGGATCGCTACGTGGCCATCTGCCATCCCCTGAGACATTCCACCATCCTGACAAATGCTGTGGTGCCCAAGATCGGCCTGGTTGCTGTGCTGCGAGGTGCCATACTTGCATTGCCCTATCCCTTCCTGGCCAGGCAGTGGCCGTATTGCAGAACCAACATCATCCCCTACACGCACTGCGAGCACATGGCCGTGGTGAGCCTGGCCTGCGCCGACATCCGTGTCAGTAGCTACTACGGCCTCTTTACACTAATCTGTAGGATTGGTCTCGATGTGTTTTTTATTGCTCTGTCCTACACCCAGATCCTCAGGGCCATCTTCCGACTGCCCACCAAGGATGCCCGGCTCAAGACTTTTGGGACCTGCAGCTCCCACCTCTGTGTCATCTTGGCCTTTTACATCCCAACTCTCTTCTCTTCCCTCATGGTCCGTTTTGCCCACAATTTGCCCCTTAATTTCCATGTTTTCTTTGCTAACATGTACCTCCTGCTGCCCCCCATGCTAAACCCCGTTATCTATGGGGTGAGGACTCAACAGATCCGGGCCAGGCTGCTCCAGCTACTTCCTCGTAAAGGGACTAAGGTTTTCTCCTGAAGCTCTGGCTCTCAGACCAAGCCCCATGTAACTCTGGCGGGTGACATGTTGCTGGGCCCTCTTCCCTGGATCACTTATGAGCCAGCCAAAGACAAATTAAATCCTTTCCTGGCTTTATTGTGCTTCCTGAGTGTGACATTCTGGTGAATCTGTCTGTGTACCGCTCCATCAGACACTGATTTCCCCCTTTCTTATTGTATTTGTCATTGCAACTGACACCCAAGGCCCTGCCCCTCCCTGTCCTGTTCTCCTAAAACCCCACCTCTACTGCAAATCTTCCTGTGAAGCCTCCAGCCTGTTTTTGCTTCCCCTCCCTCATTTCCTCCCACTCTCATTTGCTCCCCCTCTCACTCTGCGGATCAAATGACCTTAGCAAGTTAGAGAAATGGTCAGAGGTAAACAGGATGAAGTTTAATAAAGAGAAATGCAAAGTGCTCCCTTAGGAAGGAACAATCAGTTCTATACATACAAGATGGGAAGCAACTGTCTAGGAAGGAGCATGGCGGAAAGGGATCCATAGTGGACCACAAGTTGACTATGAGTCAACAGTGTGATGCTGTTGCAAAAAAAGCAAATATGATTCTAGGTTGTATCAACAGGTGTGTTGTAAGCAAAACTCGTGAAGTCATTCTGCCGCTCTACTCTGCACTAGTTAGGCCCAGCTGGAGTACTGTGTCCAGTTCTGGGCGCCACATTTCAAGAAAGATGTGGAGAAATTGGAGGGTACAGAGAAGAGCGACAAGAATGATTAAAGGTCTAGAGAACATGACCTATGAAGCCAGGCTTCATGAACTGGGCTTGTTTAGTTTGGAAAAAAGAAGATTAAGGGGGGACATGATAGCGGTTTTCAAATATCTAAAAGGGTGTCACAAGGAGGAAGGAGAAAATTTGTTCCTCTTGGTTTCTGAGGACAGGACAAGGAGTAATGGGCTTAAAGTGCAGCAGGGGAGGTTTAGATTGGACATTAGGAAAAAATTCCTAACTGTCAGGGTGGTCAAATATTGGAATAAATTGCCAAGGGAGGTGGTGGAATCTCCCTCTCTGGAGATATTTAAGAACAGGTTAGAGAGACATCTGTCAGGGATGGTGTAGACGGAGCTTGGCCTTGAGGGCGGGGGGCTGGACTCGATGACCCTCGAGGTCCCTTCCAGTCCTATGATTCTATATATCTGGTGACTGGTGGGTCCCCCTCAGGGGACACTGGGCATTGAGGTGCAGCGGAGCCCTCAGACTCACCAGCTTGGGCTCCCTCTTGCACAGCGAGACAACAAGCTGTGGAGCCCTCCGAGCTGCACTCACACCGACATCCACAGGCTGGGACCCCCACAGCTCGTGGCCCTCTTTTGGGCAACTGGTGGCCCTGACCCCCATGCCAGCACCTTTGCTCTGGCCACAAACTGGCTCTGCTCCTCTGACACCAGCACACGGCCAATATCCGTAACTTCAGGCAGAACCATGATATGTGCATATCGACAGGTGCTCATCTGCCTTTCCCGGCCTCACTCGCCTCTGAGACCCAGCGTGTCTGCGTCTCGTGGGCACATTCCACACACAAGGGCGGGGTGTGGGTCTCCCCCATGGGGCAGACTCCTCACCACGGCGGCGCCAGCGGGTTGCTCTGGGAATTAGCTGGTTGGCTCACTGGATGCCTCCCTCTCCCTGGTGTCTTTCACCACGGCATCCCCTCCAGGACACGGCCCTCCGGCAGCGCCCATGCCAATGTCTGAGCCCCCCTTCCCGGGGGGGTGTTTATCCTGCTTGTTCTCCAGGTCCTCCCCTCCCCAGGGCACCCTGTTCTCCTCCCAGGGAACACCCAGTTCCCCTGCCCCCACCTTGCCTCAGTGACCCACGGCCAGTCTCCATCTAGCCTCTGCCTCAGGGCAAACTGCAGCCTGTCATGGCCACTCATCACTGGCCAAGGGGGGTGGACCTGCTGCCTTTGCCCACATGGCTGCTTCAGGCCCTGCAGCCTGGGAGTTTGCTTGGCCAGAGATGCCCATCCCTGCCTGCCTTCCCCAGTCCTGCTCTACCTCCAGGAAGCCTCCTGCTTCCCAAGCACCCAGGTGCCTACTGCTCTGTCCAGAGCAGCCGTGAGTTCTCCCCTCCATCCAGGAGCCCTTTTTTATACAGCCCCCAGCTGGGCCCTCCTTAGCCAGAGCTGCCTCAGCTGGGGCTTGCTCAGGGCTGGGATTTTGCCCTTAAAGGGCCAGCGCAGGGCAATCGCTCTGTCTCAGTCTCCCACAGGAAATAGGAATAGGAGCTTGTGGGTACATGCCCTTGGCCAGAAGGGACCTTGACCAATCATGTCTCTTGAGCCTCAGTTTACCCAGCTGTAGCATAGGGATGTAGTGAGGGGGATTTTCCTGTACCAGGGCCTCTGAAAAGCCTTTAGTGGAAGGTGCAGCCCAGTGTGAGGAGAATCACTGAGGAGAACGACTGATCTGTGATGCCCCAGACAGGGTTTGTGTCTCCCCTCAGGCGTCTGTGCCCAGGTCTGTGTGGGGACTATTGACCCGTCCCTCCTGGGCACTTCCAAGGGAGCAGCCCTATGGGAAAGTAGGCAAAATCCAGGGATTTCTTTCTAATCAAAGATCATTTTAAAATACACACAAATGCACAGAGCCGGCAATTCCTCCCTGAGTCAGTCCAGAGCCCAGGGGTTCTCCTCCCCCCTTGGGAAGGGCCTTAATTGCTGTTGACTCCTGAAGCTGGAGAAAGAGCAGAGAAGTGCAGTCAGGCTCCTCTCCAGCCTGTTTGCATCCAGATGGTGCCTCTCCCGCAAGGCAGAGCAAACCCTCCTGGGACGGCCCAGAGCTGGGTTATAACCAGTGCCCAGCCCTGTGCCGGCTCTCGGCGCGGGACACTGCTGCAGACGCTGGGCTGAGAGAGGTGGGGACGCGGCTGCCTGAGGGGGTTCCCAGGGAAGACACGTCCCTCTCAGCACTCACAGGTACCGTCTCTTCCTGAGGGGCTCCCCTGCCCCACAGACCCAGTGCCATGTGGGTATGATGGGATAGAGTTGATGGGGGGGTCTTCTCTTCTCTGCCCGGCCATTCAGCATCCCAGGGCCCTTGCATTAGGGGATGAGTTTCCTCCAGTTTCATGGGTCAAAATGTCCCTCATTTCAGTGCACCCCAGCCCAGCCCGGCTGATGCCTCCAGCTCCGAAGTGGCCACACTGAAGTGGCCCAGGGGCTCTGTCGGGATGAAAGGTGCCGGTAGAAGTACAGGACAATGCCCAGCTCGCAGGTCCTGGCCTGGACTTTGCTCAGGCCCCAGTGAGGCCCAGCTCCCCTGGACTGGAACCAACCATAGATCTGAGAAGTCACTGTGTGTTAGTGCCCAGAAATGTTCCCCTCCTGCTCCTGAACCTCAGGGCTCTGGCTGTGAATCAGCAGGTTGAGGGTGTGGGAGTGTTACCTGAGGCTTCTCTGCTGGAAAGCAGCTTAGTGTCATCTGCAAACTTGCTGAGGGTGCAATCCTTCCTTTTATCTAGCTCATTAGTAAATATGTTGAACAAAATCGGTCCTAGAACCGATCCTTGGGGCACTCCGCTTCAAAGCGACCACAAACCAGACATCGAGCCATTGATCACTACATGTTGGGCCCAACCTTCTAGCCGTCTTTCTATCCACCTGACAGTCCACTTATCCCATCCAGACTGCCTTCCTTCAACCAGTCGGCTGAACTGTTCTTCATGAACCTTTCAAAACAACAACAACAAAACCCTATTTGCCAGAAGCCACTAAAATCGAAGGTATCAGAGAGTCTCAATAAAAGATGGTTGGCTGGCACATTTGTGAATCCCATTTAATTGCAATAATTATTGTGGCAAGGAGCGCCGCAGGCCAAATATGGAAATTATAAGACATCTTCTTTTCTTATTATTAGATGTTCAAACATTTCACCTAGTTATTCCCATATTAAGTCCTGTGACCTGTGTGTCACTAAGGCCCGGTTTATACCAGGATTGTGGTGTAGAATCGTAAATATGAGAGGGCGCCACAAATATCAGGTAATCTAATCCCAGGCAAAGAGAGAATGTGTTGAATCTGCACCCTCCCAAACCGATGGCTGCCCCCTTCCTTCCGAACACCTCCAGTGAAGGGCCTCCCCAACCTCTTGAAGCATCTAAAGCCGCTGGTTCTGCTCTCTGAGTCAAGTGCGAAGAACTTTCCCTCCTGTCTTCTTGTAACCTTTCAGAAGCCTTCGAGGGAGTAATCGAGTTTGTCTGTACAGGATAAACTTAAAAAACCAACAAATAGTCTGGTAGAACTTTAGAGACTAACAAAACACAGGTGGTATCATGAGCTTTCGTGGGCACAGCCCACTTCTTCAGATGACCCGAGTTTTTCTGGTACTTGAAGACCCGTGTCATGTTCCCCTTCAAACCTAAACACACCTGGGTCCTTCAGCTCGCATAAACAGCTTACATTCTGTCCCTGGGAACATCTGGATGCCTTCTCTCGTGACCCTTTCCTGTTTCCCTCCATTCAGCAGTGACTGAAATCGGACACAGTACAATAACTCCTCATTTAACGTTGCTGCGATGTTCCTGAAAAACATATGACTTAAAGCAAAATCATGTTCAGTGACCCCAATTCCCCTGTAAGAAATCATGGAAATAGGAGCCTTAGGTTACCAGGAATTTTTTTCTAGGAGACAAAGGACAGTAGGTACCAAATAAGATTTTAACAATTTTAATCAATTTGTTAGCATGCCCAGCAGAGACGGCTGGGAAGCTGGGTGGAGGTGGTGGCGTAAGAGGCTGGGATAGTTTCCGGGGACCGTCTGGCTGCTCAGTGCTGAACTAGCACTTCGCTGAGTTGGTAAGGTGGCCCTGCAATCTAGAGGCAGTGTGGCGGGGGGCAGGAGGGAGGACACACAAGAGACACACGGCCGTGGCTGCAGGGGAACCTGAACGTGGTGGTGAACTTGCATCATCCCGCCGGAGCGCCCCCTCTCCTCCGGACTGAGCGTGCACAGCAGCACAGTGCGGTGTTTCCACAGTACCAAGGGGTGTTTGCATAAGAGAGAGACATGGGCACTGGGTGTGAGAGATGGACGGAGACGTGCACCCTGTGTGTGTGTGTGTCATTCTGTGTGTCTCTGTGTGCATATCTGCATTTGCGAGAGGCAGCAAGAGATGTGCATTGCCTCTTTAAGTATGTGAGCCCCACTATAAGTATACTGCCCTTTTAGCCAGTTCAGATTGTGATATCCCGGGGCAAGGAGTGGTTGGCTAGATTGGGGGAGGGGGAACAAGCTGTTATGAACTGCCATCTTCCCCACCCTTCCCCCCCACAGCAAGCAGGGGGCTCCCAGGTGTAGCTCTGGGCCAGTAGGGGAGGGGCTTCCAGGGAACTCAGAGGAGTTGATGGGGGCTGCTGGTCCACCTTTTTCCCAACCCTCCACCCCCCCCCCCCCCCAAGGACAAGAATTGTGTCCACAAGGAAGTACCAGGCAGAGTGAGAGGAAACAGGCATCCGGGCCGGTCAGCAAAGGCTGCTACTTTCAGGACATCGGTGTATTCCCATCACTTAGCTAGGCGTGGAGATATAAACCAAAGAATCAGACCCACACGTCCGCCTGTGAAGGGGTCATTGCTCACACTGACCGTCTGAGGCCTTGTGCTTTGGCCGAGCAGTGGGGCAGCCATAGGCTGGGCAGGGTATGCTCACATCCTCCCATTCCCAGCCAGCCGCACGGAGATCAGGTAATATCAGGCGGTACAGAAGCTGAGTCAATCTAACCCCTCCAGATACAGGACAGATCCCAGAACGAAAGAAAACTTAGTGTGATTTGTGTCCGGCAGGAGCTCACTGATCCCTAGTTCTAGAGATGTAGCCGTGCGAGTCTGGTCTGGCATCGTCCTGTCTTTTGTTTTATCCCTAGTTGTGGTTGTGGGACCCTCATTGCATTGTTATTTTTCCTTTATCGCCCCCACTTTTCTGTTGTTAAGCTGGATGTTCTCTCTCTGGCTCTTTGTTTGTTTGTTTGCTGTATGATTAATTTCGCTAGGTGTAAATGGATTAGAATGGTGAGAGGTACTCACTACACTACTGGGACTGATTAGTAACATTTCAGTAAAACAGCTGGTGAGGGTCGAGCTGGGCAGAACTCCAATTTTACTCGATAAACTGAGGTTTAAGAGGAAATGAAGGAGGCAGGAAACTGGAATCACATTTGCTTGGAGCCAACCACCAGACACATCGCAGTGTCGGCACTTTGGGCGTCTGGTCTGGTTGCTCTCCTCTTCTGCACCCTCTCCAGTTTTCCAACGGCCCTTTTGAAATATGGACCCCAGAAATAAACAGTCAGTTTCACCACTGTCCAGTGAAACCCTTCCACTCACAACACTCCTGTCCATGCCTAGGTTCCTTTGGCCACAGCAGCACACGGACAGATCACACGGAGTTGTTGTCAGTTGTGAGTTTTGCTGTTTACTACTCAGAGTTCTGCTACTCCACCATACAGCACTCTGGTGTGTGGGTCAGACCTGCAGTCCCTGTTCCAAAAGGGAAACTTCTCATTGGGCCGTATTAAAACATTGTGTTGGCATGGGCTCAGCTTATCAAATGTGGCAAATCAACAGGTTTGCCTGCTCTCACGTCTCGCTGTAACTGCTCTGCCGTTATCTGCAGTGTCTGTCTGTTTGCTTCCAGATCATTCATGAAAACATTAACTAGCATCAGTCTAAACTGCTCCCTGCAGATCCTACTACGAACAGCCCTGGTCACTCTCCGTGGTGCATTGAGAATGGCTTTCTGAGATAGGTCGGTATAACATCCATAGATCCACGTCATGTGTGTGCTACTGAAATTGTCGAGTGCTCGTGTCTTCATGTGAATGTTTTCCCCTACTAAATCAAATGGCTCAGAGAAATTAAAGGTTATTACTTCTGTTGGTTCCCATGATCAACCAAACATTTACTCTCATTAAAGGAGGAAATTAGTTTATTTCATGACAACTATTTTCCAAAAAACATATTGTTGTCTGGCACGAATTATATTCCTTGACATTTTGTTAACTAATTCCGTACCATTTTTTTCATTCTTTCCTAAGTTTGTCCAAGCCTTTTTAAAAATGTTTTCTTTATTTTCTACTAATTTACATTTAAAAGAGACCTGCCCTGCATTTTCTTTTCTTTTCTTTTCTTTTCTTTTCTTTTCTTTTCTTTTCTTTTCTTTTCTTTTCTTTTCTTTTCTTTTCTTTTCTTTTCTTTTCTTTTCTTTTCTTTTCTTTTCTTTTCTTTTCTTTTCTTTTCTTTTCTTTTCTTTTCTTTTCTTTTCTTTTCTTTTCTTTTCTTTTCTTTTCTTTTCTTTTGCTGCTTCCTGATTGTGGACTTCTGGTTCTGAATGTGATTCACTGCTCACTTCATAACTCTGGTGTTCCAAAGTCAAAGTTTCTACAGTAGATGCTGTTTAACACTATCCTTGAAACATTTGCTTTCTCCCTCCAGGAACTGGTGACTTTTTTTTTCTAGGATTTCCTTTTTTCCCTTAATATACTTAACAGCTACGTCTACACTGGCATGATTTTCCGGAAATGCTTTTAACGGAAAAGTTTTCCGTTAAAAGCATTTTCGGAAAAGTGCATCTAGATTGGAAGGACGCTTTTCCGGAAAAGCACTTTTTGAGGAAAAGTGCCCATGGCCAATCTAGACGCGCTTTTCTGCAAAAAAGCCCCGATCGTCATTTTTGCGATCGGGGCTTTTTTGCGGAAAACACTACTGTGCTGTCTACACTGGCCCTTTTCCGGAACAGTTTTCTGGAAAAAGACTTTTGTCCGAACGGGAGCAGCATAGTTTTTCCAGAAGAGCACTGATGATTTTACATTAGATCGTCAGTGCTTTTCCGGAAATTCAAGCGGCCAGTGTAGACAGCTGGCAAGTTTTTCCGGAAAAGCAGCTGATTTTCCGGAATAACTTGCCAGTGTAGACACAGCCAACTAGAATATTTACCCGACATTTCTTGAGTCCTTAACTCAAATATTTTTTTTTAATTTAAACCATTGCTGTGGGGGTGAGGCTGGAGATGAGGGGTGCAGGAGGCAGGCTGCCCTGGGGAGAGGGACAGCCTGAGCCTTCTCTTACTATAGCATCTTGAGGTATGGGGGAAAGCACCTGTACATGGTCGCTGCAGTTGGAGAAAGGTTGAATGTCCCCTGGTTGGGCAACAGACAGACACACAGAAAATCAGTAACACAAACAGACAAACTTTCTGAAATGTGTAGTCGGTAGCTGTCACTTTCTGCATTCCGGTCTCCTCCTGGCACACTGGGGGTATAGCTGTCCTGCCTTCCCATCTCTGTCTCCTTGCTGCCCCCTTCTGGTCATTCTACTGTATAACTGTCCCTTCTACAAGACACCCCCCTTTCTATTTTAGGAGAAACAACTGGATGCAGAAACAGACGGACTGAAATATGGACATTTCTAAATTATACACTAAAATAACGTCTTTTCTGTGACTCTGAACGAAGCCAAGCATGGATTTTTCTCTGAAATCATTAAAATCCTTCATCATTTTAAAATGCTTCCAATTTTAAGTGATTCCCATCTATTTTCCTTTTCTCCCACGGGCCGTATATTGCTCCTTCCCCTGTAATTGTTGCCATCCCCTTGCCACTGAATTGGGATTTTAGCCAAAATGGCCTTCTTCCTTGACTCTGGAATCATGGCTTTGTAGATACCCAACAAACTCTTCCTAAAGCTCTCCCAAGGGTTGTTTCCCGTTTTTCTGTCTCACTTTTCCTCCCCCTGAAATGTGCTGATAATTTGTCTCAGCTTTGGGGAATTAGCCCTTTTCCAGCACTGTCAACAGATGTTACTGGTTCCGAAATATTTTCTCTTTCTCCTTTTGTGTGTCATTAGCTCCATTATTTTCTTCTCCTCTATCATATGCTCTCTTGTGTCTTGAGTCTGCACCAAACAGCTCCAGACTTTCCTGTCTGTCCACGTATGGCAGCTTCCCCATTCTCAAAACCTGCCCTAGAAATACCTTTTCTATCTGCTGTATCCTGCACAGCGACTGGGCGACCAGACCCAAGGGCGTGGCTAGAGCAGGTTATTCTCCATCTCATTCCGTATGTGTCCAACCATGGTCTGTACTTTGGACACAGCTGCAAAGAGCAGCTGACCCCCTCGTGTTGCTTTCAACGAGGACCGAGTCTTTCCCCGAGGTGTATTTCCTGTCGATGCCTCTTAAGGTTTCTCACAAAATGATGTATGAAATTACTGACCCAGGGACACCGCTGGCATGTGGAGGGTCAGTTGTTCATACTTCATTTCTCTGAATAAAGCAAAATGTTGGTTTTCAGTATGTGAAGGGCAATGAATCTGTCAGCCATGACAACAGCCTCCATCAGTGCATGGAGTGTCTCACATTAACATTTTCTGTTCCTGCAGGCATTTGAAATGCTTCAATCACTCTAAATCCTGGGCTCATCCATAAAATCAGTGAAACATACAGCGCATGCAGGAGAGACTGTTCTGCATCAGAGTTGGACACCTTCTCCCCTTCTCCATGCCAGATTCCAACACAACCCACTTCACCAACCCCTCCACCTTCATCCTGCAGGGCATCCCTGGATTGGAGGCAGCCCATGTCTGGATCTCCATCCCCTTCTGTGCCATGTACATCTTATCCATCTTGGGGAACGTCACCATCCTGTTCATAGTGAAGAGGGAGCCGAGCCTCCATGAGCCCATGTACTATTTCCTCTGCATGCTGGCCGTCACCGACCTAGTCCTGTGTACATCCACCATTCCCAAATTGCTCAGCATCTTCTGGTTCAACTCTAGGGAGATCGGTTTCAGTGCCTGCCTCACCCAGCTGTACTTTGTTCATACTTTCTCAGTGATTGAGTCTGGGATCTATGTGGCCATGGCGTTTGATCGCTACGTGGCCATTTGTGATCCCCTGCGACATTCCACCATCCTGACAAACAATGTTGTGGTCAAGATCGGCCTGGCCGTGGTGCTGCGAGGTGCCATACTTGCACTGCCCTATCCCTTCCTGGTCAGGCAGTGGCCGTATTGCAGAACCAACATCATCCCCCACACACACTGTGAGCACATGGCCGTGGTGAAACTGGCCTGTGCTGACATCCGTGTCAGTACTTACTACGGCCTCTTTGCACTAATCTCTAGGATCACTTTTGATGTGCTTTTTATTGCCCTGTCCTACACCCAGATCCTCAGGGCCATCTTCCACCTCCCCACGAAGGATGCCCGGCTCAAGACTTTTGGGACTTGCAGCTCCCACCTCTGTGTCATCTTGACCTTTTACATCCCAACTCTCTTCTATTCCTTCACATCCCGGTTTGGGCACAATTTGCCCCTTCATTTCCATGTTCTCATTGCCAATGTTTACCTTCTGGTGCCCCCCATGGTAAACCCCATCATTTATGGGGCGAGGACCAAACAGATCCGGGAAAGTCTGATCCGGCTGTTTCCACATAAAGGGACTAAAGTTCTTTCCTAGGGCGTTGGCTCTCAGACCATGCCCCGTGCAGGGCTTGGGGTGCTGGGCCCTTTTCCCTGAATCATTGATGAGCCAGTCAAAGTGAGAGTTTTTTGTGATGACCTTGCTGTGCATTCTGATTGTGATACACAGGGGAATCAGTTTGCCTACACTGCAAAGTTAATTCAGAATAACAGCCGTTATTCCGAATTAACTTCCATAGCATCTACACAAGCAAACTACTGTATCAAATTAAATTTGAAATAGCAGGGCACTTAATTCGAGTTTGGTAAACCTCATTCTATGAGGAGTAACATGAAACTCGAATTAGATAATTCAGAATAAGTGCTGGGTAGACACTTAGTCCCAATTAGCTGGCCTCCAACCTTCCCAGTTTCCCCTGGGGGCCACTCTGGGCAAAACCAGGAACACTCTTCTCCCTCCCACCAGCCCCAGAGACCTTAAAGGGGCAGACTCTGGCAACAGTGCCTGTGCCAGCTCCAAGCCACTGGCAGCCAACCCTCCACTGCACCCCAGGAGCAGTCTTCCAGCTCCCAGGAGACTGCCTGGTCCAGGGCGGAGATCATGGTGGACCATACTCAGGTTTGGGGGAGTGCCCCCAACATCCATGATCTCTGCACTGGACAGAGGAATGCAGCCGTCTACAGCAGGATAACTGCCAGCCTGGCTACCAAAGGCCACATGTGAACCCAGGAGCAGTTTGCATGAAAATCATATTTGTCCTGCAAGATCCCCAACCCTGAGCTTCTCCTCCCCCTTCCTCCCTTTGCATCCCCCTTCCAGCTCCCTCCTTCCAGGTGTCCCCTTCCCCTGGCTCACCCTCATTCCCACCCTCATTCTTTATTTCGGTCAATAAAGAAAGTTTGTTTTTGGCAAGAAATGTGCTTTTATTTGCTATGAAGAAAGGGGGCTAGGGAGGAGTAAGTGGAAGGACATGAGGGAGGAATGAGGCACAAGTGCCCAGTGGGGCACACCAGGGAGGCTCTTAGTGCTCCTCAGGGTGGAAGCTCTCCCACAGGGCCTCCTGGATACTGACAGCCCCCCACTGGACCTCTGGGATGGCAGCCTGCAGAAAGTGCAGCCAGGCTCGCAGCAACGCATCCACGAGAAGCACCAGAGAGCCCAGGAGCAGCTCCGGTTCCGTGTTGCAGAGTGCTGTGGTGTCCCGAGTGAGGGCAACCAGAGCACAAAGAGACACAAATGCTTTGCTGTCGCTCATCGAGGCAGGCAAGCAAGCAGGGACACCTGAGAACTGGCTTCCCCAGGGGTGAGGGGATGTGTCCCTTTAAGCACAGGCGTCAGGCAGCAGCCACACACAGACACTCCTGACCTGATGCCCTGCCTGACCTGGTTCTGGCTGGCCTTAAATCCAAAATGCTAATTAGAGCTGCATTTTGTGTGTAGATGCGTTAATTCGAATTAACTATTTTGAATTAAGATAACTCAAATTAACGCAGTAGTGTAGACATACCCTTTGTGAACAATCTGTTAACTCATATGTTTGCCCCCTTTCTAATTGTATTTGTCATTGTAACTGACACCCAAGGCCCCTCGCCTCCCTCTCCTCTTCTCCCAAGGCCCCACCTCTGCTCCAAGTCCTCCCTTGCAGTCCCAACCACTTCTATGCCTTCCCCCCCATGGTTTCCCACGCTCGTTTGCTCCTTTGCTCCCCCTGTCACTCTGTGGATCATCTGGTGGCTGGTGGGCCTTGGGGGACACCTGCGATTGAGGTGCAGCAGAGCCCTCAGACTCACTATCCTGGATTCCCTCTTGCACAGTGACACGACGAGCTGTGGAGCCCTCTTAGCTGCACTCACATGAACGTCCGTGGGTGGGAACACCCCCTCCCCCAGCTGTGTTCATAAATACTGTGGCTAGCCAGCTCAGAAGCCAATGTTGGGAGGCTACAAGGAAAATATTCTTGGCTCCTCAGGCTAAGCTCTCCCATCTTGCTCTGGTGAAAACCCAGCCAGTACAAATGTATTACCCAGCCCGCCATTGCTACAAAGGACAGAGAACATACACCAGCTCTACCTCCAGTTTGAAACAGCCTTGGTTGCCCTGGTAGATGATTTATGCTGGGATATGGACAAGGGGAGTGCATCCCTGTTGATTCTCCTAGACCTCTCAGCGGCTTTTGATACCATTGACCATGATATCCTTCTGGGACGCCTTGTGGAGTTGGGAATTGGAGGCACTGTTCTGGTCCAACCTGTCGGGATGCTTTCAGAAGGTGGAGCTAGGGGGCTGCTATTCGACCCCGTGGCGATTGTGCTATGCGGTCCCGCAAGGTTCCATCTTGTCCCCTATGCTGTTTAATATCTACATGAAGCCGCTGGGCGAGGTCATAAGGAGTTTTGGAGGACGGTGCCATCAATATGCAAAGGACACCCAACTCTATTTCCCTGTGACATTAGAACCAGGTGGCAGTGACTGATCTAACTCGGTGTCTGGAGACAGTGATGGTTTGGATGAAGTCAAATAAGCTGAAGTTGAACCCAGATAAGACTGAGGTTCTGTGGATCAGGAGGCCATCTGTGTGTGAATGTGGCATGGCACCTGTTCTAGGAGGGGTTACTCTCCCCTGAAAAAACAGGTACGCTTGGGAGTCCACCTGGACCCTTTTTCAACATTTGAAAATCAGATTTCTTTGGTGGCCAAGAGTGCCTTTGGGCAACTTGTTTGATCCGCCAGCTGCGACCCGTACTGAACAAGCATGACTTGGCCACAGTGATCCATGCTCTTGTTACATCCCAACTGGATTACTGTCATGCACTTTATGTGGGGCTGCCTCTAAAGAGCCTTCGGAATCTTCAACTGATCCAGAATGCGGCTGCTCGAGTTTTAACTAACACTCGTTATATGGAGCACATTATTCCAGGGCTTCGGCAGCTGCACTGGCTTCCGGTATGTTTCTGGACACAATTTAAGGTTTTAGTTATGACCTATAAAGCCTTAAATGGGTGGGGTCAAGGGTATCTGAAGGACCGTCTTCTCCCATATGAACCTGCCCAGGGATTGAGGTCAGCTGGTGAAGTTTTGCTCCATGTTCCCCCAAGTGTGGAGATAAGATTAACATCTATGCAGAACAGGGCATTCCCAGCTTTTGCTCCTAGATTGTGGAATTCTCTTCCTCGGGATATTCGCATGGCGCCAACGCTAGTGTTGTTTCGGCGTCAGGCTAAAGCCACCTTTTTTATTCGTGCTTTTATTAAAGTTTGAGTCTGTATGTGTGTGATCCTCCTCTCAAAGGCTGTGTCTAGACTGGCCAGTTTTTCTGGAAAATCAGCTGCTTTTCCGGAAAAACTTGCCAGCTGTCTACACTGGCTGCTTGAATTTCCGCAAAAGCACTGACTTCGTACTGTAAGAAATCAGTGCTTTTTGTGGAAATACTTTGCTGCTCCCGTTTGGGAAAAAGTCCCTTTTGTGCAAAACTTTTGCACAAAAGGGGGCCAGTGTAGACAGCTGAGATTTGTTTTGCGCAAAAAAGCCCCGATTGCGAAAATGGCTATCGGGGCTTTTTTTCGGAAAAGCGCGTCTAGATTAGAATCATAGAATCATAGAACTGGAAGAGACTCAGAAGGTCATCAAGTCCAGCCCCCTGCTCTAGGCAGGACCAATTCCAACTAAATCAACCCGGCCAGGGCTTTGTCAAGCCGAGACTTAAACACCTCTAGGGATGGAGACTCCACTACTTCTCTAGGTAACCCATCCCAGTGCTTCACCACCCTCAAGTGCTTTTGTGGAAAAGCGTCCATGCCAAGCTAGACTCTCTTTTCTGAAAATGCTTTTAATGGAAAACTTTTCCGTTAAAAGCATTTCCGGAAAATCATGCCAGTCTAGACGTAGCCAATATGTTTTTAGCTGGTTATGTCCCTCTGAGGTCTCATATTTTAAATTTTTAAATTTTTATATATATTTGTATTATTTGTTGTTGTTCTTGTAAGCCGCCTTGAATATTTTAAATAGAAAGGCAGGATAAAAATAAATAAATAAATAAATAAATAAATATTTTGTAAGTTACAACTTTGACTGCACCTCTTAACCCAAGGTGCAAGGATCACATCCTTCTAGGACAGGGAAATTCCACTGCAGGGAATGGGGATTTCAGGGAAACCCCCAAAATGGAGAGGGGAACTTTTGCATGGGTATAACCCTGAGTTTGGGAAGCAGCACCACAGTGGACTGGCCAATACACAATCTCCCCTTACATCCTTATTCCTCCTAACTCTGGCATAGTAACACCCCCGAAGATGGCAAACTGAGATCCCTCCTGAGGGGACGCTGAGGGGGAAGGAACTAGCCACATGTGAAAGTTGAGAGAAGAGGTGAAAGACATGCTAGCATTGAACAAACCTCATGGTCCACTCAGAAAGTGTGGTAGAGACTTTGGGGGCAGATCTACTCTAGGGCTACGTCTACACTGGCAGCTTCTTGCGCAAGAACTCTTTTGCGGAAGAGTTCCTGTGCAAAAACTCTACCACAAGAGAGTGTCTACACTGCCATGTGCTTTTGCACAAGAGCGTCCATGGCAGTGTGGACGCTCTCTTGCACAAGAAAGAGCTGATGGCTATTTTAATCATAGGGGCTTCTTGTGCAAAAAATTCAAGTTACCTGTCTACACTGCTCTCTTCTGGCAGAGCTCTTGCGCAAGAGGGCTTATTCCTCAGGGGGGAGGAATAACTCTTCCAGAAGAAGCCCTGTTTTACAACACTTTACTGTAAATTTACTTCTGGAAGAACACTCGTGCAGTGTAGCTGGCAAGTTTTTGCGTAAGAATGGCTGTTCTTCCGCAAGAAGCTGCCAGTGTAGACATAGCCTAGACCTGGGAGGTCAGTTTAAGGTACACAACTCCTGCAGTGCCACCCACATCAGTTTTCCTTAAGCCTAGTCTTGCTGACCACACAGCAGAGACCAATGGAAACAAATGATTCTATTGGCTTCCATTGCTCCTCACAACTGCAAGTGTACAGATGCCGGCTGGAGGTGCCCTCAGTGTTTGGTTTATGGGTCTATACTATTGCTGGACTGAGGAACCGAGGAGGAAAAGGGACATTACACAACCTGCTTGGGGTGGGACTGTTGCTCATGGTTTCGGTTATGAACTCTGTGGTATTTTCCCAAATTACTGCCAAGTTACTTCCCTCCCTTTTATTAAGAGTTTCTTTTCTATAATAAAGAATTCGATACCGATGATAAACCCTGTGAAAATGTGGAACATGTCTGAGTCTGGAAAAGGTTTTGTGATCATGTAGTAGTACATAAGAAACTCCACTAACACCTGAACACTGGCTCAAATCTTGTCACAGCAGGGGACCCACAAGAAAGCTGCTCTGCTCTGTGGCAGGGTGAACAGAGACACGCCACTTCACAGCACAGAGGAGTAGCCGTGTTGAGTTATCACCTGCTGGAGGAGCACAATGATTGACAATACTGCACAGACACAAAGAGGGGCTTTCTAACGACCCAGAGCAGGGGCACTTGCTGAGTTGTGAGATCACTAGGCTGATCCATGCAGCATTCCAAGGTACACAGAATGTTACAATAACACAAGGGGATAACCCTACAACGTTTTGCAACACTTGAATGCTGGTTTGGAATACAAAAGAGAAGTCTGCTCTGGGATGGGTGCTGGTGCATTGTCCTCTCCACATTGAGGGAGGGATGGGTAATACATTGGAACTGGGCAGTCTTCCGACCAAGGCATGACAACACTGCTTTGGGGTCCTAGGCTCAGGCATTGCACACAACTGGCTGCAGCCACTGTATTGCCGGTTGATGACTGGCTAGGGAAAGCCTTCCTGTGCCCCAGCGGATAGTGTCCTTGGTTGTGTTAGCGCATCTTCTGGAACAGATTGCTGCTTGTCACAGCCTCGGTGTGAGAGGGAGCCAGAGACACTGCCAAAGGCTTTAGCTGCACCCTAGCTCCAGGTTACTCTCCAGGCAAATGACTCACAACTACCCAATAAACAGGCATCACTGAAGCTCGAATCAATTTCATTCTTGTCCTGGGCTCAGTTACTCCCAGGGGGACTGAGGTTACAGCAGAGAAGTCAGGACTCTGGTGTTCTCTTGGTCACTGTCTGTGACATTGGCCACGTCACGTCTCCTGCGCCTCTCTTTACCGATCTGTGTACTGAGATGTTCACTGGGACTTTCCTTTGCTAGGGGATTTGCAGATCCTTCAGAAAGTGTCCCTGTTCCCATCTATCCTCAGTCATCTGTCTGGAGACCTGTGTGGATACGATCTTCCCTTCCATCCTGGGCGCTTACAGGGTATCACACGCTAGGGAGATGTGGATATTATCACTCGTTTTCTTGCTAATCAACTATAATTGTTAAACACAGAGATATTCCCAGAGCAGCCAATTCCTCCCAGCTGAGCCCAGAGATTCTCCTCTCCTTCTGGGAAGGGCCCTTGATTGCTGTTTACTTCTAAACACGGATAAATAACAGAGAAGCTCAGACAGGCTTGTCTCCAGCCTGGTTACCATCAGATGCCGCTTCTCCCCCCGATGCTGAGGAACCGAAGAAGCATTTCAAAGCTGCATCATAAACGGTTGACATCACAGTGTCGGCTCTCGGCGTGGGATGCTGCTGCAGATGCTGTCGTGAGCACAGCTCCCTCAGGAAAATTGCCAGGGAAGACACGTCCCTCTCAGAACTCACAGGTACCAGCTCTGGCTGATGGGCTCCCCTGCCCCACAGAGCTAGGGCCGCTTGGGCAAGATGGGATTGACAATCTGGGGCGGTTTCCTTTCTGCACAGCCATTAAACATCCCAGAGCCCACGCCAAACACAATGATCTAGTATCAATTACCTGAATGTCCCCCTTTCTTGCACCCCTGCCTCCCCTCCTCAGGCTCATGGCCTCCATCCCTGGGTGGCTGCATGTCCGTGACAGAGTGGATCCTTCGGGGTGAAAACGTTTAGAATACGTATGATACAAATTCTGAGACTCTGGTCTCACCGAGGCAAATGTCCCCTTGGAGCAAAAACTGATTAAAGCCCTTAGGAGCCAGCTGTGTGTTACTACACAGAAACGGTCACCTCCCCTTGTGCGTTTAGGGCTGTGTTTGTTCACGGGTGGGAGCTGCTCCCTGACTTTTATCGGCTGGAAAGCATGGAGGTGCTAGGGCTCTTTACCTGAATAATTACAAGGTTTTTTTTAATGAACTCAAGACTTCTCTCCTAGCTTCATTCATGAACTCTGTGGAACTATATTGCCTGAATTTGAATAATAAAAAAAAAGCCTGCCAGAAGCAGAATTTTCAGTCTCAAATCTTAATGTTTGGCAAATGTATAAGCAAATCTGAATGAGGTCTTCTCTTTGAAGGATTCAGATAGTCTTTACTAAAGGCTAAAATGGCCAGCCCATTGGCCACTCCTAGTCAGCTAAACTATTTGCTCCAGCGATGTATGTGGCAAGGAGTTCCACAGGTCAAACATGGGTTATTTTAAGACTCCGGTTTGATCAGTGTTATATGTTCAGATTTGCAATGTACAGTAATTTGTCATTTAACACTATCGAGATGTTTCAGAAAATGATTGTGTTATATGAAAACGTGTTATGCGAGGTCAATTTTCCTATTGAAAAGAATGGAAAAGGTGGGGGTTGTGTTTCAAGCAGTGGTGTCTGTTGGGACCAAGGCATAAGGTTGGGGGAGAAAGGGGACTGGGTTACAGCAGGGAGGGGAGGTGTTTGGCTCTGGGGAAGGGAAGGGGAAGAGAGGAGAGGGGAATTGGGATGGGAGTATGCCCCTGTGATGGGTTAACGGGGACTTGCACTGCGTCCGGCGAGGGGGGATCGCCGGGGAACAGCGCGGTGAGTGGTGAACCCTCTGCCCCTTTGCAGGGAGGCGGGGGAAGCCCCGTGCATCCGCTGTCAACGGGCCAGCTGGGGAAATCGTGTTATTCCAGGGATGGTCGTGTAATTCAAAAGACGTTCCCTAAAAAAATCCCTGCGCTATCTCAAAAACGTGTGAAGCAGGCACGTGTTAAATAAGGAATTACTGTAATTGAACGTCCCTGCATTGATGCATTATGAGACAGTAAATACCTGTCTGATCTACTTGTCTTATCCAGAGATCCATAGGACTTATATCATCCTATAGAATCCCAGGGCTATAAGAGACAACAGCAGGTCATCAAGTCTAGCCCCCTGCCCAAAGCAGGACCAATCCCAACTCAATCATCCCGGCCAGGGCTCTGTCAAGAAAGGACTTAAATCCTCTAGGGATGAAGATTTTACCCCCTCCCTAGGGAACCCATCCCAGTGCATCACCACCCGCCTACGGAAATAGTTTTTCCTAATATCCAATCTAGACCTCCCCCACTGCACCTTGAGAGCATTGCGCCTCGTTCTGCGTAAGGTTCGAAGGGACCATTAGACGATCCAGTCTGACGTTCTGTAGTACACTGGCCCCTGAAGACAGCTGCGACCCCCAAGAGGGTCGTGACCCCTGGGTTGCACATATGCTGGTCTAGATCACCCCTGACAGGTGTCTGTCCAATCTGCTGTTAAATATCTCCAGAGATGGAGATTCCACAACCTCCCTAAGCAACCTATTCCAGTGTTTAACCACCCTGACAATTAAGGAACAATGAGGGAAAACAAGTGTCCACGTTTCTGTTTCTGCTGGTGCCTCTATTATGTTCTCTCACACCACAATATTTAACAACTCCTGACACACAGAGTATAGTAAAATAATGGAATTGACATTCATAGGGTCAGTTGTTCGTAATTATTTCTCTGAACAATGACCAATCTTCATCACCCATGGGAACAGCCTCCAGTAATAGATGTAGTGTCTAATATCGACATTGTCTCTCCATCCAGGACCATCATCTGAGAGTCTGGGCACATACAAGAAGTTGGGGAACATAAGGTGCATGAAGGAGACGTCATTGTACCTCAGAGTTGGACAACTTCTGCCCTACGCCATGTCAGATTCCAACACCACTGTCTTCACCAACCCCTCCAATTTCATCCTGCTGGGCATCCCTGGCCTGGAGGTGGCCCATGTCTGGATCTCCATCCCCTTCTGCACCATGTATGTCATAGCCCTTGTGGGAAACTTGACCATCCTCTTCATCATCAAGAGGGAACAAAGTCTTCATGGACCCATGTACTATTTCCTCTTCATGCTGGCCACCACCGACCTGGTCCTGTCCACTTCCATCCTGCCCAAATCGCTGAGCATCTTCTGGTTCAATTCCAGGGAGATACATTTTAATGCCTGCCTCACCCAACTCTATTTCATTCACTGCTTCTCAGTGATAGAGTCTGGGATCTTCGTGGCCATGGCATTTGATCGTTATGTGGCCATCTGCCATCCCCTGAGACATTCCACCATCCTGACAAACCATGCTGTGGCCAAGATTGGCCTGGCTGTATTTCTGCGTGGTGGCATACTCGTAATTCCCCATCCTGTCTTGGCAAGGTGGCGGCCATATTGCAGATCCAACGTCATCCCACACACACACTGTGAGCATATGGCCGTGGTGAAGCTGGCCTGCTCTGACATCAGTGTCAGTAGCTACTATGGCCTCTTTGTGGTATTCTGTGTCATTGGTCTTGACGTGTTTTTTATTGGCCTGTCCTATTTGCAGATCCTCAGGGCCATCTTCGGCCTCCCCAGAAAAGACGCCCGGCTCAAGACTTTTGGGACTTGCAGCTCCCACCTCTGCGCCATCTTAGCCTTTTACATCTCAACTATCCTCTCCTCCCTCATTTACCGGTTTGGCCAGAACGTGCCCCTGCATTTCCATGTTCTCACTGCCAATGTGTATCTCCTGGTGCCCCCCACGCTAAACCCCATCATCTATGGGGTGTTGAACAAACAGATCCGGGACAGGCTGTTTTGGCTTTTTACTCATAGAGGGACCTAAAGTTTTCTTCTGTTGCTCTGGCTCTCAGGCTCCCTGAAGTACTGCCTGGTGCCATGGAACAGGGATCCCTTCTGTGAATCCCTTTCTCAGAAGTCTTAGGCTACGTCTACACTGCAGGCTTTTTGCACAAAAACTGTTGCACGCCCACACTGCCATGTGCTTTTGTGCAAGAGCGTCCATGGCAGTGTAGACACTCTCTTATGCAAGAAAGCTCTAATGGCCATTTTAACCATAGGAGTTTCTTTGCCTGTCCACACAGCCTTCTTGCACAAGAGCTCTTGTGCAAGAGGGCTTATTCCTCGTGAAATGAGGTGTACAGATAGTTCGGAACAACTACATAGTTCGAACTATCTAGCCCGTGCCGCGTGTAGCCGCGCGGCACGGGGTTCGAACAAGCCGGCTTTTAAAAATGGCGGAGCCGGCTTTATGCTAATGAAGCCCAGGAAATTCAAATCCCGGGCTTCATTAGCACGTTCGGTATGCATACATTACCCTCCTAGTTCGAACTAACGGGGTAGTGTAGACATACCCTCAGAGAGTAGTTAATGGTCAGCGTCATGCTGGAAAGGTATAACAAGTGGGGTTCCACAGGGGTCTGTTTTGGGACCGGTTCTGTTCAATATCTTCATCAACAATTTAGATACTGGCACAGTAGTTAAGTTTATTAAGTTTGCAGCTGGTGCCAAGCTGGGAGGGGTTGCTAGTGCTTTGGAGGAGAGGGTCATAATTCAAACTGGGGGAGCAAGGGTGAACATTTGGAAACACTTCCTACCTGTCATGGTGGTTAAACAATTATTTACACTGGGCTTGATAGTAAATAAAAGTGATTTTATTAAGTACAAGCGGTAGGTTTGCAGTGGTTATTAATGGGAAAGCAGAGCAAAGTAGATTACAAATTTAAATGGCAGGAAACGCTTGGCTAATTCTGACACTGAAACCTCCATATGAACTCATTACAACCTCACCCTAAAACTGTTCCCTGTCCAGCTAAGCCTCCAAACTAGGGAGCCATGCCAGCCAGCCAGTCAAAGACAACGACCCTGCTAAACTTACCATTGTTTTATGGATTCCCTGTTACATGGGAAGTTACCTGGCCAGTCTCTACCAGTTAGGGAGGTCATGTGACTTCCTAAGACCAAGCACTGCTAAGATTTAAAGGACAAAAAAGGGTGCTTACATGCGAGTGCCCAGACCTTGAAGTAGCCTTGGAAACACCCTTGATGACTTTCCTTTGCACAGTTAATACCATAAAGCACCCCACACTCTCTAACTTTACACACAACAATGACACACACCCCACAATAAGATACACAGACCCAGCAGATTAGGACATAAGGATTGACAGGTTACATGACGCCATTTGTCCTAAGCACCGTTGAGTGACGTATATTTGGTCCATACGTCCATTTCCCAAAGTACGGGGGAGTCCGTCACAGCCTTTCTGGAGCGTGTTCCCACATCTAGTCTTGTGCCTGGCACTACTTCGGAGCGTGAGTTTCTGCAGCATCCACCCAGTTCTTGCCAGATTCTGCCTGGCTTCAAGTGGACAGGACATGACTTCGGCTCACTTTGCTTCCTTGCTTTATACTAGCAAAGCTTGGAAACGACGTTAGTTCAAGCCTCAGGCCTTGCACCAGGCCTCGGATACAAGGGCTTATGTTTCAGGCCCGCTTCCTACTACACTTGATTTGAGGCAGGGACTTACACCGTGGTCTCTCAGGTCCCATAGCGGTGCCCCAAGCACCAGGCAAAGCACTATTCTGGGTGGAGCTCACAGTGTGTCTGCTTCTATCTGTTCCACTTTCGACAAATACACATTCGGTGGAGCAAGGATGCGAATCGGAGTCTCCATCCATGAGAGTTTTCTAAACTACTGGACTATGGGATTCTCTAAAGGTGCAGAGACACTCCCCGAAAAGCCCCACAGTCTAGCCGTACCCTATGTCCCTAGTTGCGGTTTCTCTGCTTTCAATGCCGAGCCACCGATGACTGTCAGACTTTTCCATGCCAGCTGTTAGAGCCCCTTCAGAGCTTCATTGCTCCAAAGCCTTCCCCTAGATCAGCTGGGGCTGGTCCCGCTTTGAGTGTTGGGTTGGAATCGATGACTCCTGAGGTCTCTTTCAAAACTAATCTTCTATTAGTTGCAACTTCTTTGGAGGATAGGGACATAATTCAAAATGACCTTAGCAAGTTAGAGAAATGGTCAGAGGTAAACAGGATGAGGTTTAATAAAGAGAAATGCAAAGTGCTCCACTTAGGAAGGAACAATCAGTTCCATACATACAAGATGGGAAGCGACTGTCTAGGAAGGAGCATGGCGGAAAGCGATCTAGGGGTCATAGTGGACCACAAGTTGAATATGAGTCAACAGTGTGATGCTGTTGCAAAAAAAGCAAATATGATTCTAGGTTGTATCAACAGGTGTGTTGTAAGCAAAACTCGTGAAGTCATTCTGCCGCTCTATTCTGCACTAGTTAGGCCTCAGCTGGAGTACTGTGTCCAGTTCTGGGCGCCACATTTCAAGAAAGATGTGGAGAAATTGGAAAGGGTACAGAGAAGAGCGACAAGAATGATTAAAGGTCTAGAGAACATGACCTATGAAGCCAGGCTTCATGAACTGGGCTTGTTTAGTTTGGAAAAAAGAAGGTTAAGGGGGGACATGATAGCGGTTTTCAAATATCTAAAAGGGTGCCACAAGGAGGAAGGAGAAAATTTGTTCCTCTTGGTTTCTGAGGACAGGACAAGGAGTAATGGGCTTAAAGTGCAGCAGGGGAGGTTTAGATTGGACATTAGGAAAAAATTCCTAACTGTCAGGGTGGTCAAATATTGGAATAAATTGTCAAGGGAGGTGGTGGAATCTCCCTCTCTGGAGATATTTAAGAACAGGTTAGATAGACATCTGTCAGGGATGGTGTAGACGGAGCTTGGTCCTGCCTTGAGGGCGGGGGGCTGGACTCGATGACCTCTCGAGGTCCCTTCCAGTCCTATGATTCTATGATTCTATGAATTCATGGAAAAATTTCTACTTTTCCCAGAGGATCACACACAGCACCTGCCAATTGACGGACTATTTCAGCTCTTACCTAAACACACTATTACAGATGATTCCTATTCACTCATTTATAGAGTATCGGACTCAATGGAAACCCAGGCATTACCCCAATTTGTTTCCCAATCATCTCTAATTTTCAAACATTCACCAATATAAAGAGGAGTCAATTCCTCCCTGAGTCAGCTCAGGGCCCAGGAGTTCTCCTCTCCCTGTGGGAAGGGCCTTAATGGCTGTTTACTCGTGGAGCTGGAGGAGGAGCACAGGAGAGCAGACATGGAAACAGAGTCATTAACTAAAGTGTCTCTGATCTCCAGGCATTTGGCATCCAGACGCATCTTCTCTGTCAGAGGCTGAGCGATCCCCGCTGGGACTACACAGGTCTGTGTTATAAACAGAGCAAAAGCCCGTGTTGACTTGCAGCGCAGGACGCTGCTGCAGACGCTGAGCTGAGAGAGGTGGGGACGCGGCTGCCTGAGGGCGGTTCCAGGGAAGACACGTCCCTCTCAGCACTCACAGGTACCAGCTCTAGCTGAGGGGCTCCCCTGCTCCACAGACACGGCGTGATGTGGGGATGGTGGGGGAGAGGGTCAGTCTGTGATTCTCTCTGCTCTGCAGAGACACTGAACATCTCGAGGTCCTGGCCACGGGGCACGAGTTCATTCCCGTACACTGGCCAAAACGTCCTTCTTCTCTGTGCCCCTCCCCTGCCCCCATCCCAGCTAGGGACCTCCAGCAGCCAGGCTGGGCCATGTGAGTGGCACGGCAGATCCGTGGGGCTGAGCGGGGTGAATAGATGAGCGATACAAGGCCACGTTCTGAGGCCAGGGCCTGTCGTGTGATCAGGTCCCATGGAGGCAAAACTCCTCCAGGAATAAGAATTGAGGAAAGATCTCGGGAGCCAACTGTGTGTTACGCAGACACTGTCACCTTCTCCTCCTGCCTCTCAGGGCCCAGGCTGTTAACGAGAGGGCTATTAATTGGGTTTTATCTGATAGAAAGCCTGGGGTTGCTAGGGCCCCCTCCCCCAGAAGAATTATAAGAATTGCTCTACACAGGCAGGACCTCTTTTCTCCCAGCTTGATTCCAGAAGTTGGCTGAGGTCATTTACATCTGAAACTTGGATCAATTCAGCTGGAAGCAGACACCCAGTGTGGGAAATTCCCAATCTAAGGCTGAATATTTGGCAAATGTATCACAACCTGAGGCACTCTAATGGCAGGTGGCGTTAGCGACATGGGGGCCCACTGGCACCAGATACAACTTCCCGTTCATTTGTGAATCCCGCTGAGCTAAGCACTTCCCTCCTGTAATGTCAGTGGCGAGGAGTTCCACAGGAGAAATATCGATTAGCTAAACACATTTCCTTGACCAGTGTTCTAATGTCAGACTTTTAATCCCACGATGCAATGGCCCCTTGTCTGTGTGCACAGAGAAGCAGTAAATGCCAATACTTGATCTCATGGCTTTCTGCGAAATCTGCAGAGTTGCAGGTCAGAAGGGACCATTAGATTGTCCAGCCTCCTGTCTAATCCAGGCCATTTGATTTCTATTGAGCTCTACAACTTGTATTGAACTAAGACCTGCTCTACTCCAGGACTTTACGGGTATGTCTAGACTACAAGCTTTTGTCGACAGAAGTTTTGTCGACAGATACTGTCGACAAAGCTTCTGTCGTCAAAGAGCGTCTACACTACATTCAGTTCTGTCGACAAAGCAAGCCGCTTTGTCGACATGGTAGTGTAGACGCAAAGGACAGTTTACATGCAATAACACCTTCTGTCGACAGAACTCTGTCGACAGAAGGTGTTATGCCTCGTAAAATGAGGTTTACCAGCATCGACAAAACTGGTGAGTTCTGTCGACGTTATGTTGACAGAACTCAGCGGTAGTCTAGACGCAGGTATAGTTTTGTCGACAAAAGTGGACTTTTGTCGACAAAACCCTGTAGTCTAGACACACCCTACAATGTAGAATCATGGAGCCAGGGGGTTAGCAGAAATTCATAGACTCCCAGGGCTGAAAGAAACCTCAGGAGTGATCAAGTCCAGCCCCCTGCCCAAAGCAGGACCAGTCCCAATTAAATCAGAGACCAGAGTTAGCCAAGACCAGGAGGGTTCTCTAGTGTGAACCCCTGCCTGGATGCAGGATTCGTTCTGTCTAAACCCTCCCAGGCTGATAGGTATCATCTACCTCCTTTCCCCCAGTGTCCATAGGTGGCTGTTGTTTTCAGTTTTTGTTTTGCTTTGTTTATGAGGTTTTAACATAAGAACAGTCAGACTGGGTCAGACCAAACGTCCATCTTGCCCAGTGTCCTCTCTGCTGACTGTGGCCAATGCCAGATGCCCCAGAGGGAGGGATCACAACAGGTAAGCCACAATTAATCCTTCCCATGTCACCCATTTCCAGAGAAACAGAGGCCAGGGACACCGTTCCTACCCAGCCTGGCTAATAGCCATTGATGGACCTAACCTGCATGAATCTAACCCTGTTAAAGTTCTAGCCTTCACCACATCCTCTGGCAAGGAGTTCCACTGGTTGACTGTGTCCTGAGTGAAGAAAAAATTCCTTTTCTTTGTTTTAAACCTGCTGCCTATTAATTTCATTTGGTGACCCCTAGTTCTGATATTGTGGAACTAAGTAAATAACTTTTCCTTATTGACTTTTTCCACACTGGTCATGATTTTATAGACCTCTACCATATCCCCCCTTAGTCTCCTCTTTTCTAAACTGAAAAGTCCCAGTCTCTTTAATCTCTCTTCCTATGGGACCCGTTCCAAACCCCTCATCATTTGTGTTGCCCTTTCCTTAATTTCTTCCAATGCCAAGATGCCTTTCTTAAGATGAGGTGACCACATTCCGAACGCAGTATTCAAGATGTGGGCGTACCATTATATTATATAGAGGCAATAAGATATTTTCTGTCTTATTCTCTATACCTTTTTTAATTATTCCTAACATTGCTTTTTTGACTGCCGCTGCACACTGAATGGATGTTTTAAGAGAACTATCCACAATGACTCCAAGATCTCTCTCTTGAATGTTCGTTTCTAAGGGTATGTCTACACTAGCTCGTTAATTTGAGCTAGGTAGACAAATGAGGCGACTGGAGTTACTCAGTTAATTTGAACTAAGGACTTAGTTTGAATTAACGTTTCACTGCCATATGTAGCCGCACAGCAGTGAGTTCGGGCAAGTGAAAGTTCAAAATGACGACCGGATGGGAACATGCAAATAAAGCCCGGGTATTTAAATCCCGGGCTTCATTTGCTACTCCAGTCGCCTCATTTGCCTCCCTAGCTTGAATTAACGAGCTGTTTTACCTGGAGAACTCCCTCTCCAAACTCTCTTGTTAGCTGTACCTGCTCACCAAATGCTCCAGATTAATCAAGATGCCCGGTCAGAAAAAAATCTCTGGGACAATCTTTGAGACACCTGAAACTTTGATCTGAAATCATTTTGATTTGCTGCAGATCAATAATCAAAATAGAGATTAACATCAGATCTAGACATATCCATGTAGCATCTCTGTGGAAACACCTTTGCTCACTGACAGCGTCCCTGGCAATTTCTGAGACCTGTCTGCCAGCTTCTAATTCATTTCCAGTCTGCTCTGGAACCAAGGATAAAAAAAAAGAACCAACCCTGATCTGCTGTGGATTGGCATCAATTTTACGCCTAAGCTGTTTTAAGCTAGTTCCGTACCAACTTTTCTGTCATTTCTTTGTTAACACTATTTTTTAAACTTTATATTAATTAATAGTTTCATTTTAACTCAGTCCTTGTCCTAGATCTCCCCCTTTCTCTGCCGTTTTGGCTCTGCTGCTGTCTGGTGGCACACTTCGGGTTCCAAATGAAATCAGTCATTTCCTAAACATGGTGTTCATACCTCTACCGGATCTATTGTAGATGCTGTTCAACCCCCTTCTTGAGAGCTAATTGGGTTGGGAAGTTTTCATCCCCTCAGAAGTTCTGAGTACAGTTTGTTCCCCAATGCAGAAGAAAAAATATTTCTTGTGCACATCTACATTTTTATCAGTCACAATTTTTCGCTCTCCCTCTGGTAACCAGCCTAATTCTTTCTCATTATTTCTTTTGTTCTTAGCATACTGAATTGGCTTCTTGTTTATGCTTCACCCTGCCAAGCATAGATTTTCAATACTGCTTTAAAAGTTCCTTATCATTTATCTAATTTCCAATGTGTACAATATGCTGTGTTCAAAACCTTAAGAGGGGTAGCCAAGTTAATCTGTAATAGGAAAAACTTAAAAACAGCAAATAGTCTGGTAGCACTTTAAAGCCTAACAAAACATGTAGATGGCATCATGAGCTTTCGTGGGCACAGCCCACTTCTTCAGATGACTGAAGCGTTGGATGTCCAAAACTATATTTTGGCTCTGGACATCCAACACTCCGGTCATCTGAAGAAGTGGGTTGTGCCCTCAGAAACTCATGAGGCCATCTACATATTTTGTTAGTCTCTAAAGTGCTACCAGACCATTTGTAGTTTTTTACAGTTTTTTAATATGCTGTGTTTTCCTTTCGACCATTTGTTATACGTTCCATCCTCCCCCTTTTCCCCTTAATGTTGCCCTCACTTCACTGCAGAACTGGGTTTTGTCCAAAGTTGGCTGCTTTCTTTTCTATGGGAACTTGGCTCTTTAGCTTTTTTTATAAAATCTTCTAAACTAGCCCCCGGTGTTCTTTCCCATTTCTCTGTCAAAACATTTCCATCCGATCAGGTTGGTTGACAATTTCCTCCAATGTTAAGGAACTAGCCATTTTCAAACACTAACTATGAAAAAACATTACATTTTTCTAGGGTCACCAAATGAAATTACTAGGTAGTTTTAAACAAAAGGAAGGGGTTATTTTTCTCCTTCACTCAGTGCAAAGTTAAGATGTGAAACTCCTTGCCAGCAGATCTTGTGAAGACCAGAAATTTAAAGGATTCAAAAGAGAACTAGATAAATTCATGGAGGTTGGGTCCATCACTATTATTATCAATAATATTATACAAGCAATGACAGTGTCCCTAGACTCTGCTTGTCAGAGCTGGAAATGGATGACGGAGGAGGTATCACAGGATGATTCTCTGTTCAATTCAATCCCTCTGGGGCATCTGGCGCTGGCCACTGTCGACAGACAGGACACTGGTCTAGATGGACCTTTGGGCTGACCCAGTCCGGCCATTCTTGTGTTCTTAGGGGTGTCCTTTGGAATGTCGTCAGTTCTACTCATTCATTTGTTCTTCTCTAGCCTGAACTTTGTCTCTTCTCCAAACCAAACAGCCCCCCACATTCTCAGACCCTACTGTGGAGCTCCCCTTTGCATTGCTATGTCTTAGGGGGGGCAAATTGCCGACCTCTCCACAGCAGGTCATTCTCTGGCCCATTGCCTAGGCAGCTGGACACTATCTGTGTCTGCCGACTGCTGCGACCGAGCTGGTGGCTGTATGACCTGCCAACTCTGACACCCGGGTCTTTCCCTGAGGGCTGTTCCAAGGGGGAGGTGTCCCCGGCACAGGCCTTTGTGAAGATTTGCGTTTGTCCCACTCTTGGCTGTGGAGCAGCTGGACGAATGGAGAATTCCTGACAGTGCCAATGGACCGGTTTGGCTTTCAGTACATGACGGACAATCAAGTCCAGGCAGGATCCATGCTCCTCTTTTGTGCCAGTGCCTATTGAGCTTTCTCACAGGGAAGGTGTTGGGAACACTGACCCGCAGAGCCCCCTCAGATTGGGACTGGCAGGAGGAGGGTCGGTTCTTTATCATTTATTTCTCTGCCTAATTAAATTGTCATTTTTCAAGGTGTATAAAGAACGATCATCAGTTTTGACCATCGGAACAGCCTCCAGAAGTGCATGTGGTGTCTCCTAGTAACATATAGAAGTGGACACCTTCTTACCTGCTCCATGTCAAAGTCCAACAGAACCGACTTCTCCAACCCCTCCACCTTCATACTGCTAGGAGTCCCTGGCCTGGAGGCGGCCCATGTCTGGATCTCCATCCCCTTCTGTGCTATATATGCAGTAGCCCTCTTGGGGAACTTCGCCATCCTCTTCATTGTGAAGACGGAGCAGAGCCTTCATGGGCCCATGTACTATTTCCTCTGCATGCTGACTGTCACCGACTTGGTCCTGTGCACGTCCACCTTGCCCAAAACACTGAGCATCTTCTGGTTCAATTCCAGGGAGATCAGTTTCAGTGGCTGCCTCACTCAGATGTTCTTCATTCACTCTCTGACAGTGATGGAGTCCGGGTATTGTGTGGCCATGGCTTTGGATCGCTACGTGGCCATTTGTGATCCTTTGAGACATTCCACCATCCTCACAAACTCCATGATGGCCAAGATCAGCCTGGCCGTGATGCTGCGGGGAGTCATACTCATTCTGCCCTATCCCCTCCTGGCCAGTCAGTGGCCATATTGCAGAACGAATATCATCCCCTCCACGCACTGCAAGCTTATGTCTGTGGTAAGCCTGGCCTGTTCCAACATCAGCATCAGTAGCTACTATGGCCTCTTTGTGGCATTCGCTGTGATGTTTCTGGATCTGTTCCTTATCACTGTGTCCTACACTCAGATCCTCAGGGTCATCTTCCGCCTCCCCACCAAGGATGCCCGGCTCAAGACTTTTGGGACCTGCAGCTCCCACCTCCTTGCCATTTTAGCATTTAATATCCCAGCTCTTTTCACCTTTCTCACGCAATACTTTGGCCACAATATGCCCCTCCATGTCCACATTCTCATGGCCAACGTCTATCTTCTGGTGCCCCCCATGCTGAACCCCATCATCTACGGGGTGAGGACCAAACAGATACGCCGCAGTTTGATTCGGCTCTTTATTCCTAGGAAGAACTAAAAGTTTTCTCCCGGTGCTCTGGATTTCACCCTGAGCTCTGTGCGGGACTGACTGGTGATGCAGTTTTTTTCTTTTCTTTGAGTGATGTGCTATAATAGTAACGGATAAATAGGGAAGGAAAGTTTGGGAAAGTTGGACTGGTCAGGGATCCTTCATGGTCTCAAAAATGTGCTGGGAGGACATTGATCCAAATGCATTAGCCAGTCCAGCCACGCTATGGCACACTGCGTCCACGCCCTGCTGGCCACGGGGCTGGCAGTCTGGGGGACGAAGGTGGGTTTGTGGAAATCTTTGCAGGACATCAAGCCCTTCTGTAGGGAGCAGATGGCTCATCTGTTCTCGAACCAATCTGTAATCCGAGCTGGGAGGTAGCTGACACGTAGTGTGTACATGGTGGAACAGCGAGAGATGGGCCTCCGGTTGCTGGGGTCATACTCACCTTTCTTCCAACCACGCAACACCACGGATTTCTTCCTGGAACTTCTTGGGGCTCTAGCAGAACAGTTCACCATTGTTGGAAACGACAGTTCTTACCTGGCCACCAGGGTCTGCTTTTTTCCAGGAGTTGCCGTGAATGTCACCCTTTCCTGGTGACAAGTATCAGAGGTAGCTGTGTTAATCTGAATCTGCATCTGACGAAGCGGGTCTTTACCCACGAACGCTTATGCTCCAATATACCTGTTAATCTATAAGGGTATGTCTACACTACCCTCCTATTTTGAAATAGGAGGGTAATGTAGGCATACCGCAATTGCAAATGAAGCCCGGGATTTGAATTTCCCGGGCTTCATTTGCATAAGCGGGGCGCCACCATTTTTAAATCCCCGCTGGTTCGAACCCCATGCCGCGCGGCTACACGGGGCACGAACTAGGTAGTTCGAACTAGGCTTCCTAGTTCGAACTACCGTTACTCCTCATTCCACGAGCAAGCTCAGCCTTGAAGTACGAGAACGGTCTCTCCAACAGGTTTGCGCAGTAAGATGAGGGCCGTCGAGGAGCTCTCTCCCTGCCGTTGGGTGGTTTGAGTGACCCCTAACTTGCCCTGCTGAACATTCCCACTGGGAGGTGGAGAAATTCAAGGATTCCAGCCTCAGGACATCTCATTTAAAATGGGGGAGGGAAGGAATCAAGGTCTTCTGTTTGCTTCTCCTCTACCTCCCTGCCAAGAGGAAACAGCTGGTAACAACAGGTCTGGAATGAGAGGTGGGAAGAAGTGCTGGGCACTGGCTGGAAAGACATTTCACCTCAAAGGGAATCTACATAAAAGCTCAGATGGGGGAGAAATTACTAGTTCATGGAGGTTAGGTCCATAAAAGGCTATTAGCCAGGGGATAAAATGGTGTCCTTGGCCTCTGTTTGTCAGAGGCTGGAGAGCGATGGCAGGAGACAAATCGCTTGATCATTGTCTTCGGTCCACCCTCTCTGGGGCACCTGGTGCTGGCCACTGTCGGCAGACAGGCTACTGGGCTAGAAGGACCTTTGGTCTGACCCACTACGACCGTTCTTATGTTCTAGTTGTAGCCAGTTTCTTTATGTATCAAGGTGAGTGTGACAGGTTTGCTCACTGCCACGGCGCCTCCTGCTGGCCAGACTTGGGAATTAGCTCATTCCGCTGTGGAGAACCCTCCTCTGGCTGGTGTCTCACCCGCTCATACCTGCCTTTTTCCAGTTCAGCACCATGCTTTGTCAGGTCCCACTTTGGTGCCCCTTCCCTGGCTACACAGCCGTGCCCATGCTCTGAGGGCCTACACTCCTGGGAACATTGTTATCACTGAGCCCTCTCTTGCCTCGGTGACCCACTGCCATTCATCAGCTAGCCCCTGCCCTCAGGCAAAGCGCAGTCTGAACTGGCCACTTCATCTTTGGTACGGGTGGGAGAGGGGGGCGTATTGCCTATTTCTGCCCTGGCTGCTTCTCCGCAGCCCTCGTACCTCCTTGGGCCCTTTCACTAGCTCTCAATCTGGGGATTTTTTATTCCTGAGCTTCCCTGGATCACCCGGCCTCCCCCCAGCACTGCTCTGTCCCAGGTACCCCGGCTAGCAGGCAGCTGGGTCCATCTCGCTCCTCTGCAGAAGTCAGACTGGGCTTCTCCTGTGTAAGTGCCCTTCCTTTAGGGCCTAGCTGGTTCCCATCCCCCTCTTAGGAGTGTTTGAACCCTGAGTGCCCCAGGTCCAGCCCCGTCACAGTAGCAAGCACGGTTTGTGCATTCGCTGAGGTGAGCGTCTTTGTTCTGTGTGTTACCTCCTGGTGTCACTTCAAACTTCCCATTAATTTATTAAAACTTCTGTCTCCTTTATACTCGAAACCAGTTTGTCCAATTCATATTGGGGCGGGGGCGGGGAGCTGAGCATGCCCCTCTCCACACTGAGGGAGAGTGAAAAGGTCAGAAAACCTGGTTTTTGCCCTAGGGCAGCGTTTCTTAAAGTGTATTGGCAGTTGGAGGTGTGCCATGGAGAACAGAGTTCAAAATGGCTGCTCTTAAAAGGGCAATGCCTGCTCTCCTGATGAAAGGGCAAATGTTTGGTTTTGTTTTTTGTTTTTTTTTGTTTTTTGCTTAACAAGTTCTTTTCCGCCCTTTTTTGTATGGTTGCTTTGCTCAACAACTTTTCCGTGGTGGTTTTTTTTTTGGGTTTTTTTTTTTGTTTGTTTTTTTGGGGCCAACAACTTTTCTCTTGGGAATGGCCACCCTTAAAGGAGCAAGCTTCCTTTTTTTTTTTCCTCTCAACAAAAAAATCCTTGGTGTTCCCCATTAAAAAAAATATTGTTTGGTGTTCCTCAGTCTTAAACAGAAACACTGACCTAAAGTGTCTGCACAGCAGAGTGTTGGGGCAAGTCCCTAAGGCTTAATGTTCCAGAGCTGACCTCTGTCTCTCTGTGCAGCTGGGGTGACCCTGCCTGTGGCCTGGCCAGAAGAGGCTTGTAAACATGGCCCGGTGAGACCAGGTAGAGGGGACAAAGGCTGGCAGAACAGGCCAACTCGGCGGTCTACCAGTACATCAGGTAGCAACACAAAAGGGACAACCCATCCCAAGGATACGAGAGAGGTCACTAAGGTCATGTCTAGTCTGGAGAACATGAATAAGAACATAGAGCTTAGAATAACTAAGGGCCACCACAAATTAATAAACAGGAAGTTTCAAAGAAACAAAAGGAAAGTTTGTATCACACAACACAGAATCAACCCATGGAATTTTGTGAGGATCAAGACTATCACAGAATTAAGAAAAGGCTTAATAATTTCTTGGAGGGTCAGTCCATCTATGACTATTAAACAGGATGACAGGACACTGGGCTAGACATGGTTTGGGTCTGATACACTATTACCATTTTCATGTTCTTATGTGAGTATCAGAGGGAGGGGAGGATGAAGGTGTGGAACAGGGAAAGTGCCTTGAGAAGAAGAGCTGAGACTACACAAAAGAGGTGGGTGGGGCTTCAAGGGCTCAGTCATCAGTAGCTGGAAAAGTGGCAAACCTGTGAGTTGTACATAGACTGATCCCCACATTTTTCAAACTGATACTAGCTCTGCAAGGAGTTTTTCTGAGAGCCAGAGCACCATGTGATGAGTGAAAATCCTGAGCAACCTCTCTCGGATCTCCTTGATCCTCACCCCATAGATGATGGGCTTTAGCATGGGGGACACCAGGAGGTACACGTTGGCCATGAGAATGTGGAGATGGAGGGGCATGTTGTGGCCAAAAGTGTGTAAGGAAGAAGAGACCTGAGATGTAAAAGGCTACGATGGCACAGAGCTGGGAGCCACGTATCCCAAATTTCTTGAACCAGGCGTCCTTTGTGGGAAGGCTGAAGATAGCCCTGAGGATCTGAGTACAGGAGGCAGTGATAAAAAAAAACCCCTCAAACCTGCCAACAAGAATGTCACAGAGAGGTTTTAGTAAGTGATGTCATGGACATCAGAGCAGTCGAGATTCACCCTGACTATGTTTTTGCAGTGTGTGTAGGAATGATTCTGTGTAAAGGCCAGTGCCACACCAGGACCAGGTAGGGCAATGTGAACACATGGCCATGCAGCACCACCCTCAGATTTTCCATCCTTCTTTCTGAAATGAAAGTTAGGCGAAATTGACAGGAGTTGACAAAGCAATTCAGAATAGTCACATAAAAGTCATATGTGGGGCTTGCAGCTCAGCAGGCCCGGGATGGAAGTTTCCATCCCTGCTGAACCCAGCTTAGCATAGGCTGGGACCCTACAAGTGAAAACAGCTGCTGGGCTTTCCCAGCTTTAAGCCATGCTTGAGCTGGAAAACTACTAAGTGGTGAACTAGTTTGTCCTCGGTCTCAGCCCATGAAAGTGATAAGAATGGCGTTGAGCCAGGTATGCACACACCCAGTAAACAACTGGGCTGTGTCTACACTGGGCCACTTATTCCGGAAAATCAGCCGCTTTTCCGGAATAAGCTGCGAGCTGTCTACACTGGCCCTTGAATTTCCGGAAAAGCAACGACGCTCTACTGTACAAAATCAGCCGTTATTCCGGAAAAGCTATGCTGCTCCCGCTCAGGCATAAGTCCTTATTCCGGAACACTGTTCCGGAAAAGGGCCAGTGTAGACAGCCCAGTAGTCTTTTCTGGAAAAAAGCCCCAATCGCGAAAATGATGATCGGGGCTCTTTTCCGGAAAAGCGTGTCTATATTGGCCACAGATGCTTTTCCGGAAAAAGGGCTTTTTCGTAAAGCAGCCTGCCAATGTAGACGCTCTTTTTCCGGAAATACTTATAACGAAAACTATTCTGTTTTAAGCATTTCCAGAAATTCATGCCAGTGTAGACACAGCCCTGCAGTATAGCTGGTGTAGGGAGTCCTGTGCCCAGTGAGTCTCAGCAGGGACCTAGACCTCACAGGGTGCCCTGGATCCCCCAGGTGGAGCCATGTCCACTGCAGCCTGGTGCGAGGTGACAGGAATGGGGCTCCCCACAGACTGAAAGGGCATAAGCATTTCTAAGTGCATGTAGTTCTCTTATGCATTGCTCTTCCTGTGCTTATTGGCCTGTTACTTTGCAGAAGCTGTGTAATCATCTGGCAGTGTTACACCTGTAATAGTAGTGATGTAGTGTTTAGTAATCCCTCATCGACTCTGTGTTGAAGTGAATCCAGAATCCTGCTTGGCCCTGACCCTGTGAATTGACAAGTCTGTCAGCAGAATGGTGCAGGCATACTGCTGCCACTCCCCATAGCCCCAGCGTGCCCCATGGTCACACCTCACAGCACAGGGAATCGAACTGTAACGCTGCCCCCCAGCACAGCACAAGGGCTCTGGCCCGTCGATGTACCCAGGCACATGATACAGAGTTGCAGCAGAAATATCGCTGTGTGCATCACACAAACAGGGATGTTGCAACACAAGTGCCATGGCCTGGTGCTCTTGGCCCAAAACACCACCACAAACAGGATAATGTGAATGGCGGGATGAATGGCAGGTGCCGCGATTCTGACAACACCCTGGTGAGGAGCAAAGGCTCAGCCCGAGCAGCGCCAGACACACGTGCACACCCTGAAAGGCTGATGGGGTGAGACAAGCAGTCTCATAAGCATGTGGCACAAAGCAGACAGGCTAAGGCCCAGGGTGCAAATGACACAAAGGTGGGTGGTTAGCAATGGCTGCCCACAGCTGTTTAGAATTCTGTTGTGAAACCGCAAGACTTGGAGCAGCAGGGGGCGCTGCAGGCCAAGAGTGAGGGGCCCCGGCCATGCAGCATGTAGCTCCAAGCTGGAACAGCAGGGGGCGCTGCAGAGGCAGAGCTGGTGAAGGGGAAGCAAGCTCAGCCCTGCCTCCCCTATGCTGATTGGCTCATGTGGGAGAACCTCTAGCGGGGGATGGGGCTGCTCTACTGTCCATCCCGGTTCATGCAGTGACATCACTTCCTGCCATGTTACATCTGGGGGGCTGCACCTGCGCCAACCACAGGCACATTCTAGGGGCCAACGTGGGTAGTTCACCAACCCACCAGGCCAGAGCCAGGTTTTACCAGCTGCCTTCCAGCCCCAGGTTGATTCAAATGAAGTTAGCTACTCATCTGAGGTGCCTGCACACGAACGCAAAACACCAGGAAAAAACCAGGAAGAACTGCAAGTCCTGGCCAAGTTACAGTGTTCTGATGTGATTGTTAGAAGAGAGACATGGGGGGCGACTCACAGGAGGGGAGCAAGGACGTGGAGGGGAATAAAATGCTTGGGAGGGACGTAGAGGGGGGGAGAAGAGGAGGAGGAGTTGCCCTGTAGGTCAGGGAGCAGTAGGATTGCCCAGAACTCCAGCACGTAGAGGGAGAAAAGTCTGTGGAGAGTCTTTGGGTTCAGACTGTAGAGGAGAATGACAAAGGGGATGTCACAGGGGTTCTCTGCTGCAGGCCACCAGACCAGGCAGGCTGGCGCACTAGACTAGCACTGGGTAAACAATGCACCTTCTAGAAAGAGTAACACGGCAGGGAAGGTGTCTGGGAGGCTAGCTGTGTGGTAAAGAAAAATTACTGAGGACACAGAAACAAGCCATCCTGACAGGCCCCCTCTGTGTGTGTGTGGAAGACTCTAAGCTGGGGAGAGAGGTTGATATGCTGGAGGGCAGGGATCAGGTCCAGAGCGAATTAAGAAATTAGAGGAATGGGTCCAAAGAAAATTGATGAGGTTCAACAAGGACAAGTGCAGAGATCTGACTTGGGATGGAAGAATCCCAGGCATTGTTACAGGCTGGGGACTGACTAGCTAAGTAGCAGTTCTACAGAAAAGGACCTGGGGATTCCAGTGGATGAGAAGCTGGATATAAGTCAACGGGGCGCCCTTGTAGCCAAGAAGTCGAATGGCATATTAGGCTGCATTAGGAGGAGCATTGGCAGCAGATCCAGAGAAGTGATTATTCCCCTTTATTCAGCTCTGGAGAGGCCACATCTGGAGTATTGTGTCCAGTTCTCCCTCCCCCCCCACCCCATAGAAAGGACATGGACACATTGGAGAGGGTCCAGCAGAGAACAACCAAAATGATGAGGGGGCTGGAAATTTGACCTACGAGGAGAGGCTGAGGGATTTGGGCTTGTTTACTCTGCGGAAGAGAAGAGTGAGAGAGTATTGGAGAGGAGCTTTCAACTTCCTGAAGGGAGGTTCCAAAGAGGATGGAGAGAGGCTGTTCTCAGTGGGGGCAGATGGCAGAACAAGGAGCAATGGCCTCAAGTTGCAGTGGGGGAGGTCCAGGTTGGATATTAGGAAAAACTATTTCCCTAGGCGGGTGGGGAAGCTCTGGGATGGGTTCCCTAGGGAGAGGGTAGACTCTCCAGCTCCCCAGTTATTTAAATCCCAGCTTGACAAAGCCCTGTCTGGGACGGGTTAGTTGGGGCTGGTCCTGCTTTGAGCAAGGGTTGGACTCGATGGCAGCTGAGGTCACTTCCAAAACGAATCTTCTACGATTTGATGTACAAATTCCTACCAGTCCCAGAGTCTCACACTCAGCACCTGCCCATTGACGGAATGTTTACAGAGCATCAGCCTCTAGGGGGACCGGGGCCTTATCTCAAAGTTTCTTCCCAATCCTCAATTCTTTTCAGACATACACAAAGCACGGAGCAGCCAATTCCTCCCTGACTCAGCCCAGGGCCCACGAGTCTCCTCGCCCTTTGGGAAGGCCGTTGATGGCTGTTTACTCCTGCCGCTGCAGGAAGGACACAGAAGGGCAGACATGGAAACGGAGACATGGGCTCGAGAGTCCCCGATCTCTAGACATTTGGCATCCAGACGGTTTTTTCCATCAGAGGCTCAGCGATCCCCACTGGGGCTGCACTGAGCTATATTAGAAATGGAGCAAGCGCCCGTACAGACTTCCAGCGTGGGTTATAACCAGTGCATGGCCCTGTGCCGGGACTCGGCGCGGGACGCTGCTGCAGACGCTGGGCTGAGAGAGGTGCGGGACGTGGCTGCCTGAGGGGGGTTCCAGGGAAGACACGTCCCTCTCAGCACTCACAGGTACCAGCTCTGGCCGAGGGGCCCCCCTGCTCCACGGACACAGCGCAATGTGGGGAGAAGGTCAGTCTGTGATTCTCTGTGGGCTGCAGAGCCACCGGGCATCTCGGGGCCCTGACCAGGGGGTGTAAGTTCATTCCCGTACGTTGGCCAAAATGTCCAGAAAAAATCTCTCTGCCGATCTTTGGGACACTTGCAGCGTGGATCTGAAACCATTTTGATTTGCTGCAGATCGATAATCCAACTAGTGACTAACAACAGACCTAGACGTATCCGCGTAGCACCCTTGTGGAAATACCTTTGGTCACCCACAGCTCCCCTGGCTATTTCTGAGACCTGGCTGCCAGCTTCTAATCCATTCCCAGTGTGCTCTGCTGAGACGGCACAAGGTTCCTTATGTAATCGAAATCTTTTCCCTGCTCAATCAAATGACTCAGAGAAATCAAAGACTGAAGGATCGGTGCCCTTCCCCTGGTGAAACAATCTTGTAGCCTCATTAAAAGGAGGTTTTTAGTCCCACTTGACAAAGCCCTGGCTGGGATGATTTAGTTGGGATTGGTTCTGCGTCAGGCAGGGGGTGGATGAGATGACCTCTTCATGTCTCTTCCAACCCTGCTCTGCTGTGATTCCATGTTGTGGACTGGCGTTAATCATACCCCTCTGCTGTTTTAAGCTAGTTCCAGACCAACTTTTCCGTCATTTCTTTGTCAGCTCTTCTTGGTAAACTTTCCCTTTATTCATTAATAGTTTCATTTTAACTCAGTCTTTGTCCTATACCCTCCCCTTCCTCTACCGTTTTTGGCTCTGCTGCTGCCTAGTGGCACAATTCTAGTTCCAAATGAAACCAGTCGGTTCCTAAACATGGTGTTCATACCTCTATGGGTTCTCTTTTAGATGCTGTTCAACCCCCTCCTTGACGGCTAATGGGCTGGGAAGTTTTTCATCCCCTCAGATGTTCTGAGAACCTCACACGGCTTGTCCCCCAATGCAGAAGAAAAGATGTTTCTTGAGCACATTTACATTTTTAACACTCAGAATTTTCCACTTTCCCTCTAGTAACCAGCCTAATCCTTTCCCATTATTTCATTGGTTCTTAGCATTCTGAATTGCCTTCTTGTTTATGCTTGGCCCTGCCAAGCACGGATTTTCAATGCTGTTTTAAAAGTTCCTTATCAGTTTCCCTAATTTCCAATGTGTCCAATACGCTGTGTGTTTTCCTTTCGACAGTTAGTTACACGTTCCTTCCCACCCCTTTTCCCCCTAATGCTGCACTCGCTTCACTACAGAACTGGGTTTGTCTAAAACTGGCTACTTGGCTCTTTAGCACTTTAATAAAAAACTTCTAAAATAGTCCCCGATGCTCTTTCCCATTTCTCTGTCTAAATATTCCCATCCAATCAGTTTGATTGACAATTTCCCCCAATTTTAGGGAACGAGCCATTTTCAACCACTGATTGTGACTAGACATTGGGGGGAGGGATAGCTCAGTGGTTTGCGCATTGGCCTGCTGAACCCAGGGTTGTGAGTTCAGTTCTTGTGGAGGCCATTGGGAGCAAAAATTTGTCAGGGATGGTACTTGGTCCTGCTGTGAAGGCAGGGGACTGGAGTTGATGATCTTTCAAGGTCCTTTCCAGTTCTAGGAGATAGGCAATCTCCCCTATACTATATTATTATACTTGTCTAGGGGGTCACCAAGTGAAACTAGTAGGTAGCAGTTTTCAAACAAACTAAAGGAAGGGGACTCCTTTCCAGAGGATGTTGTGCAGATTAGGACTTTAACAGTGTTCAAATAAGAACTAGATTAATCCATGGAGGCTAGGGCCATCAGTCCATCGGACAGGTAGGTCTGACCGTTCTTATGAGCGTCCTTTGGAATATTGTCAGTTCTACTCCTTAATTCCTTCTTCCTTAGCATGACCTTTGTTTGTCTCTTCTCCAAACCAAACAGCCCCAAACTTTACAGTCTCCTTCCTACAGCAGCCCCCGACATTCTCAGACCCTAATGCATCGCTATGTCTTTGAGAAACCAAACTGCTGACCTCTCCACAGCAGGTCACTCTCCAGCCCCTTCCCTAGGCAGCCAAACTCTTTTTGTGTCTGCCAACTGCTACAACTGAGCCGGTGGTTCCATGACCTGCCAGCTCTGACACCCGGGTCTTTCTTGAGGGCCGTTCCAATGGGGGTGTCCCCCCGGCACAGGTGTTGGCAAAAGTTTGAATTTGTTCAGCTCTCAGATGTGGAGCAGCCGGACGAACAGGGAATTCCCGACAGCGCTGACGGGCCGGTTTGGCTTTCAGTGCATGATGGGACAGTAAAGGCCAGGCAGGATCCACACTCCTCTTTCCTGCTGGTGGCTATTGAGCTTTTTCACAGGGACGTTCATGGGAACACTGACCCGCAGAGCCCCCTCGGATTGGGATTGGCAGGAGGAGGGATGCTTGTTTATCATTTATTTCTCTGCATAACAATATTACCATTTTTCAAGGTGTGTAAAGAACGATCATCAGTTTTGACCATCGGAACAACCTCTGGTAGCATTGTCTCTTAATAACCTTCAGAGGTGGACACCGTTTCCTCTGCTCCATGTCAGATTCCAACACAACCAACTTTACCAACCCCTCCACCTTCATCCTGCTGGGCATCCCAGGACTGGAGTGGGCCCATGTCTGGATCTCCATCCCCTTCTGCATCATGTACGCCATAGCCCTCTTGGGGAACTTCACCATCCTGTTCATCGTGAAGATGGAACCAAGTCTCCATGAGCCCATGTACTATTTTCTCTGCATGCTGGCTGCCACCGATATGGTCCTGTGCACATCCACCATGCCCAAAACGCTGAGCATCTTCTGGTTCAATTCCAGGGAAATCAGTTTCAGTGGCTGCCTCACCCAGATGTTCTTCCTTCACTCTCTGACAGCGATAGAATCTGGCTATTGTGTGGCCATGGCTTTCGATCGCTACGTGGCCATCTGTGATCCACTTAGACATTCCACCATCCTGACAAACTCCATGGTAACCAAGATCAGCCTGGCTGTGATGCTGCGGGGAGTCATGCTCAATCTGCCCCATCCCCTCCTGGCCAGTCAGTGGCCATATTGCAGAACCAACATCATCCCCTCCACACACTGCAAGCACATGTCTGTGGTGAGTCTGGCCTGTGCCAACATCCGCATCAGTAACTACTATGGCCTCTTTGTGGCATTCTGTCGGTTGTGTCTGGATCTGTTTCTTATCGCTGTGTCCTATACCCAGATCCTCAGGGCCATCTTCCGCCTCCCCACAAAGGAAGCCCGGCTTAAGACTTTTCGGACCTGCAGCTCCCACCTCTGCGCCATCTTAACCTTTAATATCCCAGCTTTGTTCACCTTCGTCACACAGAACTTTGTTCCCAATATGCCCCTCCATGTCCACATTCTCATGGCCAACATGTACCTCCTGGTGCCCCCCACGCTGAACCCCATCATCTATGGGGTGAGGACCAAACAGATACGTGTCAATTTGGTTCGGCTCTTTACTCCTAGGAAGAACTAAACATTTTCTCCTTGTGCTCTGGCTTTCCCCCTGAGCTCGGTGTAGGACTGGCTGGTGACGCAGTGCTGGGCCTCTTCCCTGAGTCACCTACAGGACAGGCTAAGGGACACTGACGTTTCGCAATTCCCTGGGACAAACGAGTCAGGGTACGTCTACACTACAGCGCTAATTCGAACTAACTTAGTTCGAATTAGTTAATTCGAACTAAGCTAATTCGAACTAGCGCATCTAGAACCAAAAACTAGTTCGAATTAGCGTTTTGCTAATTCGAACTAGCGCGTCCACACTGATTGGACGCAGGGGGGCATTTAAGGGCAGCTGAAACCGGTTCTGGCAGGGCATCAGGTCAGTAGTTGCTTTGTGTGGCTGCTGTCTGAGGCTATCTGAGGCTCGAGCTTAAAGGGACCCCCCTGGACAGCCGGTTCTCAGCTTTTCCTGCTTGCTTGCCAACCTCGCCGAGGGACAGCAAAGCGTTGGTCTCTGTGCCCGTCTGTGTCGGTGCTGCCCTTCAGGGACGCCGCCGCAGGTGGCAACATGGAGCCACAGCTCGCCCTGCACCTTCTGGTGCACTTTCTGGACTTGCTGCTGCAAGCCTGCCAGCAATGGCTCGAGGCTGCCTGGCACCACCTGGTGCACGTCAGCCCCCTGCCTCTCCGCCTTGCCGCCCTGGGGGCCATGGAGGGGCCATGGAGGGGCCGTGGCGGCACCCCGGCACCGGCGTACCCCGCCGCGTCTGGACACCAGCACCGACTGGTGGGACTGCATTGTCCTGGAGCGCTGGGAGGACCGACAGTGGACCTAGAACTTCAGGATGAGGAGGGACACCTTCCTGGAGCTCTGCGAGTGGCTCACCCCTGCCCTGTGCAGAAGAGACACTCGCATGAGGCCCGCCATCCCCCTCCAGAAGCGGGTGGCCATCGCCCTCTGGAAGCTCTCCACGCCGGACAGCTACCGATCCGTCGGGAACCAGTTCGGTGTGGGGAGATCCACCGTCAGAGTGGTGCTCATGCAGGTATGGCACTCGTCGGCCACCAAGCCGGGGGGGGAGGGAGGCTGCGAGGAGGGGATGGGCTGCCCCAGGGACAAAGGGGGGCGGGAGGAGGCGAAAGCGCCTCGCACCGGAGGGATCGGTCTGTCCCGGCCGTACTACACGCCGCCAGGGGGGTTGCTACTGGGAGTGGGGCGCGGGGCACTGCCAGGGCACGAACGCTCCCAGCCACCCGGGCGCCCCACTGATTGGCTCTTTGCTGTGTCTCTCTCCGCAGGCGGTCAAGGCCATCAACCGGGTGCTGCTCCGCAGGGTGGTCCGCCTCGCTGACCCGGACGCCGTCATCCGGGGATTCGGCGCCCTCGGCTTCCCCAACTGCGGGGGGGCCATCGACGGAACGCACATCCCCATCCGTGCCCCGGAACACCAGGCGTCCCGGTACGTGAACCGCAAGGGGTACTTCTCCGTGATCCTGCAGGCCGTGTGTGACCACCGGGGCCAGTTCACGGACATAAATGTGGGCTGGTCCGGCAAAGCACAAGACGCCCGGGTGTACCGCAACTCCTCCGTGTGCCAGCGGCTTCAGGCCGGGACCTTCTTCCCCGACCGCCACATCAGGGTCAGGGACATGGACATGCCCGTGTGCCTGGTGGGGGATGCCGCCTACCCACTGCAGCCCTGGCTCATGAAGCCCTACACGGGGCATCTCAATCCCTCCCGCCAGGCCTTCAATGCCAGGCTGACCAGGGCCCGCATCGTGGTGGAGGGGGCCTTCGGGCGACTGAAAGCCCGCTTTCGATGCCTCCTCACCTGTCTGGACCTGGCTGAGAACAACATCCCTCCCGTGGTGGCGGCATGTTGTGTGCTCCACAATTTGTGTGAGCGAAAGGGGGAGGCTTTCCTGCCAGCCTGGATGGCTGAGGCTGACCGCATGGCTGGACCCTACGGTCAGCCCCGCACCGCCGCCATCCGGGAAGCCCAGCGGGGGGCCGTCCGGATCCGGGAAGCCCTGCGGGAGAGCTTCCAGGTGGAGGAGGAGGACTGACCTCTCCCTGCATGCCCCACTGGGGCCTTCTTCCACCCTACCCCCCTTCCCCTTTCCCCTCCCTATCTACTGTAAAATAAAGACACCTGTTTTTTAAACAAAAATGTCCGTTTATTTAACATAACTGGGTGCGGGAAGGGAGGAATGAGGGTTGGAGAGGGGAGGGGGAAACCTGGGACGAGGGAGCTGGAAGGGGAGGGAAGGGAGGAAGGGAAAGGAAAGCTCAGGGGTGGGAGTCCGGCTGCCTCTCCCGTCTTGCCACACTGCGGGTCTGGGGGCGTCGGTGGGAAATGGTTGTGGAGGGGGGGGGCAGGAGAGACAGGGGGTGTGGAGGAAGCAGGAGCGGAAGCAGGAGCGGGAGCAGGAGCGGGAGCGGGAGCAGGAGTGGGAGCAGGAGCAGGAGGGGGAGAAGGGGGAGCAGGAGGAGCAGGGGGAGCAGGGGGAGCAGCAGGAGGAGGAAATGGGAAGCGGTCGTGCAGGCTCTGGAGGTGGCCTCGCAGGGCACGGCCCTGCTCCTCCAGGGCCTCCAGACTCCTCCGGCACAGCCTCAGGTCCTCCTGGACCCAATGGTCCTGGAGACGGAGCTGTTGATCCAGGAACCGGAGGTGCTGCCTCTGGTACTCCTCCTTGTTCCTGGCTCTCCTGCTTGCCCGGGAGCGGGCGGCTGCTGCAGGCGGGGTGGTGTGCTCTGCAGTCTCAGGCGCTGCGGCCGTGGTGCAACGGGACCAGCGGTCAATTACCCCAGGGGCCCAGGTGTGTGAAACCCAGCTCCTCTCTGCAAGGCCAGGGCCCCTGCAGGATCCCCAGGGGGCAAGGATGGCATGAGCCCCCAGGAGGTGGTCCAGGGCGTGGAAGTGGGGGCAGGCCTCCGGGTCGGCCCCTGGCTGGCAGGCACGGGAGTAGGACTGCCGCAGGTCCTTAATTTTGCAGCAGACCTGCTCCTGGCTGCGCTGGTGGCCCTTGGCGGCCAGGCTGGCAGCCATGCGGCTGTAGACGGCCGTGTTCCTGTGGCTAGTGCGGAGATCATGGACATTGGAGGCTTCCCCCCAAACCTCGATGAGGTCCACGATCTCCGCACTTGACCAGGCGGGCGCCCACCTTTTGCGCCCCTGGGCAGGCTCCTGGGAGCCGCCAGGTTGGTCCTGGGGAGCAGTGGGGGACTGGGAGCCCTCGGATGGCTGGCTCATGTTGTGGCAGGTGCAGGGTCTGCTGGCACGGGTGCTTGCAGCCTTGCAACTGGCACAAACTGTGTAGCCAGCCCGTGGCCCTTTAAGGGCTCCGGGGCCGGGAGGGGGGCAATAGAGTTTCCCTGGTGTTGGCCAGAGTGGCCACCAGGGAAACCTGGGAAGCCTTAGCCTCCCACTAGTTCGAATTAAAGGGCTATACACCCCTTAATTTGAACTAGCTAGTTCGAACTAGGCTTAATCCTCGTAAAATGAGGTTTTCCTAGTTCGAACTAAGCGCTCCGCTAGTTAGATTCAAATTCGAACTAGCGGAGCGCTAGTGTAGTGGCTATGAATGTTAGTTCGAACTAACGTCCGTTAGTTCGAACTAACATTGTAGTGTAGACATCCTGGGGATTGCAGTAGATGAGAAGGTGCATACAAGTCAACAGAGGACACCACTGCCAATCTGATAGCAGACCTATGTACCTTTGTTCTCACCCACAATCATTTCCAGTTTGAGAACAACTTATACTTCCAGATCAGCGGCACAGCCATGGGTACCCGCATGGCCCCACAGTATGCTAATATCTTTATGGCTGACCTAGAACAATGTTTCCTCAACTCCTGTCCCCTTTTATCCCTTCTCTACTTACGCTACATCGATGACATCTTTATCAGCTGGACGCATGGCCAAGAAACACTGGAGACATTCCACAGACATTTCAACAAGCTACACCCCACCATCAACCTCAGCCTGGACCATTCTACACAAGAGATCCATTTCCTGGACACCACAGTACAAATCAACAATGGAAAATTAGACACCACTCTCTACAGAAAACCTACTGACTCATACAGTTACCTACATGCTTCCAGCTCCCATCCAGAACACACCATACGATCCATCGTCAATAGCCAAGCCCTTTGATACAACCGCATCTGCTCTAATCCCAATGACAGAGACCAGAAACTTCAGGATCTCTACCAAGCATTTATAAACCTCAACTACCCACCCAGAGAAATAAAAAAGCAACTTGAAAGAGCCAGACGAATACCTAGAAACCATCTACTACAAGACAGACCCAAGAAAACCAACAATAGAACACCACTTGTCATCACCTACAGCCCCCAACTTAAACCTGTCCAACACATTATCAATAAACTACAGCCTATACTGGAACAGAATACTACACTCCGAGAGGCTCTGGGAGACAGACCCATAGCCTCCTATAGACAACCACCTAACCTCAAGATGATTCTTACCAACAACCACAGGACATACCACACTAAAACCAACCCTGGTACCTTCCCTTGCAACAAACTCCGTTGCCAGCTTTGTCCACATATTCACTCTGCTGACACCATTATTGGGCCTAACCAAGTGAGTTATAAGATCAAGAATACATATTCCTGCGCATCCAGAAATATAATTTATGCTATCATGTGCCGAAAGTGTCCGTCTGCTATGTACATTGGACAAACGTCTCAAACACTTCGCCAAAGGATCAATGCCCACAAAACAGATATTAGACAGGATCACAAAGAAAAAATAGTTTCTTGCCATTTCAACCAGAAAGGACATTGTCTCAATGACTTCATTACCGGCATCCTGCTTCAAAGGCCTTTTAAGACTACACGTGAAAGAGAATCCTCTCAACTGTCATTTATGCTTAAATTCGACACTTTATACTTCAGTTTGAATAAAGACTCTAATTTTCTTACCCATTACAAAGATAGCTTCCCCAATTATCACCTCTAATATCATTAGCTCACAGACATTTATCTCCCCCCTTCTCCATCCCCCTTCTGTTCTGAAATTTGATTTGTCCTTTTCATATGTGTTCATTTTTTTGATTGTATCCTTTGGTATATATTGTTGTGACAAGTTTCTTCCACTATTTGATCTGAGGAAGTGGGTCTGGCCCACAAAAACTCATCACCTAATAAACCATCTTGTTAGTCTTTAAAGTGCTACATAGTCCTGTTTTTTGTTATAAGTCAAAAGGGTGCCCTTGTAGCCAAGAAGGCGAATGGCATATTAGGCTGCATTAGGAGGAGCATTGCCAGCAGATCCAGAGAAGTGATCATTCCCCTTTATTCAGCTCTGGTGATGCCACATCTGGATTATTGTGTCCATTTCTGCCCCCTCCCCCCCCCCCGCGCCCTATAGAAAGGACATGGACACATTGGAGAGGGTCCAGCAGAGAACAACCAAAATGATGAGGGGGCTGGAAATTTGACCTACGAGGAGAGGCTGAGGGATTTGGGTTTATTTACTCTGCAGAAGAGAAGAGGGAGGGTATGTCTACACTACCCCGCTAGTTCGAACTAGCGGGGTAATGTATGCATACCGCACTTGCTAATGAAGCCCGGGATTTGAATTTCCCGGGCTTCATTAGCATAAGCGGGGAGCCGCCATTTTTAAATCCCCGCTGCTTCGAACCCCGTGTAGCGCGGCTACACGGGGCTCGAACTAGGTAGTTCGGACTAGGGTGCCTATTCCGAACTACCGGTACACCTCGTTTCACGAGGAGTACCGGTAGTTCGGAATAGGACCCTAGTCCGAACTACCTAGTTCGAGCCCCGTGTAGCCGCGCTACACGGGGTTCGAAGCAGCGGGGATTTAAAAATGGCGGCTCCCCGCTTATGCTAATGAAGCCCGGGAAATTCAAATCCCGGGCTTCATTAGCAAGTGCGGTATGCATACATTACCCCGCTAGTTCGAACTAGCGGGGTAGTGTAGACATACCCTGAGAGAGTATTGGAGAGGAGCCTTCAACTTCCTGAGGGGAGGTTCCAAAGAGGATGGAGAGAGGCTGTTCTCAGTGGGGGCAGATGGCAGAACAAGGAGCAATGGCCTCAAGTTGCAGCGGGGGAGGTCTAGGTTGGACATTAGGAAAAACTATTTCCCGAGGAGGGTGGGGAAGCTCTGGGATGGGTTCCCTAGGGAGGTGGTGGAATCTCCAGCTCCCCAGTTATTTAAATCCCAGCTTGACAAAGCCCTGTCTGGGACGGGTTAGTTGGGGCTGGTCCTGCTTTGAGCAAGGGTTGGACTCGATGGCAGCTGAGGTCACTTCCAAAACGAATCTTCTACGATTTGATGTACAAATTCCTACCAGTCCCAGAGTCTCACACTCAGCACCTGCCCATTGACGGAATGTTTACAGAGCATCAGCCTCTAGGGGGACCGGGGCATTATCTCAAAGTTTCTTCCCAATCCTCAATTCTTTTCAGACATACACAAAGCACGGAGCAGCCAATTCCTCCCTGACTCAGCCCAGGGCCCACGAGTCTCCTCGCCCTTTGGGAAGGCCGTTGATGGCTGTTTACTCCTGCAGCTGCAGGAAGGACACAGAAGGGCAGACATGGAAACAGAGACATGGGCTCGAGAGTCCCCGATCTCTAGACATTTGGCATCCAGACGGTTTTTTCCATCAGAGGCTCAGCGATCCCCACTGGGGCTGCACTGAGCTATATTAGAAATGGAGCAAGCGCCCGTACAGACTTCCAGCGTGGGTTATAACCAGTGCATGGCCCTGTGCCGGCTCTCGGCGCGGGACGCTGCTGCAGACGCTGGGCTGAGAGAGGTGCGGGACGCGGCTGCCTGAGGGGGTTCCAGGGAAGACACGTCCCTCTCAGCACTCACAGGTACCAGCTCTGGTGAGGGGCCCCCCTGCTCCACGGACACGGCGCAATGTGGGGATGGTGGGGGAGAAGGTCAGTCTGTGATTCTCTGTGGGCTGCAGAGCCACCAGGCATCTCGGGGCCCTGACCAGGGGGTGTAAGTTCATTCCCGTACGTTGGCCAAAATGTCCAGAAAAAATCTCTCTGCCGATCTTTGGGACACTTGCAGCGTGGATCTGAAGCCATTTTGATTTGCTGCAGATCGATAATCCAACTAGTGACTAACAACAGACCTAGACGTATCCGCGTAGCACCCTTGTGGAAATACCTTTGGTCACCCACAGCTCCCCTGGCTATTTCTGAGACCTGGCTGCCAGCTTCTAATCCATTCCCAGTGTGCTCTGCTGAGACGGCACAAGGTTCCTTATGTAATCGAAATCTTTTCCCTGCTCAATCAAATGACTCAGAGAAATCAAAGACTGAAGGATCGGTGCCCTTCCCCTGGTGAAACAATCTCGTAGCCTCATTAAAAGGAGGTTTTTAGTCCCACTTGACAAAGCCCTGGCTGGGATGATTTAGTTGGGATTGGTCCTGCGTCAGGCAGGGGGTGGATGAGATGACCTCTTCATGTCTCTTCCAACCCTGCTCTGCTGTGATTCCATGTTGTGGACTGGCGTTAATCATACCCCTCGGCTGTTTTAAGCTAGTTCCAGACCAACTTTTCCGTCATTTCTTTGTCAGCTCTTCTTGGTAAACTTTCCCTTTATTCATTAATAGTTTCATTGTAACTCAGTCTTTGTCCTATACCCTCCCCTTCCTCTACCGTTTTTGGCTCTGCTGCTGCCTAGTGGCACAATTCTAGTTCCAAATGAAACCAGTCGGTTCCTAAACATGGTGTTCATACCTCTATGGGTTCTCTTTTAGATGCTGTTCAACCCCCTCCTTGACGGCTAATGGGCTGGGAAGTTTTTCATCCCCTCAGATGTTCTGAGAACCTCACACGGCTTGTCCCCCAATGCAGAAGAAAAGATGTTTCTTGAGCACATTTACATTTTTAACACTCAGAATTTTCCACTTTCCCTCTAGTAACCAGCCTAATCCTTTCCCATTATTTCATTGGTTCTTAGCATTCTGAATTGCCTTCTTGTTTATCCTTGGCCCTGCCAAGCACAGATTTTCAATGCTGTTTTAAAAGTTCCTTATCAGTTTCCCTAATTTCCAATGTGTCCAATACGCTGTGTGTTTTCCTTTCGACAGTTAGTTACACGTTCCTTCCCACCCCTTTTCCCCCTAATGCTGCACTCGCTTCACTACAGAACTGGGTTTGTCTAAAACTGGCTACTTGGCTCTTTAGCACTTTAATAAAAAACTTCTAAAATAGTCCCCAATGCTCTTTCCCATTTCTCTGTCTAAATATTCCCATCCAATCAGTTTGATTGACAATTTCCCCCAATTTTAGGGAACGAGCCATTTTCAACCACTGATTGTGACTAGACATTGGGGGGAGGGATAGCTCAGTGGTTTGCGCATTGGCCTGCTAAACCCAGGGTTGTGAGTTCAATTCTTGTGGAGGCCATTGAGGGATTGGGAGCAAAAATCTGTCAGGGATGGTACTTGGTCCTGCTGTGAAGGCAGGGGACTGGAGTTGATGATCTTTCAAGGTCCTTTCCAGTTCTAGGAGATAGGCAATCTCCACTATACTATATTATTATACTTGTCTAGGGGTCACCAAGTGAAACCAGTAGGTAGCAGTTTTCAAACAAACTAAAGGAAGGGGACTCCTTTCCAGAGGATGTTGTGCAGATTAGGACTTTAACAGTGTTCAAATAAGAACTAGATTAATCCATGGAGGCTAGGGCCATCAGTCCATCGGACAGGTAGGTCTGACCGTTCTTATGAGCGTCCTTTGGAATACTGTCAGTTCTACTCCTTAATTCCTTCTTCCTTAGCGTGACCTTTGTTTGTCTCTTCTCCAAACCAAACAGCCCCAAACTTTACAGTCTCCTTCCTACAGCAGCCCCCGACGTTCTCAGACCCTAATGCATCGCTATGTCTTTGAGAAACCAAACTGCTGACCTCTCCACAGCAGGTCACTCTCCAGCCCCTTCCCTAGGCAGCCGAACTCTCTTTGTGTCTGCCAACTGCTACAACTGAGCCGGTGGTTCCATGACCTGCCAGCTCTGACACCCGGGTCTTTCTTGAGGGCCGTTCCAATGGGGGTGTCCCCCCGGCACAGGTGTTGGCAAAAGTTTGAGTTTGTTCAGCTCTCAGATGTGGAGCAGCCGGACGAACGGGGAAGTCCTGACAGCGCTGGTGGGCCGGTTTGGCTTTCAGCGCATGATGGGACAGTAAAGGCCAGGCAGGATCCACACTCCTCTTTCCTGCTGGTGGCTATTGAGCTTTTTCACAGGGACGTTCGTGGGAACACTGACCCGCAGAGCCCCCTCGGATTGGGATTGGCAGGAGGAGGGATGCTTGTTTATCATTTATTTCTCTGCATAACAATATTACCATTTTTCAAGGTGTGTAAAGAACGATCATCAGTTTTGACCATCGGAACAACCTCTGGTAGCGTTGTCTCTTAATAACCTTCAGAGGTGGACACCGTTTCCTCTGCTCCATGTCAGATTCCAACACAACCAACTTTACCAACCCCTCCACCTTCATCCTGCTGGGCATCCCAGGACTGGAGTGGGCCCATGTCTGGATCTCCATCCCCTTCTGCATCATGTACGCCATAGCCCTCTTGGGGAACTTCACCATCCTGTTCATCGTGAAGATGGAACCAAGTCTCCATGAGCCCATGTACTATTTTCTCTGCATGCTGGCTGCCACCGATATGGTCCTGTGCACATCCACCATGCCCAAAACGCTGAGCATCTTCTGGTTCAATTCCAGGGAAATCAGTTTCAGTGGCTGCCTCACCCAGATGTTCTTCCTTCACTCTCTGACAGTGATGGAATCTGGCTATTGTGTGGCCATGGCTTTCGATCGCTACGTGGCCATTTGTGATCCACTTAGACATTCCACCATCCTGACAAACTCCATGGTAACCAAGATCAGCCTGGCTGTGATGCTGCGGGGAGTCATGCTCATACTGCCCTATCCCCTCCTGGCCAGTCAGTGGCCATATTGGAGAACCAACATCATCCCCTCCACACACTGCAAGCAGATGTCTGTGGTGAGTCTGGCCTGTGCCAACATCCGCATCAGTAACTACTATGGCCTCTTTGTGGCATTCTGTCGGTTGTGTCTGGATCTGTTTCTTATCGCTGTGTCCTACACCCAGATCCTCAGGGCCATCTTCCGCCTCCCCACAAAGGAAGCCCGGCTTAAGACTTTTCGGACCTGCAGCTCCCACCTCTGCGCCATCTTAACCTTTAATATCCCAGGTTTGTTCACCTTCGTCACACAGAACTTTGTTCCCAATATGCCCCTCTATGTCCACATTCTCATGGCCAACATGTACCTCCTGGTGCCCCCCACGCTGAACCCCATCATCTATGGGGTGAGGACCAAGCAGATACGTGTCAATTTGGTTCGGCTCTTTACTCCTAGGAAGAACTAAACATTTTCTCCTTGTGCTCTGGCTTTCCCCCTGAGCTCGGTATAGGACTGGCTGGTGACGCAGTGCTGGGCCTCTTCCCTGAGTCACCTACAGGACAGGCTAAGGGACACTGACCTTTCGCAATTCCCTGGGACAAACGACTCAGGGTACGTCTACACTACAGCGCTAATTCGAACTAACTTAGTTCGAATTAGTTAATTCGAACTAAGCTAATTTCGAACTAGCGCATCTAGAACTAAAAACTAGTTCGAATTAGCGTTTTGCTAATTCGAACTAGCGCGTCCACACTGATTGGACGCAGGGGGGCATTTAAGGGCAGCTGAAACCGGTTCTGGCAGGGCATCAGGTCAGTAGTTGCTTTGTGTGGCTGCTGTCTGAGGCTATCTGAGGCTCGAGCTTAAAGGGACCCCCCTGGACAGCCGGTTCTCAGCTTTTCCTGCTTGCTTGCCAACCTCGCCGAGGGACAGCAAAGCGTTGGTCTCTGTGCCCGTCTGAGTCGGTGCTGCCCTTCAGGGCCGCCGGCGCAGGTGGCAACATGGAGCCAGAGCTCGCCCTGCACCTTCTGGTGCACTTTCTGGACTTGCTGCTGCAAGCCTGCCAGCAATGGCTCGAGGCTGCCTGGCACCACCTGGTGCACGTCAGCCCCCTGCCTCTCTGCCTGGCCACCCTGGGGGCCATGGAGGGGCCGCGGCGGCACCCCGGCACCGGCGTACCCCGCCGCGTCTGGCGTCTGGACACCAGCACCGACTGGTGGGACCGCATTGTCCTGGAGCGCTGGGAGGACCGACAGTGGACCCAGAACTTCAGGATGAGGAGGGACACCTTCCTGGAGCTCTGCGAGTGGCTCACCCCTGCCCTGCGCAGAAGGGACACTCGCATGAGGCCCGCCATCCCCCTGCAGAAGCGGGTGGCCATCGCCCTCTGGAAGCTCTCCACGCCGGACAGCTACCGATCCATCGGGAACCAGTTCGGCATGGGGAGATCCACCGTCAGAGCGGTGCTCATGCAGGTACGGCACTCGTCGGCCACCAAGCCGGGGGGGAGGGTGGCTGCGAGGAGGGGATGGGTCGCCCCAGGGACAGAGGGGGGTGGGAGGAGGCGAAAGCGCCCCGCACCTGAGGGGTCGGTCTGTCCCGGCCGTACTACACGCCGCCAGGGCGGTTGCTACTGGGAGTGGGGCGCGGGGCACTGCCAGGGCACGAACGCTCCCAGCCACCCGGGCGCCCCACTGATTGGCGCTTTGCTGTGTCTCTCTCCGCAGGTGGTCAAGGCCATCAACCGGGTGCTGCTCTGCAGGGTGGTCCGCCTCGCCGACCCGGATGCTGTCATCCGGGGATTCGGCGCCCTCGGCTTCCCCAACTGCGGGGGGCCATCGACGGGTCGCACATCCCCATCCGTGCCCCGGAACACCAGGCGTCCCGGTACGTCAACCGCAAGGGGTACTTCTCCGTGATCCTGCAGGCCGTGTGTGACCACCGGGGCCAGTTCACGGACATTAATGTGGGCTGGTCCGAAAAAGCACACGACGCCCGGGTGTACCGCAACTCCTCCGTGTGCCAGCGGCTTCAGGCCGGGACCTTCTTCCCCGACCGCCACATCAGGGTCAGGGACGTGGACATGCCTGTGTGCCTGGTGGGGGATGCCGCCTACCCACTGCAGCCCTGGCTCATGAAGCCCTACACGGGGCACCTCAATCCCTCCCGCCAGGCCTTCAATGCCAGGCTGACCAGGGCCCGAATCGTGGTGGAGGGGGCCTTCGGGCGACTGAAAGCCCACTTTCGATGCCTCCTCACCCGTCTGGACCTGGCTGAGAACAACATCCCTCCCGTGGTGGCGGCATGTTGTGTGCTCCACAATTTGTGTGAGCGAAAGGGTGAGGCTTTCCTGCCAGCCTGCATGGCTGAGGCTGACCGCATGGCTGGACACTACGGTCAGCCCCGCACCGCCGCCATCCGGGAAGCCCTGCGGGAGAGCTTCCAGGTGGAGGAGGAGGAGGACTGACCTCTCCCTGCATGCCCCACTGGGGCCTTCTTCCACCCTACCTCCCCTTCCCCTTTCCCCTCCCTATCTACTGTAAAATAAAGACACCTGTTTTTGAAAGAAAAACGTCTGTTTATTTAACATAACTGGGTGCGGGAAGGGAGGAATGAGGGTTGGAGAGGGGAGGGGGAAACCTGGGACGAGGGAGCTGGAAGGGGAGGGAAGGGAGGAAGGGAAAGGAAAGCTCAGGGGTGGGAGTCCGGCTGCCTCTCCCGTCTCAACACACTGCGGGTCCGGGGGCGTCGGTCGGAAATGGTTGTGGAGGGGGGGGGCTGGAGAGACAGGGGGTGTGGAGGAAGCAGGAGCGGAAGCAGGAGCGGGAGCAGGAGGGGGAGCGGGAGCAGGACTGGGAGCAGGAGCAGGAGGGGGAGCAGGGGGAGCAGAGGGAGCAGCAGGAGGAGGAAATGGGAAGCGGTCAAGCAGGCTCTGGAGGTGGCCTCGCAGGGCACGGCCCTGCTCCTCCAGGGCCTCCAGACTCCTCCGGCACTGCCTCAGGTCCTCCTGGACCCAGTGGTCCTGGAGACGGAGCTGTTGATCCAGGAACCGGAGGTGCTGCCTCTGGTACTCCTCCTCATTCCTGGCTCTCCTGCTTGCCCGGGCGCGGGCGGCTGCTGCAGGCGGGGTGGTGTGCCCTGCAGTCCCAGGTGCTGCGGCTGTGGTGCAACAGGACCAGCGGTCAATTACCCCAGGGGCCCAGGTGTGTGAAACCCAGCTCCCCTCTGCAAGGCCAGGGCCCCTGCAGGATCCCCAGCTGCTGCTCCGTGGTGGGCAAGGCCCAGGCGCACGGTCCCGGGGCTCCCTCTCGCCCCAGCCCCCCGTACACATAAGGGGAACACGAGGGTACTCACAGGTGGACACCTCCCCGCCCTCAGACGACATAGGCGAGTGGCTCTGTGGGGTGCCTCGGGGGTCCCGGGTCCCGGGCAGGCTGGCGGCAGGCTCCTGGCTCTCAGAGCCCTCTTCCTCCTCCTCCGTCTCCAGGAGCGGTCCCTCTGCCCCGGGGTCAATCACGTCCCGGGGGGCAGGGACGGCCTGAGCCCCCAGGAGGCGGTCCAGGGCGTGGAAGTGGGGGCAGGCCTCCGGGTCGGCCCCTGGCTGGCAGGCCCGGGAGTAGGACTGCCGCAGGTCCTTAATTTTGCAGCGGACCTGCTCCCGGCTGCGCTGGTGGCCCCTGGCGGCCAGGCTGGCAGCCATGCGGCCATAGACGGCCGCGTTCTGGTGGCTAGTGCGGAGATCGTGGACATTGGAGGCTTCCCCCCAAACCTCGATGAGGTCCACGATCTCCGCACTTGACCAGGCGGGCGCCCGCCTTTTGCGCCCCTGGGCAGGCTCCTGGGAGCTGCCAGGCTGGTCCTGGGGAGCAGTGGGGGACTGGGAGCCCTCGGATGGCTGGCTCATGTTGTGGCAGGTGCAGGGTCTGCTGGCACGGGTGCTTGCAGCCTTGCAACTGGCACAAACTGTGTAGCCAGCCCGTGGCCCTTTAAGGGCTCCGGGGCCGGGAGGGGGGCAATAGAGTTTCCCTGGTGTTGGCCAGAGTGGCCACCAGGGAAACCTGGGAAGCCTTAGCCTCCCACTAGTTCGAATTAAAGGGCTATACACCCCTTAATTTGAACTAGCTAGTTCGAACTAGGCTTAATCCTCGTAAAATGAGGTTTTCCTAGTTCGAACTAAGCGCTCCGCTAGTTCGATTCAAATTTGAACTAGCGGAGCGCTAGTGTGGCGGCTATGAATGTTAGTTCGAACTAACGTCCGTTAGTTTGAACTAACATTGTAGTGTAGACATCCTGGGGATTGCAGTAGATGAGAAGGTGCATACAAGTCAACAGAGGACACCACTGCCAATCTGATAGCAGACCTATGTACCTTTGTTCTCACCCACAATCATTTCCAGTTTGAGAACAACTTATACTTCCAGATCAGCGGCACAGCCATGGGTACCCGCATGGCCCCACAGTATGCTAATATCTTTATGGCTGTCCTAGAACAATGTTTCCTCAACTCCTGTCCCCTTTTATCCCTTCTCTACTTACGCTACATCGATGACATCTTTATCATCTGGACGCATGGCCAAGTAACACTGGAGACATTCCACAGACATTTCAACAAGCTACACCCCACCATCAACCTCAGCCTGGACCATTCTACACAAGAGATCCATTTCCTGGACACCACAGTACAAATCAACAATGGAAAATTAGACACCACTCTCTACAGAAAACCTACTGACTCATACAGTTACCTATATGCTTCCAGCTCCCATCCAGAACACACCATACGATCCATCATCAATAGCCAAGCCCTTTGATACAACCACATCTGCTCTAATCCCACTGACAGAGACCAGAAACTTCAGGATCTCTACCAAGCATTTATAAACCTCAACTACCCACCCAGAGAAATAAAAAAGCAACTTGAAAGAGCCAGACGAATACCTAGAAACCATCTACTTCAAGACAGACCCAAGAAAACCAACAATAGAACACCACTTGTCATCACCTACAGCCCCCAACTTAAACCTGTCCAACACATTATCAATAAACTATAACCTATACTGGAACAGAATACTACACTCCAAGAGGCTCTGGGAGACAGACCCATAGTCTCCTATAGACAACCTCCTAACCTCAAGATGATTCTTACCAACAACCACAGGACATACCACACTAATACCAACCCTGGTACCTTCCCTTGCAACAAACCCCGTTGCCAGCTTTGTCCACATATTCACTCTGCTGACACCATTATTGGGCCTAACCAAGTGAGTTATAAGATCAAGAATACATATTCCTGCGCATCCAGAAATATAATTTATGCTATCATGTGCCGAAAGTGTCCGTCTGCTATGTACATTGGACAAACGTCTCAAACACTTCGCCAAAGGATCAATGCCCACAAAACAGATATTAGACAGGATCACAAAGAAAAAACAGTTTCTTGCCATTTCAACCAGAAAGGACATTGTCTCAATGACTTCATTACCGGCATCCTGCTTCAAAGGCCTTTTAAGACTACACGTGAAAGAGAATCCTCTGAACTGTCATTTATGCTTAAATTCGACACTTTATACTTCAGTTTGAATAAAGACTCTAATTTTCTTACCCATTACAAAGATAGCTTCCCCAATTATCACCTCTAATATCATTAGCTTACAGACATTTACCTCCCCCCTTCTCCATCCCCCTTCTGTTCTGAAATTTGATTTGTCCTTTTCATATTTGTTCATTTTTTTGATTGTATCCTTTGGTATATATTGTTGTGACAATTTTATTCCACTATTTGATCTGAGGAAGTGGGTCTGGCCCACAAAAACTCATCACCTAATAAACCATCTTGTTAGTCTTTAAAGTGCTACATAGTCCTGTTTTTTGTTATAAGTCAAAAGGGTGCCCTTGTAGCCAAGAAGTCGAATGGCATATTAGGCTGCATTAGGAGGAGCATTGCCAGCAGATCCAGAGAAGTGATTATTCCCCTTTATTCAGCTCTGGTGAGGCCACATCTGGAGTATTGTGTCCAGTTCTGCCCCTCCCCCCCCCACCCCATAGAAAGGACATGGACACATTGGAGAGGGTCCAGCAGAGAACAACCAAAATGATGAGGGGGCTGGAAATTTGACCTACGAGGAGAGGCTGAGGGATTTGGGCTTATTTACTCTGCAGAAGAGCAGAGTGAGAGAGTATTGGAGAGGAGCCTTCAACTTCCTGAGGGGAGGTTCCAAAGAGGATGGAGAGAGGCTGTTCTCAGTGGGGGCAGATGGCAGAACAAGGAGCAATGGCCTCAAGTTGCAGTGGGGGAGGTCCAGGTTGGACATTAGGAAAAACTATTTCCCGAGGAGGGTGGGGAAGCTCTGGGATGGGTTCCCTAGGGAGGGGGTGGAATCTCCAGCTCCCCAGTTATTTAAATCCCAGCTTGACAAAGCCCTGTCTGGGACGGGTTAGTTGGGGCTGGTCCTGCTTTGAGCAAGGGTTGGACTCGATGACGGCTGAGGTCACTTCCAAAACGAATCTTCTACGATTTGATGTACAAATTCCTACCAGTCCCAGAGTCTCACACTCAGCACCTGCCCATTGACGGAATGTTTACAGAGCATCAGCCTCTAGGGGGACCGGGGCATTATCTCAAAGTTTCTTCCCAATCCTCAATTCTTTTCAGACATACACAAAGCACGGAGCAGCCAATTCCTCCCTGACTCAGCCCAGGGCCCACGAGTCTCCTCGCCCTTTGGGAAGGCCGTTGATGGCTGTTTACTCCTGCAGCTGCAGGAAGGACACAGAAGGGCAGACATGGAAACAGAGACATGGGCTCGAGAGTCCCCGATCTCTAGACATTTGGCATCCAGACGGTTTTTTCCATCAGAGGCTCAGCGATCCCCACTGGGGCTGCACTGAGCTATATTAGAAATGGAGCAAGCGCCCGTACAGACTTCCAGCGTGGGTTATAACCAGTGCATGGCCCTGTGCCGGCTCTCAGCGCCGGACGCTGCTGCAGACGCTGGGCTGAGAGAGGTGCGGGACGCAGCTGCCTGAGGGGGGTTCCAGGGAAGACACGTCCCTCTCAGCACTCACAGGTACCAGCTCTGGCTGAGGGGCCCCCCTGCTCCACGGACACGGCGCAATGTGGGGATGGTGGGGGAGAAGGTCAGTCTGTGATTCTCTGTGGGCTGCAGAGCCACCGGGCATCTCGGGGCCCTGACCAGGGGGTGTAAGTTCATTCCCGTACGTTGGCCAAAATGTCCAGAAAAAATCTCTCTGCCGATCTTTGGGACACTTGCAGCGTGGATCTGAAACCATTTTGATTTGCTGCAGATCGATAATCCAACTAGTGACTAACAACAGACCTAGACGTATCCGCGTAGCACCCTTGTGGAAATACCTTTGGTCACCCACAGCTCCCCTGGCTATTTCTGAGACCTGGCTGCCAGCTTCTAATCCATTCCCAGTGTGCTCTGCTGAGACGGCACAAGGTTCCTTATGTAATCGAAATCTTTTCCCTGCTCAATCAAATGACTCAGAGAAATCAAAGACTGAAGGATCGGTGCCCTTCCCCTGGTGAAACAATCTCGTAGCCTCATTAAAAGGAGGTTTTTAGTCCCACTTGACAAAGCCCTGGCTGGGATGATTTAGTTGGGATTGGTCCTGCGTCAGGCAGGGGGTGGATGAGATGACCTCTTCATGTCTCTTCCAACCCTGCTCTGCTGTGATTCCATGTTGTGGACTGGCGTTAATCATACCCCTCGGCTGTTTTAAGCTAGTTCCAGACCAACTTTTCCGTCATTTCTTTGTCAGCTCTTCTTGGTAAACTTTCCCTTTATTCATTAATAGTTTCATTTTAACTCAGTCTTTGTCCTATACCCTCCCCTTCCTCTACCGTTTTTGGCTCTGCTGCTGCCTAGTGGCACAATTCTAGTTCCAAATGAAACCAGTCGGTTCCTAAACATGGTGTTCATACCTCTATGGGTTCTCTTTTAGATGCTGTTCAACCCCCTCCTTGACGGCTAATGGGCTGGGAAGTTTTTCATCCCCTCAGATGTTCTGAGAACCTCACACGGCTTGTCCCCCAATGCAGAAGAAAAGATGTTTCTTGAGCACATTTACATTTTTAACACTCAGAATTTTCCACTTTCCCTCTAGTAACCAGCCTAATCCTTTCCCATTATTTCATTGGTTCTTAGCATTCTGAATTGCCTTCTTGTTTATCCTTGGCCCTGCCAAGCACAGATTTTCAATGCTGTTTTCAAAGTTCCTTATCAGTTTCCCTAATTTCCAATGTGTCCAATACGCTGTGTGTTTTCCTTTCGACAGTTAGTTACACGTTCCTTCCCGCCCCTTTTCCCCCTAATGCTGCACTCGCTTCACTACAGAACTGGGTTTGTCTAAAACTGGCTACTTGGCTCTTTAGCACTTTAATAAAAAACTTCTAAAATAGTCCCCAATGCTCTTTCCCATTTCTCTGTCTAAATATTCCCATCCAATCAGTTTGATTGACAATTTCCCCCAATTTTAGGGAACGAGCCATTTTCAACCACTGATTGTGACTAGACATTGGGGGGAGGGATAGCTCAGTGGTTTGCGCATTGGCCTGCTAAACCCAGGGTTGTGAGTTCAATTCTTGTGGAGGCCATTGAGGGATTGGGAGCAAAAATCTGTCAGGGATGGTACTTGGTCCTGCTGTGAAGGCAGGGGACTGGAGTTGATGATCTTTCAAGGTCCTTTCCAGTTCTAGGAGATAGGCAATCTCCCCTATACTATATTATTATACTTGTCTAGGGGTCACCAAGTGAAACTAGTAGGTAGCAGTTTTCAAACAAACTAAAGGAAGGGGACTCCTTTCCAGAGGATGTTGTGCAGATTAGGACTTTAACAGTGTTCAAATAAGAACTAGATTAATCCATGGAGGCTAGGGCCATCAGTCCATCGGACTGGTAGGTCTGACCGTTCTTATGAGCGTCCTTTGGAATATTGTCAGTTCTACTCCTTAATTCCTTCTTCCTTAGCATGACCTTTGTTTGTCTCTTCTCCAAACCAAACAGCCCCAAACTTTACAGTCTCCTTCCTACAGCAGCCCCCGACGTTCTCAGACCCTAATGCATCGCTATGTCTTTGAGAAACCAAACTGCTGACCTCTCCACAGCAGGTCACTCTCCAGCCCCTTCCCTAGGCAGCCAAACTCTCTTTGTGTCTGCCAACTGCTACAACTGAGCCGGTGGTTCCATGACCTGCCAGCTCTGACACCCGGGTCTTTCTTGAGGGCCGTTCCAATGGGGGTGTCCCCCCGGCACAGGTGTTGGCAAAAGTTTGAGTTTGTTCAGCTCTCAGATGTGGAGCAGCTGGACAAACGGGGAAGTCCTGACAGCGCTGGTGGGCCGGTTTGGCTTTCAGCGCATGATGGGACAGTAAAGGCCAGGCAGGATCCGATCCACACTCCTCTTTCCTGCTGGTGGCTATTGAGCTTTTTCACAGGGATGTTCGTTGGAACACTGACCCGCAGAGCCCCCTCGGATTGGGATTGGCAGGAGGAGGGATGCTTGTTTACCATTTATTTCTCTGCATAACAATATTACCATTTTTCAAGGTGTGTAAAGAACGATCATCAGTTTTGACCATCGGAACAACCTCCAGTAGCGTTGTCTCTTAATAACCTTCAGAGGTGGACACCGTTTCCTCTGCTCCATGTCAGATTCCAACACAACCAACTTTACCAACCCCTCCACCTTCATCCTGCTGGGCATCCCAGGACTGGAGTGGGCCCATGTCTGGATCTCCATCCCCTTCTGCATCATGTACGCCATAGCCCTCTTGGGGAACTTCACCATCCTGTTCATCGTGAAGATGGAACCAAGTCTCCATGAGCCCGTGTACTATTTTCTCTGCATGCTGGCTGCCACCGACATGGTCCTGTGCACATCCACCATGCCCAAAACACTGAGCATCTTCTGGTTCAATTCCAGGGAGATCAGTTTCAGTGGCTGCCTCACCCAGATGTTCTTCCTTCACTCTCTGACAGTGATGGAATCTGGCTATTGTGTGGCCATGGCTTTCGATCGCTACGTGGCCATCTGTGATCCACTTAGACATTCCACCATCCTCACAAACTCCATGGTAACCAAGATCAGCCTGGCTGTGATGCTGCGGGGAGTCATGCTCATTCTGCCCTATCCCCTCCTGGCCAGTCAGTGGCCATATTGCAGAACCAACATCATCCCCTCCACGCACTGCAAGCACATGTCTGTGGTGAGTCTGGCCTGTGCCAACATCCGCATCAGTAGCTACTACGGCCTCTTTGTGGCATTCTGTCTGTTGTATCTGGATCTGTTTCTTATCGCTGTGTCCTACACCCAGATCCTCAGGGCCATCTTCCGCCTCCCCACAAAGGACGCCCGGCTTAAGACTTTTCGGACCTGCAGCTCCCACCTCTGCGCCATCTTAACCTTTAATATCCCAGCTCTCTTCACCTCCCTCACACAGAACTTTGTTCCCAATATGCCCCTCCATGTCCACATTCTCATGGCCAACATGTACCTCCTGGTGCCCCCCACGCTGAACCCCATCATCTATGGGGTGAGGACCAAGCAGATACGTGTCAATTTGGTTCGGCTCTTTACTCCTAGGAAGAACTAAACATTTTCTCCTTGTGCTCTGGCTTTCTCCCTGAGCTCGGTGCAGGACTGGCTGGTGACGCAGTGCTGGGCCTCTTCCCTGAGTCACCTACAGGACAGGCTAAGGGACACTGACCTTTCACAATTCCCTGGGACAGACGAGTCACTGACTCCCAGCAACTTCACCTTTCTAATTGCTGGTAATTGGACCTCCTCAAGCTCTCACCCACTCTCTAGGCTACGCCCCTTCTCCAGGTCTTCCCCGAAGACTGCCCACTGATCTGTCTCCTCCCTCAGGGCTTCCCTGTTGCTCTCTCCATTCACATCCCACGACTCTCTGGCTCATCTCTTCCTCTCTCCACACTAGCTGGGCTCCCTCTGCTCTGGGCCTGGGACAAAAGAGGAGATATACCAATCTTGTGGAAAAAGGGGTTCTTGCGCCACAAGAAAAAATCCACACTGATTCTGCACAAAAACACCTAGCACAAAAACAAATCGTCAGAAAATATACAAATGAGATCATGATTTATGCAAATTAGTCCCTAATTAGCATATTTTTTGCTAAGAAGACTCGTAGTGAAGATGTGGCCTTAGTGTTCAGTGATGAGGTCCATTGGCTAGCTGCATTACTCTCTGGAAATTACCCAAGCCGGTTGGGGGACATCAGGTTTTCTTTAGCGTGTTCTGCTTGGAATCCCATCCAGAGACGTGGAGACAAGTGGAATGGGGGTGTCTCAGGGGTCCTTTCATATCCTCTGCCGTACGCATGGAATTTTCCTCTCCCGAGCAAAGCCCACAGCCCTGTTGGGGGAAAGTTCCTTGACCAAGCTGGAGTCCAGGTCACATGAGCACGTCACATGTCCTGACAGGTTTTGGTGAGTGGGGGACAGCCAGTACCCGTATTCCTGCAGAGGCGCATTTCTTCTGTGGCCCTAGTGAGATCTCCATGTCCTTGAAGGGCCACTCACACAGAGCTCTCTGGCCTTCGTGTGTTCTCCACCGGAGGGTGTCACCCGAGAATACAATACATGTCTGGGACATTCCAGGTTTGGCACGTGCGAGTGTGTGTGCTGTTGTGTGTGTGTGTATTTAAGTGGGACCCTATGTGTGTTTGCATGTGCATGTGTGTGTCTGCACCATTAGAACACCCCCTAGCCCAGCAGTGTAGTCAAATCCCTGCTCCACCGAATGCTTATTTGTAAAAAGTGGAACAGCCTGAACCAGACACACTGAGAGCCCCACCCAGAATAGCCCTTTGCCTGGTGCTTGGGGTACCCCTGTGGGACCTGGAAGACCACTGTGTATGCCCCTGCCTCAAATCAGGTATAGTAGGAAACGGACCTGAAACATATGCCTTTGTATCCAAGGCCTGGTGCAAGGCCTGAGGCTTGAACTAACATTGTTTCCAAGCTTTGCTAGTATAAAGCAAGGAAGCTGCGTGGAAGTCATGTCCTGCCCACGTGAAGCCAGGCAGAATCTGGCAAGAACTGGGCAGATGTTGCAGAAACTCAAGTTCCTAAGTTGTTTCAGGGTCAGGAATACAGGCGGGGACACGCTCCAGAAACGTATGGACACAAATATACACCACTCGAAGATGCTTGGGACAAGTTGCCTCATGCAAGCTATCGATTGTCATGTCATAATCTGCTGGATCTGTGTATCTTATTGTGGGGTGTGTGTCGTTGTTGTGTGTAAAGTTAGAGATATGGGGTGTGGGATGCTTTAGGGTTCTAACTGTGCAAAAGGAAAGACATCCAGGGTGTTTCCAATGCTGGGACACCTCGGTGTCTGGGCAATCAGATGTAAGCACCCACTTTTGTCCTTTCAGTCTTAGCAGTGATTGGTCGTAGGAAGTCACATGACCTCCCTGACAGGTAGGGACTGACCAGGTAACTTCCCATGGAACAGGGAATCCATAAAACAATGGGAAGCTTAGCCGGGTCGTTGTCTTTGACTGGCTGGCAAGGCCCACCCAGGGGAAGGAGCTAAAGACCCCAGGGAGAGGGAACTTTGAAGGCTTAGCTGGAAAGGGAACCGTTTTAGGGTGAGTTTGTACAGAAGTTTCAGTGTCAGAATTAGCAAAGCGTTTTCTCTCATTTTAAATTTGTAACCTACTTTGCTTGGCCGGTTAGAGCCTCTGAAGTCCTACCGCTCGTATTTAATAAAATCACTTTTATTTCCTGTCAAGCCCAGTGTAAATAATTGAAACCTGGTGGGGCAACGACGTTCCCCCGTTCATTGCTCAAGGGGGCTTGGCCAAATCATTCTTTGCGGGTTCTCATCCCATTTGGGGAGGGGTATCCAGGACGTTGGGCTCAAAGTTGCATTTTCCTTAGACCTGAAGAGATTCTGTCCCGCTCCTTGGGTGGGGGGTTGATCTCAGCTCGGGGCCTTGGCTGGGGGGCGACCATGGAGCTGGCCCACCAGGACCAGGTGGTGAAAAGCCCCAGAGAGCAGGAAGGTGAGTGGCAGTGGCCTTGGCAGCATCCTGGGAAGCCCGTCCAAGGGGTCTTCTGTGACCACCCCCTGTCACAGGCGGCACCAGAACACCTCGATAGCAAGCATTCCCCAAGGAGAACAGGATTACGCTTGCCTATCTCAAGGACAAAGTCAGCTCGGCCCAAGGCATGGGCAGCCCCTGAATATCATAGAATCATAGAGCACTAGGGCTGTGTCTAGACTGGAAAGATTTTGCGTAAAAACTTGTCAGCTGTCTTCACTGGCCGCTTGAATTTGTGGAAGAACACTAATGATCTCATGTAAGATTGTCAGTGTTCTTGCGCAAATACTATGATGCTCCCGCTCAGGGATAAGCCCTCTTGTGCAAGAGGGCCAGTGTAGACAGGGAAGGAATTTTTTGCGTAAGAAAGCCCCGATACACAAAATGGCGATCGGGGCTGTCTTGCACAAAATCACGTCTAGACTGGCCATGGATGCTTTTTCACAAAAGCACTTTTTGTGCAAAAGCATCCATGCCAATCTAGACGCTCTTTTGCGCAAATGCTTTTAGTGGAAAAACTTTTTCGTTAAAAGCATTTGCGCTAAATCATGCCAGTCTAGACGTAGCCTAGGATGGGAAGGGACTTCGAGAAATTATCAAGTCCAGTCCTCTGCCCTCATGGCAGGACCCAGTTCTGTCTAGACCATCCCTGATTGGTGCCTATCTAATCTGTTCTTAAATATCTCCAGAGATGGAGATTCCACAACCTCCCTAGGCAACTTATTCCAGTGTTTAACCACCCTGACAGTTGGGGACTTTTTCCTAATGTCCAACCTAAACCTCCCTTGCTGCAGTTTAAGCCCATTGCTTCTTGTTCTGTCCTCAGAGGCCAAGATGAACAAGTTTTCTCCCTCTTCCTTGTGACACCCTTTTAAATACCTGAAAACTGCTATCATGTCCCCTCACAGTCTTCTCCTTTCCAAACTTAACAAGCCCAATTCTTTCAGTCTTCCCTCATAGCTCATGTTCTCTAGACCTTTCATGGAATCATAGAATCATAGAATCATAGGACTAGAAGGGACCTCGAGAGGTCATCGAGTCCAGCCCCCCGCCCTCAAGGCAGGACCAAGCTCCGTCTACACCATCCCTGACAGATGTCTATCCAACCTGTTCTTAAATATCTCCAGAGAGGGAGATTCCGCCACCTCCCTTGGCAATTTATTCCAATATTTGACCACCCTGACGGTTAGGAATTTTTTCCTAATGTCCAATCTAAACCTCCCCTGCTGCACTTTAAGCCCATTACTCCTTGTCCTGTCCTCAGAAACCAAGAGGAACAAATTTTCTCCTTCCTCCTTGTGACACCCTTTTAGATATTTGAAAACCGCTCTCATGTCCCCCCTTAATCTTCTTTTTTCCAAACTAAACAAGCCCAGTTCATGAAGCCTGGCTTCATAGCTCATGTTCTCTAGACCTTTAATCATTCTTGTTGCTCTTTTCTGGACCTTCTCCAATTTCTCCACATCTTTCTTGAAATGTGGTGCCCAGAACTGGACACAATACTCCAACTGAGGCCTAACCAGTGCAGAGTAGAGCGGAAGAATGACTTCTGGTGGCTTGCTCACAACACACCTGTTAATGCATCCCAGAATCATGTTTACTTTTTTTGCAACAGCATCACACTGTTGACTCAGATTTAACTTGTGGTCCACTATGACCCCTAGATCCCTTTCTGCCGTGCTCCTTCCTAGCCAGACAGATATGTCAGATGGTGGCACCCTGCTGTGTGGAGCCATACGAAAGGTATCCCAGAGGGGGGGTCTTTGGCCAGCCGAGGGGAGAATGGAAAGTCACTTCCTGAGCCTCCTCCATTGTCACGAGCAGAGATGTGATAGTGAAGCTGTAGCCGTTCCACCAGGGCACTACCACCATAACTGGTTAGCAATGAACTTGGCCAAGGGCCTTCACTGGGAACCGACCGTGTGCATTGCTTGGGGAGCTCACTCCACGTCTGATGCCTGCTCCCTCTGCAGGGGGGATGAGAGGCTGTGGAAGGGGGAAGGGTTCAGATTTATTTGGCACTTGGGAAAGTTTTGAGAAAGGACTTGCCTATGCAGAAACCGTGGGCTCCACCCCGCTACCAGCACCACTGGGTAGCTATGGTCATTGAGCACCGATTTGCTTGTGTTCCTGTCAAATGTATCCTTGTCACATGGTTCAGATCCAAAACATGGCCCCCAGGGTGTGAGAAGGACCCAGAATGAAGCTCACACAAGCCTCCCGTCAGGAGACCCCATGGTCATAGGGAAAAAGGGGGCCATTGCGATCATCTGCTCTGACCCCCTGCATGACAAAGGCCCCAGGACTAATCTGGATTAACTCCTCTTTCGACCAAAGCAGCTCTGTGTGAAAAATGTCCCATCTTCACTGCAGTGTGCCCAGGGAGGGGGACACACCAGGATCCCTGCAAAATCGTTCCAATAGTCGTTCGCCTCAGTGTGAACAGTTTGCACTGTATCTAGTTGTGGTTTCTCTGCCTTCAGTCCCCAGCTGTTAGCACTGAAGGCTTTATTTTTTTTTATATTTGTGCTTTAGGTTTAGCAATATAATAATGTAGCAATAATATAGCAATGTACATTTAATATTGCATTGAATTAAGACCTTTCAATTAAATGTCGATTCCTTTGCCCTAAAAGTGAGTTTAGTAGATGGGCATAAGTGGAAAGACAGTCCTGGGTATTGTGTCTCTGTTCATAAGATTAGAAAAATGTTGAAGGCCGAAGCCTTAATTGCTTGATTTACAACTCCTCTCTGCCCAGTGCAGATCTATGTAACCTCGAGAGTCCTTGTAACATTCCTCATGTGTGTGAGAGGAGTATGACTGTGTTGAGATAAAGGTGCAAAAGTTGCCAGGTGGCCAAAGAAGGGGGCTGAGCGAGCGTGGGTGAAGGCCAGAAGACCAGATGACCCGGCGTACCTGTAATAAGAAGTGATGGGACTATTGGCAGAGTGGCAGATTAACGAGCCTTGAAGTGGAGAAGACACCCCCAAAAGATGATTGATTACAGGATGAGCCTTCAAGAAATGTTTGGGAATGACTGACATCGACAAGATAACATTCCGGACACAAGCTGGCAGAGCGGGATCCGTGGATTTTAACAGAGAAAAGGATTATAAAAGCAGGGTGCTTTGCTATGGAACTTTAGGTTCATCTGCCACCTAGCCCAGAAGAGCATCAGATCGTGACTGACAAAGGCCCTGCTCCCACCTGTGTTCGATCCAGCTGGCCACTAGATTGACACAGCCTCTGGACTGGTAATTATGACATAGTCTGGCAGGACTGTGTAGGCATCATGTTTTGTGTGTGTGTGATTGAAAAGCACATGCAACTGTTGTATTCTCAATAAATGCGGAGTACTGCCGTTGCCCCTATAAAAGATCTTGAGTGCTTCGTTTAAGCATAGCACAGCCACTGACGTGGCCAGACTTTTGCCTGCCAGCTGTTAGTGCCCCTTAAGAGATCCATCACTCCATAACCTTCCCCTAGATTAGCCGGGGCTGGTCCTGTTTTAAGCCTGGGTTGGACTCAATGACGGCTGAGGTCTCTTCCAACACTAACCTTCTATGATTTGATGTACAAATTTCTACTTGTCCCAGAGGATCACACACAGCACCTGCCAATCGACGGAATGTTTCAGCTCTTACCTAAACCCACAGTTTCAGAAGATTCCTATTAACTCATTGATAGAGTATCATACTCTGTGCAAAGCCAGGCATTATCGCTAATTTCCTTCCCAATCATCTCTAATTTTCACACGCGCACAAAAGCACGGAGCAGCCCGGGGCCAAGAGTTCTCCTCTCCCTGTGGGAAGGGCCTGAATGGCTGTTTACTCCTGCGGCTGGAGGAGGAGCACAGGAACGCAGACATGGAAACAGAGACCTGGGCCCGAGTATCTCTGGTCTCCAGGCATTTGGCATCCAGAAGAGTCTTCTCCCTTAGAGGCTGAGTGAACCCCGCTGGGGCTGCACAGGGCTGTGTTATAAACAGAGCAAACGCTTATATTGACTTGCAGAGCGGGACGCTGTTGCAGACGCTGGGCTGAGAGAGGTGCGGGATGTGGCTGCCTGAAGTGGAGTCCTATGGAAGACACCGTCTTCTCAGCACTCACAGGTACCATCTCTTGCTCAGGGGCTCCCCTGCCCCACAGACAGGGCGCAATGTGGGGATGGTGGAGGAGAGGGTCAGTCTGTGATTCTCTCTGCTCTGCAGAGACACCGAACATCTCGGGGTCCTGGCCAAGGGGCACCAGTTCATTCCCGTACACTGGCCAAAACGTCCTTCTTCTCTGTGCCCCTCCCGTGCCCCCATCCCAGCTAGTGACCTCCAGTGGCCAGGCTGGGCCATGTGAGTGGCACGGCAGATCCGTGAGGCTGAGCGGGGTGAATAGATGAGCGATACAAGGCCACGTTCTGAGGCCAGGGCCTGTCGTTTGATCAGGTCCCAAGGAGGGAAAACTCCTCGTGGAATAAGAACTGAGGAAAGATCTCGGGAACCAGCCGTCGGTTATGCACAGACACTGGCACCTTCTCCTCCTGCCTCTCAGGGCCTGGGCCATTACCAAGAGGGCTGGTAATTGGCTTTTATCGGATAGAAACCCTGGGCTTGCTAGGGCCCCCTCTAGAACAATTATAAGAATTGCTCTACACAGGCAAGACCTCTTTTCTCCCACCTTGATTCCAGAAGTCAGCCAAGGTCGGTTGTACCTGAAACTTTGAACAATCAGTTCAGCTGGAAGAAGACACTCAGGGTGGGAAATTCCCAATCAAGGGAGGGACATTTGGCAAATGTATCGAACTTGAAAAGGAGGAACTCTAATGGCAGGTGTCAGATGGCGTTAGTGACACGAGGGCCCACCGGCACCACCCACAGCTGCCCATCCATTTCTGAATCCCGCTGAGCTAAGCACTTCCCTCCAGTGATGTCAGTGGCGAGGAGTTCCACAGGAGAAATATCGATTAGCTAAACACCTTTCCTTGACCAGTGTTCTAATGTCGGACTTTCCATCCCACAATGGAACGGCCCCTTGTCTGTGTGCAGAGAGAGGCAGTGAATACCCATGCCTGATCTCATGGCTTTATGTGAAATTTGCAGAGTTGCGGGTCGGATGGACCATTAGACTGTCCAGCCTCCTGTCTAATCCAGGCCATTTGATTTCACCAGGTTACCCCTCTACTGAGCTCCACAACCTGTATTGAACTAAGACCTGCTCTACTCCAGGACTTTACAACGTAGAATCATGGAGCCAGGGGGTTAGCAGAGACGGGAAGGTTGTCTAGTCTGAACCCCTGCCAGGATGCAGGATTCGTTCTGACTGAACTCTCCCAGGCTGATAGGTATCATAGACCTCCTTTGGCAAACCTCTGATGAAGGGGTGTCCCCAGCCTCCCCATCTGACTGTCCCGTTGTCCGCCCGTTCGTACAGACAGGATGGGTTTGGTTTGTTTCTGAGGTTTTATCACAATCTGCCTGGTTTCACTTTGAACCAGGGTGTCTTCTCCTGTGCTCTGTGGCAAGAGAGAACCCATTTCTTCCACTATTTTAATGGAAGCGTTCTGGGCTCTCTGAGGCCCATGCTACAGAGCCCTCCTCTAAGGCTCTGGGGGAAAGGCCTATTCTCCCCCCAACGTGACACAAATTCCTCCCGGTAACCACACTACACAGCAACATCATAAACATCCAGGAACCCAGCCCTGCAATCAGCCCCGGTGCCAAGTCTGTCCACATATAAGAACATAAGAACATATCTGTACAAACAAATTCATCACCGGAGCAAACCACACCAGCCACCAAATCAGAGACTCATTTAACTGCACAGGCACGTATGTGATCTATGCCAGCAAATGCCAGCAATTCCCCACTGTAATATATATTGGACAACCTGGACGGTCCCTATGGGAAAGAATCAATGGACACAGACCAGATATCTGGAAAAAGGAACATACAGAAACCCATTAGGGAACACTTTAACCTCCCTGGACACACATTAAAGGATCTCCAAGTTGCTGTTTTGTTACAGACCAATTCCACATGCCAAATATACAGAGAAGGGCTACCAGACCAGTTGTTGTTTTTTAAGTTTTTCCTTTGGAATCTCCTCAGTTCTACTCATTGACTTGTTCTTCTCAAGCATGACCTTTCTCTCTCCTCCGAACCAAACAACCCTAAACTTATAGGCTACGTCTACATTGGCCCCTTCTCCGGAAGAGGCATGTTAATTTCCAACTTCAGAATAGGGAAATCCGTGAGGGATTTAAATATCCCCCGCGGGATTTAAATAAACATGGCCGCCGCTTTTTTTCCCGGCTTGGGGAAAAGCCGGAAAAAAGCGTCTAGACTGGCACGATCCTCCGGAATAAAGCCCTTTTCTGGAGGATCTCTTATTCCTGCTGGTGCCTTTGAAGTAGGAATAAGAGATCCTCCGGAAAAGGGCTTTATTCCGGAGGATCGTGCCAGTCTAGACGCTTTTTTCTGGCTTTTCCCCAAGCCGGAAAAAAAGCGGTGGCCATGTTTATTTAAATCCCGTGGGGGATATTTAAATCCCTCACGGATTTCCCTATTCTGAAGTTGGAAATTAACATGCCTCTTCCGGAGAAGGGGCCAATGTAGACGTAGCCATAGTCTTCTTCCCACAGTAGCCTCCCATGGTCTCAGACCCTACTGTGGAGCTCCCCTTTGCACTGCAGCGTCTTTGGGTGACCAAACTGCCGGTCTCTCCGCATCAGGTCACTCTGCAGCCGATTGATTAGGCAGCCAAACAGTGTCGGTGTCTCTTCCATTCCCTGATATTGGGAATGATAATGATAAGGATTCCATGATAATGGGAATGTTCCCCCTTGGCAAAGATTTGGGTTTGTTCAGCTCTCAGCTGTGGAGCAGCTTGATGAACGGGGAATTCCGACAGTGCTGATGGGCCGGTTTGGCTTTCAGTGCATGATGGGACAGTCAAGGCCAGGCAGGATCCGCACTCCTCTTTCCTGCTGGTGCCTGTTGAGCATTCTCACGGGGAAGATGTTGGGAACACTGATCCACAGAGCCCCCTCGGATTGGGACTGACAGGAGGAGGGTTGGTTCTTTACCATTTATTTCTCTGTATAATTAAATTGTCATTTTTCCAGATGTGTAAAGAATAATCATCAGTTTCAACCATCGAAACAGCCTCGCGTAGCGCACGTGGCGTCTCCGATTATCATTCTGAGGTCGACACTTTCTCGCCTGCTCCATGTCAGATTCCAACAGAACCAACTTCATCAACCCCTCCACCTTCATCCTCCTGGGAGTTCCTGGCCTGGAGGCCTCCCATATCTGGATCTCCATCCCCTTCTGCAGTTTATATGTCGTAGCTCTCTTGGGGAACTTTGCCATCCTCTTCATTGTGAAGACGGAGCGGAGCCTCCAGGGCCCCATGTACTATTTCCTCTGCATGCTGACTGTCACCGATCTCGTCCTGTGCACATCCACCATTCCCAAAACGCTGAGCATCTTCTGGTTTAATTCCAGGGAGATCAGTTTCAGTGGCTGCCTCACCCAGATGTTCTTCATTCACTCTCTGACAGTGATGGAATCTGGCTATTGTGTGGCCATGGCTTTCGATCGCTACGTGGCCATTTGTGATCCACTGAGACATTCCACCATCCTGACAAACTCCATGATGGCCAAGATCGGCCTGGCCGTAGTGCTGCGGGGAGTCATTCTCATTCTGCCCTATCCCATCCTGGCCAGGCAGTGGCCATATTGCAGAACCAACATCATCCCCTCCACGCACTGCAAGCACATGTCTGTGGTGAGTCTGGCCTGTTCCAACATCAGCATCAGTAGCTACTACGGCCTCTTTGTGGCATTAGCTGTGATGTTTCTGGATCTGTTTCTTATCGCTGTGTCCTACACTCAGATCCTTAGGGCCATCTTCCGCCTCCCCACCAAGGACGCCCGGCTCAAGACTTTTGGGACTTGCAGCTCCCACCTCCTTGCCATTTTAGCCTTTAATATCCCAGCTCTCTTCACCTTTCTCTCACAATACTTTGGCCACAATATGCCCCTCCATGTCCACATTCTCATGGCCAACGTCTATCTCCTGGTGCCCCCCATGCTGAACCCCATCATCTACGGGGTGAGGACCAAACAGATACGCCGCAGTTTGGTTCAGCTCTTTACTCCTAGGAAGAACTAAAAGTTTTCTCCTGGTGCTCTCTATTTCACCCTGAGCTCTGTGCAGGTCTGGCTGGTGACGCAGTGCTGGGCCTCTTCCTTGAGTCACCTACAGGACAGGATAAGGGACATTAAACCTTCCCTGTGCCGGGTCACTGTGACGAACCAAATACTGACTCGAGCAACCTAACTTTCTAATTGCTGGTAATCGGACCTCTGATCCCCCAACCCCTCTCACGGCTTAACCCCATTCTCCGGCTCTTCGCAAAGACTGAGACTGGTTCTGTCTCTTCCCTCAAGGCTTCCCTGTTATTCTCTCCAGTCAGCTCCCATGACTCTCTGGATCATCTCCTCCTCTTTCCTCACCAGCTGGGCTCCCTCTGCTCCGGGCCTGGGACAGGCGCTGCTGAACCCTGCCAAGGCACCTCCATTGAGTGCAGGGAGGCCACAGCCTGGGTCAGGGAGATAGCTCTGAGGTGAGCGAGGTGTGATGGTGCCGAGGCAGAGAGGCCCCACAAGGTGCTGCAAAGAACAGAATCAGGGCAGCATGTGAGAATCAGAGGCCCAGATTAGGGCCTTTCCATAGAAGCCCATTAGAAATAATAAATAATTGCCTGCCTGTAGCATGTGGACAGGCTGTGGCTCTGAGTCAGGACATGACTTGGCCAAGGTCAGCATGGGAACCGCTGGCGGAGCTGGGCCTTTCTCCTCCCACTCCATGGTCTCTGCTGGCACTTTGTGTCTCATTCAGTGACTTGGATCAAACCCTCAGCTGGTGTAATTGGGGCAGCCCCACTGACAACAGGGGAGATCCCCTCACTGATGAATCCAGTGGACAGAGATTGTCAGCCCTCGGTGCTGCTGCATGGGTCGTACAAGGAGAGTCAGAGAGAGATGAAGTGATGCTCTGATAGTTAGCAACTAGTGGGTCATGTCCTGGTTCAAGACACCTTCCTTCTGTCTCCCCATAGTGAAAGGTTTCACCACCGGAGAGTTGTGAGCGATAGTCTGAGAGGCCCCTGTCACCGTGTCCATGTGTCACTGCGTCTCAGTGGGACACAGCTGAGGATGCCAAATTCAGAGTAAACTGGTGAGAACTGGGGCAACTGTCCCCAGGCACTCCTGCCGCACTGGTTGACTAGCAGCCCAAAGTGCAGTTTTCTGAGTCCTCCCAGGCCTGGATTCACCATCCGGACTCTGGACACCATGTCAAGTTGCGAGTGAAAGTCAATTGCACCAAACACGGGGACCTCCTTGTCCCAAGAGAACAGCCACTTTGCCAGGTTAATACCAAGCTCAGCCCTTCCAACAATCACGCTGCCGCCAATCCCTGGCCCAGAGCAATGACAACAAGCTGGGAGTGTCTCTGGGGCCTTCTGTCTCCTCTGCCCTGGGCATGGAGTGTTACTCTCCCAAGCCAAGCCCACAGCCTCTGCCCATGGAAGGTTCCTGGTCATGGCTGGAATCCAGGTCACATGATCACATCCCATGTCCTCACAGGCTTTGGTGAGTCAGAAGGGCAGGCGCTGCCCTTAGTCCTGCAGAGTCATGTTTCTTCCCTGGCCTGATTGTGTGAAGATCCCCGTACATCACCAGTAATCAGAACTTAAGACACAACAATGACATGTGCATGTAAATCGGACAATGATACTTAGCAAATCGTTATGTTCCCATTGACACCGGACAGGACATGCCTTGTGCAAGGGTTGGTGCAATTATACAATAGTGGTAGCAACAGTGCTAAATGGGCACAGCCAATCATACAGCATCAAACTGTTCTCCTCCCATGCTGGCGATACAGCTGTTAGCCACTTAAAAAAGGGGCATGGCCCGAGTTTTAGCCAGGCAAGCAGCTGGGACACTGCAGGATGGGAAGAGCAGATACAGTTGTGTTTTCTGGCAGCTGTACTGTGTACAAAGAACAGAGAAAAGAATTCTTTAAAAGTGAGTGGTGGCCACCCATAGACCTCTTTGCTCCAAGCCTCACCAGCTTTTGAACAATCTTAACTTGTGCATGTGTGTCCATGCTCATGTGCACGTTTGTCCATGTGTGTACATGGACATCTAGGTGTGTGTGTGTTCTCCTCCAGAATATCCCATATCCTATGAGGTAGAACCGTCACCGTGACTAAAGGTGTCCAGGATTCAAATCCCTGGGATGCGGGAGACTTGTTTAAGTCCGTGCTCCAAATCAACTATAGCAGAGAGTTTGGATCTGAGTCTCCCACATTTCATTTGGGTGTGTCACAGGAAAGCATTTTATCAACTACATTTGTTATCACCTAAAAGGCCTGACCAAAGCCCCTACCCATTGTTATACCCAGGACGGATATCAATCAAACCTGCAATTAATTCCCAACTCATCCCTGTTGCATACCGGTGTAGCATTCACGTGCGCTCAGTTTTCTGAGTGTTCCACTGTGTATTAAAGCTTGAACATCAGTAGGGCAGAGATCTCATCAAACAACTCTCTGTGGCTTCTTTGGGTGCAAACTAACCGGTGCTGCTTATTTAAAAGTGTCAGTCCCTAGTGGGTGATATTTGCCATCCTCTGTAGTTGCCAGTTGAATGGAAAGATGTTAATGTGGTCGGAGCAAATAATCCGGCTTCTACAGCACAGAAAGGTCTACGATGTAATTCGGGGGATATGGCGGGGGGCAAGAGGCAGCTACCAGGTCGATCTGCCCTGCCAATCCACCGGATCCAGCCCACAGCTGCCTCACTATGACCCTTAAGCTCAGTGCAGCTGCAGCCGCTTCAGGGATGGTCAAGACAGTGCTGGGTCCTGCCATGGGAGCAGGGGACTGGACTTGATGACTCTCAAGGCCCCTTCCAGTTCTAGTGTTCTAAGATTCTATGATTAGAAATGTTGCTGCTCTATACTGGGAGCAAGGAGGGAGGCTCTGTGCTCTGTCCCACCTCCCTGCAAAATCTCTCAGCTCCCATTGTCCCATTTCCGGCCAATAGGAGCTGAGAAATTTTGCTGGAGGCTGGGGCAGCAAATGAAGTCTCTTTCCTTACTATTTCCCCCCCCCCTCCGCCAGGAGGAGAGCCACATGGAGCGGCTTGTGACTGCAGCCTTCAGGGTCCTCAAGGCTGCTGGCTGGGAGTCACCTAGGTAAGCACCTCCAAGCCTGAGCATGCTTCAGGCACCCCACACTCTCTCACCCCCCCCAACTACCTGCCCCTGGCCACCATCCAAACCCTCTGTATCCCCTCTCCCCACTTCCTCCAGGTCACAGCTCCCTCTCAGACCGTACATCCCCTCCCCCAACTAGAATCCTCTCCTGCACCCATAACCCCTCCTGGATTCTGCACAGAGATCCGCTCCAGATCACAACCCCCTCCTTTACCCAAACTCCCTCTCAGACTCCATGCCCCTTCCTGCACCTCATGACCCTACCTCTAGCTCCCTTCTGCACCCAGCCTCTATCCCAGCTCCCAAACACCCTTGCTAGAAATGCCTACCTTGACCACTTGCCGAAATCTTGGAGTCACCCCCCCATTAAAAATTATTGCCCACCCTTGATATAATTTCATGGGGGAGAAGAGGAGGAGGAGTTGCCCTGTAGGTCAGGGAGCAGTAGTATCGCCCAGAGCTCCAGCACGTAGAGACAAAAGTCTGTGGAGAGTCTTTGGGTTCAGACTGGAGGGGAGAATGACAAAGGGGATGTCACGGGGGTTATCGGCTGCAGGCCACCAGACCAGGCAGGCTGGTGCACTAGACTGGCACTGGGTAGACGATGCACGTTTTGGAGAGAGTAACACGAGGGGGAAGGTGTCCAGGAGAATGGCTGTGTGATAAAGAAAACTTACTGATGGCAGAGAAACAAGCCATCCTGACAGGCTCCCTCCATGTATGCACAGAAGACTCTAAGCTAGGGAGAGAGGTCGATATGCTGGAGGGCAGGGATCGGCTCCAGAGGGAATTAAAAAAATGGTTGGGCCCAAAGAAATCTGATGAGGTTTTATAAGGACAAGTGCAAGTGCACAGATCTGACTTGGGAGGGAAGAATCCCAAGCATTGTTACAGGTTGTGGACTGATTGGGTAGGTAGGTAGCAGTTCTGCAGAAAAGGATCTGGAGATGACAGTAGATGAGAAGGTGGAAATGAGTCAACAGGGCGCCCTTGTAGCCAAGAGGGCTAATGGCATATTAGGTTGCATTAGGAGGAGCATTGCCAGCAGATCTAGAGAAGTGATTATTCCTCTTTATTCGGCTCTGGTGAGGCCATATCTGCAGTACTGCATCCAGTTCTGGGCCCCTCCCTATAGAAAGGATGTGGACACATTGGAGAGGGTCCAGAGGAGGGTGAGCAAAATGATTTGGGGGCTGGAGCACATGACCTATGAGGAGAGACTCAGGGTATGTCTACACTACCCTCCTAATTCGAACTAGGAGGGTAATGTAGGCATACCGCACTTGCAAATGAAGCCCGCCGGCGCCATTTTTAAATGCCGGCAGTTCGAACCCCGTGCCGTGCGGCTACACGCGGCATGGAGTAGCTAGTTCGGATTAGGCTTCCTAATCCGAACTAGCTGTACCCCTCGTGGAATGAGGACTACAGCTAGTTCGGATTAGGAAGCCTAATCCGAACTAGCTACTCTGTGCCGCGTGTAGCCGCGCAGCACAGTGTTCGAACTGCCGGCATTTAAAAATGGCGCCGGCCGGCTTCATGCAAATGAAGCCCGGGAAATTCAAATCTCAGGCTTCATTTGCAAGTGCGGTATGCCTACATTACCCTCCTAGTTCGAATTAGGAGGGTAGTGTAGACATACCCTGAGGGATTTGGGTTTGTTTAGTCTGCAGAAGAGAAGAGTGAGGGGGGATTCGAGAGCAGCTTGCAACTCCCTGAAACACAGGATGGGGGTTCAGAAGAGGCTGGAGAGAGGCTGTTCTCAGTGGTGACAGATGGCAGAACAAGGAGCTGAGATGACAGTGGGGGAGGTCTAGGTTGGAGTTTAGGAAAATCTGTTTCCCTAGGTGGGTGGGGAAGCCCTGGGATGGTTCCCTAGGGAGGGGGTAGAATCTCCATCCCTACAGGTTTTAAGACCTAGCTTGACCAAGGCCTGGCTGGGATGATTGAGTTGGAGGCTGGAGAGAGGCTGTTCTCAGTGGTGGCAGGTGGCAGAACAAGGAGCAATGGGCTCAAGTTGCAGTGGGCGAGGTCTAGGTTGGATCTTAGGAAAAACTTTTCCTAGGAGGACGGGGAAGTGCTGGGATGAGTTCCCTGGGGAGGTGGTGAAATCTTCAACCTTCCAGTTATTTGAATCCCAGCTTGACCAAGCCCTGTCTTGGATGGGTTAGTTGGGGCTGGTCCTGTTTTGAGCAGGGGGTTGGACTCGCTGACTCCTGAAGTCACTTCCAAAACTAATCTTCTTTGACTTTATTTACAAATTTCTGCCAATTCCAGATGATCACACAGATCACCTGCCAATTGACTGTATATTTCAGCTCTTAGGTAGATACAGAATTCAATCCATTCCTATTTCCTATTAAGTCATTTACAGGGTATCAGACCCTACGGAGACCTGGGCATTATCTCAAATTTTCTTCTCAATTGTCAATAATTTTCAAACACACAAAAGCACGGTGCAGCCAATTTCTGCCTGAACCAACTCAGGGCCCAGGAGTTCTTCTCTCCCTTTGGGAAGGGCCTTAGTGGCTGTTTACTCCTGCAGCTGGAGGAGGAACACAGAAGTGCAGACATGGAAACAGAGACATTAACTAAAGTGACTGTGATCTCCAGACATTTGGCATCCAGATGCATTTTCTCTGGGAGAGGCTTAGCGATCCCCACTGGGACTACACTGAGCTATATTAGAAATGGTACAAACGCCTGTCTTGGCTCTCGGCGCGGGACGCTGCTGCAGACATTGGGCTGAGAGAGGTGCGGGACGCGGCTGCCTGAGGGGGATTCCCAGGGAAGACACGTCCCTCTCAGCACTCACAGGTACCAGCTCTTGCTCAGGGTCTCCCCTGCTCCACAGAAACAGCGCAATGTGGGGATGGTGCGGGAGAGGGTCAGTCTGTGATTCTCTCTGCTCTGCAGAGACACTGAACATCTCGGGACCCTGGCCACGGGGCACGAGTTCATTCCCGTACACTGGCCAAAATGTTCTTCTCCTCTGTGTCCCTCTCCTGCCCCCATCCCAGCTAGGGACCTCCAGCAGCCAGGCTGGGCCATGTGAGTGGCACGGCAGATCTGTGAGTCTGAGCGGGGTGAGTAGATGAGCGATACAAGGCCACATTCTGAGACCAGGGCCTGTCGTGTGATCAGGTCCCATGGAAAAACTCCCTCGTGGAATAAGGACTGAGGAAAGATCTCAGGAGCCAGCTGTGTGTGAATGCTCAGACACTGGCACCTCCTGCTCTGAATTACAGGGCTCTGGCTGTTAACGAGAGGGCTGGTAATTGGCTTTTATCTGATAGAAAGCCTGGGGATGCTAGGGCCCCCTCTGGAACAATTAGAAGAATTGCTCTGAACAGGTGGGACCTCTTTTCTCCCAGCTTGATTAAAGAAGTCAGCCGAGGTTGGTTTTGCCTGAAACTTTAAACAAACAATTCATTTGGAAGCAGACACCCAGTACGGAAAATTCCCATCAAAGGCAGAACATTTGGCAAATGTATCAAAACCTGAGGCACTCTACTGGCAGGTGTCAGGTGCCGTTAGCGACATGGGGGCCCACCGGCACCAGCCACAACTGCCCGTTCATTTGTGAATCCCGCTGAGCTAAGCACTTCCCTCCAGTGATGCCAGTGGCGAGGAGTTCCACAGGAGAAATATCGATTCTATAAACACATTTCCTTGACCAGTGTTCTACAGCTGGACTTTCCATCCCGCGATGTGATGGCCCCTTGTCTGTGTGCAGAGAGAGGCAGTGAATACCCATGCCTGATCTCATGGTTTTATGCCAAATTTGCAGTGTTGTGGGTCAGAAGGGACCGTTAGATCGTCCATCCTCCTGTCTAATCCAGGCCATTTGATTTCACCAAGTTACCCCTGTACTGAGCTCCACAACTTGTATTGAACTAAGACCTGCTCTACTCCAGGACTTTGCAACGCAGAATCATGGAGTCATGGGGTTAGCAGAGATTCATAGACTCCCAGGGCTGAAAGAGACCTCAGGACTCATTGAGTCCAGCCCTCTGCCCAAAGAAGGACCAACCCCAACTCGATCAGAGACCAGAGTTAGCAGAGACTGGAGGGTTCTCTAGTCTGAACCCCAGCCAGGATGCAGGATTGGTTCTGTCTAAACCCTCCCAGGCTGACAGGTATCATCTACCTCCTTTGGCAAACCTCTGCGGAAGGGGTTTCCCCAGCCTCCCCATGCGACTGTCCCGTTGTCCGCCCGTTCCTACAGACAGGAAGGGGTTTGTTTTGTTTTCGGGGTTTCTTTCGTTTCTGAGGTTTTATCTCAATCTGCCAGGCTTGAGTTTGAACCAGGGTCTCTTCTCCTGTGCTCTTTGCCTAGAGAGAACCCATTTCTTCCACTATTTGAATGGAAGCCTTCCCTGCGGCCCATGCTACAAAGCCCTCCTCTAAGGGCAAGGGCTGCATTCCCTGGCCCCAGAGGGCACTTTTGTATTAAAACCCAATAAAACACTGGCTGCGTCTAGACTGGCAAGTGCTTTTGCGGAAAAACTTGCCAGCTGTCTACTCTGGCCGCTTGAATTTCCGCAAAAACACTGACGATCTCATGTAAGATTATCAGTGTTCTTGCGGAAATGCTATGCTGCTCCCGTTCGGGAAAAAGCCCTCTTGCGAAAATGTATTTGCGCAAGAGGGCCAGTGTAAACAACTCAAAACTGTCTGGCGCAAAAAAGCCCCGATGGTGAAAATGGCAATCGGGGCTTTCTTGCGCAAAACCGCGTCTAGATTGGCACGGACGCTTTTCCGCAAAAAGTGGTTTTGCGCAAAAGCATCCGTGCCAATCTAGAAAAACGTTTCCGTTAAAAGCATTTCTGGAAAATCATGCCAGTCTAGACACAGCCACTGTGTTTCTATGAGCCCTGCTCACCAAATACTCCAGATTATTTAGGATGCCTGGCCAGAAAAAAAAAACTCTGCCGATCTTTGGAACACTTGCAGCGTGGATCTGAAATCATTTTGATTTGCCGCAGATCGATAATCAAAATAGTGACCAACAACAGACCTAGACGTATCCACGTAGCACCCCTGTGGGAATACCCGTGATCACTAACAGCGCCCCTGGCTATTTCTGAGACCTGTCTGCCAGCTTCTAATCCATTCCCAGTGTGCTCTGGTGATTCTGCACAGGGTTCCTTATGTAATCGAAATCTTTTCCACACACAGTCAAATGACTCAAAGAAATCAAAGTCTGAAGGATCGGTGCCGTTCCCCTGGTGAAACAATCTCGTATCCTCATTAAAAGGAGGTTTTTAGTCCCACTTGACCAAGCCCTGGCTGCGATGATTTAGTTGGGGTTGGTCCTGTATCGGGCAGGGGGTGGGTTCGATTATCTCTTCACATCTCTTCCAAGCCTGATCTGCTGTGATTCTATGCTATGGGCTGGCATTAATTGTACCCCTCCACTGTTTGAAGCTACTTCTGTTCCGAATTTTCCATCAGTATTTTGTCAACTCTTCTTTTTAAACTTTTCCTTTATCTGTTGTTTCATTTGAACTCAGTCCTGTCCTATACCCCCTCTCTCTCTTCCTATATGCACTCCCCTTTTCAGCTCTGCTGCCTGGTGACACACTTAGGGATCCAAATGAAATCAGTCATTTCCTAAACATGGTGTTCATACCTCTACCGGTTCTATTGTAGATGCTGTTCAACCCCCTCCTTGATGGCTAATGGGCTGGGTGGTATCTCCTCCCCTCAGATGTTCTGAGCACCTCGTAAGGCTTGTTCCGCAACGCAGAAACAAAAATGTTTCTTGGCTACATTTATATTTTTAACATTCACAATTTTCCGCTCTCCTTCTAGTAACTGGCCTAATCCTTTCCCATTATTTCTTTTGTTCTTAGCATACTGAATGGCCTTCTTGTTTATCCTTCGCCCTGCCAAGCACAGATTTTCAATGCTGCTTTAAAAGTTCCTCATCAGTTTTCCTAATCAGCTCAGTCAGAGACCTGAGTTAGCAGAAACTGGAGGGTTCTCTACTTTGAACCCTGCCAGGATGCAGGATTGATTCTGTCTTAACCCTGCCAGGATGATGGGTATCAAGCCTCCTTTAGAAACCTCTGCGGAAGGGGTTTCCCCAGCCTTCCTATGTGACTGTCCCTTTGTCCGCCCGTTCGTACAGACAGGAAGGGGTTTGTTTTGTTTGATGGTTTTTTTCTGGGCAACTGGATGAACGGGGATTTCCTGACAATGCTGAAGGGCTAGTTAGACTTTCAGTGTATGACGGGACACTAAAGGCCAGGCAGGATCCATATTCCTCTTTCCTGACAGTGCCTATTGAGCTTTCTCCCAGGGAAGGTGTTGGGAACACAGACCCGCGGAGCCCCCTCGGATTGGGACTGGCAGGCGGAGGGTTGGTTCTTTATCATTAATTTTCTCTCTATCATAAAATTGTCATTTTTCAAGGTGTGGAAAGAATAATCATCAGTTTCAACCATCGGAACAGCCTCCATTGGTGTCTGATCCTAACATTCAGAGGTGGACACAGTGTCCTCTGCTCCATGTCAGATTCCAACAGAAGTGTCTTCACCAACCCCTCCACCTTCATATTGCTGGGAGTCCCTGGACTGGAGGGGGCCCATGTCTGGATCTCCATCCCCTTCTGTGGTCTATACGCCATCGCCCTCTTGGGGAACTTAGCCATCCTGTTCATCATCAAGATGGAACCAAGACTCCATGAGCCCATGTACTATTTCCTCTGCATGCTGACCGTCACTGACCTGGTCCTGTGCACGTCCACCTTGCCCAAAACGCTGAGCATCTTCTGGTTCAATTCCAGGGAGATCAGTTTCAGTGGCTGCTTCACCCAGATGTTCTTCATTCACTCTCTGACGGTGATGGAGTCCGGGTATTGTGTGGCCATGGCTTTCGATCGCTACGTGGCCATCTGTGATCCACTGAGACATTCCACCATCCTGACAAACTCCATGATGGTCAAGATTGGCCTGGCCGTGGCACTGCGTGGCATCATTCTCATTCTGCCCTTTCCTCTCCTAGCCATTTGGTGGCCATATTGCAGAACAAATATCATCTTCTCCACACACTGTAAGTATATGTCTGTGGTGAGCCTGGCATGCGGTGACATCCGCATCAGTAGCTACTATGGCCTCTTTGTGGCATTAGCTGTGATGTTTCTGGATCTGTTTCTTATCGCTGTGTCCTACACCCAGATCCTCAGGGCCATCTTCCGCCTCCCCACCAAGGACGCCCGGGTCAAGACTTTTGGGACCTGCAGCTCCCACCTCCTTGCCATTTTAGCCTTTAATATCCCAGCTCTCTTCACCTTCCTCACACAATATTTTGGACAGAATATGCCCCATCATGTCCACATTATCGTGGCCAATGTCTATCTCCTGGTGCCCCCCATGCTGAACCCCATCATCTACGGGGTGAGGACCAAGCAGATACGAGACAATTTGGTTCAGCTCTTTACTCCTAGGAAGAAATAAACATTTTGTCGTGGTGCTTCAGCTTTCCCTCTGAGCTCTGTGATATCCGTCACTGGCTGGTGACGCAGTGCCGGGCATCTTCCCTGAGTCAGCCGGGGTACATATACATTACACCCCTTTTTCGGAAAAGGGATGTAAATTAGACGTATCAAAATTGCTAATGAAGTGGGGATTTAAATATCCTGTGCTTCATTAGCATAAAAATGGCCACCGCTTTTTTCCAGCACGGAGCTTTGTCGGAGAAAAGCGGCAGTCTAGAGGCTGATCTTTCTCTAAAGAAAGCCTTTTCCAATAGCTCCTGTATACCTGCCAACCCATCTAGATTCCTAGAATCCCAGGGTTGGAAAAGCCCCCAGGAGTCATCGAGTCCAGCCCCTGTCAGCCGACAGTCAGGGCAGTGTGTGTGTGTTTGTGTGTGTGTGTGTTACTGAGAAAAGGTTTAACGTCCATGTCTTTACCGCTAGGACCGGGGTCCCGTCGCAGAGGGTAGCCAACAGGCTGACAGACGCCCCAGAGTTTATAGGAAGAGCTTATTACATCTCAGATTTCAGCTGCTAGGACACAAGATCCCTCCGCAGCAGGCAGTTTAAGGAAGACTGAGAGATGCCCCAACGGATCTGTCACCTGGGAGTGACACGATCCAAAACGCCCAAGCTCTTCCTATACCTGTCCCTTACGACCGGCTAAAGTTCTTTTAAATTGTACTTGGTTCTGTTACAGCAACTGAAGGAGTCAGGTTAAAACTTAAACAGTTACAGGTTTATTAAAAAGACTTATAAAAAGCATATGGTTACAATGGCTATTGCTCTATTTCTTAACTGCTAGCAAATATAGATCTTAAAAATGGATACAAAGAAAATAAAGATAGAAAATAGAAATAATGGTACCAAGTGACAGCTTAATCTTTAAAGAGCTCTACATCTCTGTGTACACTTAAGACAAAGGACCACATCCAGGTACAATTTTTACCCCCTTCTGTGCCTCTCATCTCCAGCGGGTCAAGCCAGGGCCGGTCCCTCAATTCCTAGGAAAGACGAATACGAGGTGGGCGTCTCCGTGGAACCTCGGGAGGTCAAACACCTAACCCGACCAGCAGGTAGATGGTAGATTGATACTCAGAGTAAATGTGCTGCTGGACCCATCTTTATACCCCTGGGGGCCCGTATCCTCTTTCTTATCTAAGATGCCGAATTGTACTGGTCCGTTTTGTGGCGCCAGTTCTTACAAGCAAGTTTCAGCTTAATTTACACTTGCAAGAGAGATAACTAAATTGTGACTTTTTTACTGGGCGAGAGATATGGGTGGCTGTGTGTTCATATCAATATGGGTTTTAGTCAAGGACACTCCTCGGCAGCCTCTTGGTCAGCAATTGGCGTATCTCCGTTTACAGCCATTCACGGTCACTGAGCCTGCATATCCAGGCAATCAAAAATGAATGTTACAAGGGGGGTTCCTGTCTGGCTACAGCCCCCTACCCAAAACAGGACCAACCCGAACTCAACCATCCCAGCCATGGCTTGGTCAATCCTGCACATAAACACCTCTAGGGATGGAGATTCCACCCTTTCCTAGGGAACCCAGCCCAGCGCTTCACCACCCTCCTAGGGAAATAGTTTTTCCTAATATCCCACCTAGACCTCCCCCACTGCAACTTGAGCCCATTGCTCCTTGTTCTGCCATCTGTGTCCTTTGTCACAGCTGGAGACCCACTTGGCTGAGTAGTGAACAGGAGCCCACCCTCAGTCCTCCATTAAATGATGCATATGGAAGAGTCACTTTGGTCCCATGCAGTTCCCAGCTGTGGCTCTGCCCTGCTGCCCTAGCTTGTGGATTGGGCCAGGACCAGGGACTTCTATGGGGGAGACACCCCCACCCCCATGGCAGAGTTTGTGGCCACGATTTTGTTCATCCAAAGCAGAGGGAAGCTGCAAGCCGGAACTTGGCAAGAACAGGGCTGATATTGCAGAAACACTCAGACCTAAGAGACATGTCTTGGTACCAATACAACCCCGCAGAGAAAAAGCACCTAAAGACCAAGGTTCAGGGCTGGATCTAAACTGACAGCACGAATTATAGGAATCGAAGCCCCTTGTACAAGGTCATGGAAGTAGGTAACGTCAGAGGGTGGCATGCTGATACCTCCAGGGTGATGTCACATGTTTGTACCTGTGTCTAAAAGTGCACCTCACAGAACGGTCTGTCTAGCCGAGGGGGCAGTGCGGACATCCATACCATTGACTGAGCTAGTCCATTGTCACAGGGTGTGTGACGGACCGGGCCAGGTCTGGGCACCACTGAGGGCGTCCGCTCAGGGCAAGTTGATCAAAACCAGGGCTCCTTACAGCCCCTGACTGGAGACCTTTCCCAAACAGGCCACACACCAGTCACACCAAGCGCTTTAGCTGCCAATCCGGCCAGCAGGAACCTCACGAGCAAAACCCCTTAGACACTCCCGCCCTTCCTTGTGCCACAATCATCCCTGGGCCTACAAACAGGTGAGGGGTTATAGAACCCAATCTCACCTACCCTGAACTGGTTCTTCCGGACCCAAAGAACCAACCACAGATCCCCGGTCTGTTTACACTTTGGATCTTACCTACAAGATCACGCTGGGCCAATCCTTTAGAATTTAAAATCTAAAGGTTTATTAACAGAAGAAAGAAAAGGTGGAGATTGAGGTTGTTAAGGAGAATACGTCACACGCACCAATCTCCCAGGTCTCAATGCAGGCTCTCAGTTATAAACTGCCATCTTAAGAGTCTCTGGTGTACATCCTATGTCAGGATGGGCCAACGCTTCTTCCCAGCTCGCTGTTCCTCGCAAGGCTGCATCTGGGATCAGTAGCAGGGTTGAAGACAAGATGGAGTCCACCTCATGGCACTTATATATCTCTCCTGATGCCCCCTAGCCAGAGCAGGTCACATGGTCGAGTGACCTGTCTCTATTTCACATGCCGGCAGCCATTTGCTGATTTTCATGTTCCTAGATGCATTCCTCAGATGTATATTGGCCACCTTGAGAGCCATTGTCCCTGGGACTGTGCTAATTAGCATGGTCATTCATTTGGACAATCCTCCTTTACAACAGGCAGTGCAGGCCAGTACCAGCACAGAGTTCATATACACAACTCCACATACAGACATTACACAAGTACATGAGTAGCAGACATAGAATCAGTAGGACATAAGCTTTCATTTGACACTTCATATGGCCTGCTTAGTACAGACTTTGGGGCAAACATCCCTCCCGCCATGAGTACAGCAGCGATCTGGCTGCTCCCCCTAAAATCCAATAACGTGACAGGGTACAGATGTAGAGTGGCTGAGCAGTAAGTCTGTTAGCTGACAGCTATTTCTGCACTTCACTTGCACTTCAAATGTGGCCGGGTGCTTTCGATCCTTGTGACTCTGTGGTCATTGGGGCTCTTGCGGAGTCTCACGCAGGGTCTGCAGAGAGACAGGTGAGCCAAAGCATGGAGATGAACGTGCACCCTGGCTTGAGCCGGAGACCTGCACCGGACTGGCCACAGCAGAAAGCAACAGCCTGATGGGTTTGTTGAGTTTAGAAAAGAGAAGATTGAGGGGGGACGTGAGAGCTGTTTTCAGGTATCTAAAAGGGTGTCACAAGGAGGAGGGAGAAAACTTGTTCATCTTGGCCTCTGAGGACAGGACAAGAAGCAATGGGCTTAAACTGCAGCAAGGGAGGTTTAGGTTGGACATTAGAAAAACGTTCCTAACTGTCAGGGTGGTCAGACACTGGAATAAATTGCCCAGGGAGGTTGTGGAATCTCCATCTGTGGAGATATTTAAGAGCAGGTTAGATAAATGTCTATCAGGGATGGTCTAGACAGTATTTGGTCCTGCCATGAGGGCAGGGGACTGGACTCAATGACCTCTCGAGGTCCCTTCCAGTCCTAGTATTCTAAGATGCAAATGGCGCAAAAATGGATAATAAGTAACAGCTGCCCCAAGGCAGGAAATTCAGCCTTGGTGGGCCAGACAGGCATCAAGGCCCAGGGACAAGAGAGCCAACCTCTGCTGCAGCCTGGAACAGCAGGTCCAGGTACTTGAGCCAAACTTTCAGGGCCCAGCTTGACCAAGCCCAGGCTGGGCTGGTTGAGTTGGGGTTGGTCCTGCTTTGGGCAGGGGGCTAGATCTCGTGAGATCTCTTCCTACTCAGCTCATCTCTGATTCTATGAAAACGCCCTGGCTGTCCTGCCTCTCAGCACCCACAGCCGCCGGGCCCCCAGGCCTCCCTCGCTGTCGGCAGAAGGAAACGCACTGTCTGTGCAGAGTTCTGTGGGGCAGCCCAGCACCCAGAGGAACCCTGAGCTCTGAACATTTTCTTCCAAATCATGAATAATTTTCAAACACGTACAAAGCCACAAATTAGAGCAGCCAATTCCTCCCTGACTCAGCCCCGGCCCAGGAGTTCTCCTCTCCCTGTGGGAAGGGCCTTAATGGCTGTTTACGCCTACAGCTGGAGGAAGGACACAGAAGTGCAGACATGGAGACAGAGACATGGGCTAGAGAGTCTCTGATCTCCAGACATTTGGCATCCAGATGCATTTTCTCCCTCAGAGGCTGAGCGAACCCCACAGGGACTGTCCAGGGCTGAGTTATAAACAGAGCAAACGTCCATGTTGACTTGCCGCACGGGACGCTGCTGCAGACGCTGGGCTGAGAGAGGTGCGGGACGCGGCTGCCTGAGGGGGGTTCCAGGGAAGACACGTCCCTCTCAGCACTCACAGGTACCAGCTCTAGCTGCAGAACTCCCCTGCTTCACAGACACGGCGCAATGTGGGGATGGTGGGGGAGAGGGTCAGTCTGTGATACTCTCTGCTCTGCAGAGTCACCAAATATCTCGGGGCCCTGGCCACGGGGTACGAGTTCATTCCCGTACACTGGCCAAAATTTTCTTCTTCTCTGTGCCCCTCCCCTGCCCGCATCCCAGCTCAGGACCTCGCTGGGCCATGTCAGTGGCACGGCAGATCCGTGAGGCTGAGAGGGGTGAGTAGATGAGCGATGCGAGGCCACTTTCTAAAGCCTGGTCCTGTCGTTTGTTCAGGTACCACTGAGGCAAAACTCCTTGTGGAATAAGGACTGAGGAAAGATCTCAGGAGCCAGCTGTGTGTTAACACACAGACACTGTCGCCCCCTGCTCTGAATTACAGAGCTCTGGCTGTTAAAAAAAGGGTTGGTAATTGACTTTTATTTCCATCCCTGGAGATATTTAAGAGCAGGTTGGACAGAAATCTGTCAGGGATGGTCTAGATGGTGCTTGGTCCTGCCGTGACAGCAGAGGACTGGACTCGATGGCTCTCGAGGTCCCTTCCACTTCTAGTGTTCTATGCTTCTATGCTTCTATGATCTGCAAGAAGGCATGGGAGCATGATTCCTTCTCTCTGGAACAATTATGAATATTGTTCTACACAGGCAGGACCTCTTTTCTCCCAGCTTGATTCCAGAAGTCGGCTGAACTTGGTTATGCCTGAAACAATCAATTGGACTGGAATCAGACACCCAGTGTCAGAAATTTCCAATCAAAAGCTGAACATTTGGCAAATGTATCACAACCTAGAACTGAGGCATTCTAATTGCAGGTGTCAGATGGCGTCAGCGACATGAGGGGTCACCGGCACCAGACACAACTGCCCGTTCATTAGAAGATAGGATACACAAAGAACAAGTTAAAAATCACTTAGGAAAGTTAGAGGTCAGCAAGTCACCAGGTCCTGATGAAATGCATCCCAGGATACTCAAGGAGCTGATAGAGGAGGTATCTGAGCCTTTAGCTATGATCTTTGAAAAATCATGGCAGACAGGGGAGATTCCAGAAGACTGGAAAAGGGCAAATATTGTACCCATCTATAAAAAGGGGAATAAGAACAACCCAGGAAACTACAGACCGGTCAGTTTAACGTCTGTCCCAGGGAAGATAATGGAGCAGGTAATTAAGGAAATCATATGCAAACACTTGGAAGGTAATAAAGTGATAGGGAATAGCCAGCATGGGTTTATGAAGAACAAGTCATGCCAAACTAATCTGATAGCTTTCTTTGATAAAATAACGAGCCTTGTGGATAAGGGAGAAGCGGTGGATGTCATATACCTAGACTTTAGTAAGGCATTTGATACGGTCTCGCATAATATTCTTATTGATAAACTAGGCAAATATAACTTAGATAGGGCCACGATAAGGTGGGTGCATAATTGGCTGGATAACCGTAGTCAGAGAGTTGTTGTTAACGGTTCTAAATACTGCTGGAAAGGGATAGCAAGTGGAGTTCCGCAAGGGTCTGTTTTGGGACCTGTACTGTTCAATATCTTCATCAATGATGTAGATATTGGGATAGAGAGTACGCTTATTAAGTTTGCAGATGATACCAAACTGGGTGGGGTTGCGACTTCTTTGGAGGATAGGGACATAATTCAAAATGACCTTAGCAAGTTAGAGAAATGGTCAGAGGTAAACAGGATGAGGTTTAATAAAGAGAAATGCAAAGTGCTCCACTTAGGAAGGAACAATCAGTTCCATACATACAAGATGGGAAGCGACTGTCTAGGAAGGAGCATGGCGGAAAGGGATCTAGGGGTCATAGTGGAGCACAAGTTGAATATGAGTCAACAGTGTGATGCTGTTGCAAAAAAAGCAAATATGATTCTAGGTTGTATCAACAGGTGTGTTGTAAGCAAAACTCGTGAAGTCATTCTGCCGCTCTACTCTGCACTAGTTAGGCCTCAGCTGGAGTACTGTGTCCAGTTCTGGGCGCCACATTTCAAGAAAGATGTGGAGAAATTGGAAAGGGTGCAGAGAAGAGCGACAAGAATGATGAAAGGTCTAGAGAACATGACCTATGAAGCCAGGCTTCATGAACTGGGCTTGTTTAGTTTGGAAAAAAGAAGATTAAGGGGGGACATGATAGCGGTTTTCAAATATCTAAAAGGGTGTCACAAGGAGGAAGGAGAAAATTTGTTCCTCTTGGTTTCTGAGGACAGGACAAGGAGTAATGGGCTTAAAGTGCAGCAGGGGAGGTTTAGATTGGACATTAGGAAAAAATTCCTAACTGTCAGGGTGGTCAAATATTGGAATAAATTGCCAAGGGAGGTGGTGGAATCTCCCTCTCTGGAGATATTTAAGAACAGGTTAGATAGACATCTGTCAGGGATGGTGTAGACGGAGCTTGATCCTGCCTTGAGGGCGGGGGGCTGGACTCGATGACCTCTCGAGGTCCCTTCCAGTCCTATGATTCTATGATTCTATGAATGCTGCTGAGCTAAGTACTTTCCTCCAGTGATGTCAGTGGTGAGGAGTTCCACAGAGTTCCCAGGGAAGACACTTCCCTCTCAGCACTCACAGGTACCAGCTCTTGCTGCAGAACTGATTTTATAAACAGTTTGTGTTATAGGGTCAGACTTTCCATATGCTGGAACGGTCCCTCATTTCTGTGCTATGAGACACAGTAAATATCAATTCCTGATCTAATTCCTTCATGCATCAGAGGAGACCCATGCATCATCCACCCTCATTTCTTGTATAATCCAGACCATTTGATTTCACCAAGGACAATTTTACCAGAGGTCCACAACTTGTATTTCACTCAGGCCTGCTCCCCACTAGGTCTTTATGTGGTAGAATCATGGAGCCATTGGACTAGCAAAGACCACAAGGGTTGGCTAATGTGACTCCCTGCCAAGATGCAGGATTCGTTCTGTCTAAATCCTTCCAGGTTGATAGATGTCCAGAGTCTTTTGGAAAAACTCCAGGGATGTAGCTTCCACAACCAATTTAGGTGAGTGTCCCATCGTCCTCCTGTTCTTACCGATAGGAAGGTTTTGGTTGGTTGGTTGGTTGGTTGGTTGGGTTTGTTTCTGAAATTTCACCTAACCGCCATGTTTCTGTTTCAACCATGGACCCATCTCCTGTGCCCTGGGGCAAGGGAGAACAAATTCCCTCCACTTTAGTCTTCACTCACAGGTCAATGTTTTCTAACCTTTCATCATTCTTGTTGCTCCTCTCTGGACCTCTCCACGTCTTTCTTGAAACGCGGTGCCCAGAACTGGACACAATACTCCAATTGAGGCCTAACCAGCGCAGAGTAGAGCGGTAGAATGACTTCTTGTGTCTTCTTCACAGCATTCCTGTTAATGCATCCCCGAGTCATGTTTGCTTTTTTTGCAGCAGCATCACACTGCTGACTCATATTTAGCTTGTGGTCCACTATAACCCCTAGATCCCTTTCTACCGTACTCCTTCCTGGACAGTCGCTTCCCATTCTGTGTGTGTGAAACTGATTGTTCCTTCCTATGTGCAGTACTTTCCATTTGTCCTTATTAAATTTTGTTCTATTGACCTCAGACCATTTCTCTAGTTTTTCCAGCTCAGTCTGAATTATGAGTCTCCATAGCACTTGCAACTCCTCTCAGCTTGGTATCATCTGCAAACTTAATAGGCGTACTCTTTATGCCGATATCTAAATCGTTGATGAAGATATTGAACAGAACTGATCCCAAAACAGACCCCTGCAGAAGCCCACTTTTTATGCCCTTCTAACAGGTTTGTGAACCATTAATAACTACTTTCTGAGTTATCCTGCCAGTTATGCTCCCACCGGAAAGTAGCCCTATCTAAATTGCATTTCCCTTGTTTATTGAGAAGAAGGTCATGCGAGATTGTAGGAAGTCTTACTAAAGTCTAGATATACTATGGTCACTGCTTCTCCCTCCTCACAAGGCTTCTTATCAAGCTACCAGATTGGTTTGGCATGATTCGTTCTTTACAAATCCAAGCTGGCTGTTACGTATCACCTTATCATCTTCCAGATGGCTGTAGATGAATTCCTTAATTACTTGCTCCATTATCTTTCCTGGCACAGAAGTTAAATTGCCTGGCCTGTTGTTTCCTGGGTTGTTTTTATCTCCCTTTTATAGGTGGGCACTTGATTTGCCCTTTTCCATTCTTGTGGAATTGTCAAGAGGCCGCCCGCCCGGGCCGCCGCCTCTCCTGTTGGCCCCTAGGTCGCGCTCGGTATACCCCGTGACTCCGGGTCACCGGGCGGAGTGGGGGGTCCGGGCCCGCCCTCTCTCCGGACCCCGACCCAGGGCCCTGACACTGGGAGGTGCCCTCTCAGTGGTAGCAGGGGGGGCCGACACCCCAAAACGCCCCTGCTCTCGGGTTACACGGCCCGCCCTGGGTCTTGCTCCACTCCGCCGACCCTCACTGCTCCGGGTACCCGCTTGTCTCTGCGGGCTCCCCACTGCCTTGACTGTCTCCTTGCCTGGCTCCCGTGGCTCGTTCCTCCCTCGCTCGGGCCCCTCCTCCGGCTGGCTCGGCTGCCGCAGGTCTCACCCCCGCCGCCGCTGGCTCCTGCTCCGCCGCTGCCGGCTCCTGCACCGCCGCCGCTGGCTCCTGCCCAGTCGGGTCCACTGGTCCCGCCGGTTCCGCCCGTCCCGCCGGTTCCACCCCCCTTCCCCTGGCCTCCCCGGCTCCTTTTATCCCCCCTCCCCTTGCCGTCCCTGGCGTCGCTCTTCCGACGTCATCACCGGCGCGCCCCGGCGCCGCGTGATGACGTGTCCCTCTGCCCCCGCTCGGGCCTGCCGCGCTGATTTCCGGCTCCGCGGCGGCCCCGTCTGCCTCGCTCGAGTGGCGGGGTTGCTCCACCCCGTCACACACCTCCCCCCTTTGCAAAGTTCCTACACCCCCCGGTTGCTCGTCACCCGGCAACCGTGAGAGGCAGTCTGCATTCCCATTGTCCTTGCCGGGTCTGTGTTTGACTTCGAAACGAAAAGGTTGTAAACTTAAATACCACCGCATTATCCGCGCGTTATTGTCCTTCATGGTCTGCATCCACTTCAGGGGCTCGTGGTCCGTCACCAGCGTGAAGGCATTGCCTGTAAGGAAATAGCGCAGAGAGTCTATGGCCCATTTGACGGCTAACGCTTCCTTTTCAATCACTGCGTAGTTTTTTTCCCTAGGGAACAGCTTGCGGCTCAGGTAGGCTACGGGGTACTCCGTGCCCTCTTCCTCCTGCGCGAGAACCGCTCCGAGCCCCACTTCGGAGGCATCGGTTTGTAATATGAATGGTTTTTCGAAATCAGGTGGCCGTAATACTGGCCCTGACATCAGGCACTGGCGGAGTGCCTCAAAGGCCCGCACCCCTTGGGGCGTCCACACCACCCTTTGGGGGCGATCTTTCTTTGTAAGGTCTGTTAGCGGGGCCGCCAGTGAGGCAAAGTGGTTTATAAACCGCCGGTAATACCCCGCGAGGCCTAAAAACTGTCGGACTTGTCGCTTGGTGTGGGGCCGAGGGTAGTCTCTAATGGCTTGTACCTTGTCCAGCAATGGTTTTAACCGCCCCCTCCCCACCGTGTATCCCAGGTACGATACTTCCCTGTTTCCGAATTGGCACTTCTTGGGGTTTGCCGTGAGTCCTGCTCGTTGGAGCGCCCGCAGGACAGCTTCCAGCTGTTGCAGATGGTCCTCCCAAGTCCTACTAAAGACGACAATGTCGTCTATATATGCCGTGGCGTATTCGCGGTGGTCTTCTAATATCTCGTCCATCATCCGCTGGAATGTAGCTGCCGCGCCGTGCAGCCCGAATGGCATGGTGACGAATTGGAAAAGCCCAAACGGGGTAGCGAACGCTGTCTTCTCTCGGGCTGCCGGTGCTAAGGGTATTTGCCAATACCCCTTTGTGAGGTCGATTGTCGACAAGTATTCTGCCTGCCCCAACCGTTCCAGCAGCTCGTCTACTCTGGGCATGGGGTACGCGTCAAACTTAGACACGGCGTTCAGCTTACGGAAGTCAATGCAGAAACGTGTTGCTCCGTCCTTTTTTGGCACTAACACGATGGGGCTCCGCCACTCACTCCGCGATTTCTCCACTACTCCCCACCGTGTCATGTCCTGCAGTTCCCTTTGGACTGTGTCCCACAACTTCCGGGGGATGGGGCGCACTGGGTCTCGAACCTTTTTTCCCGGCTCCGTGGTGATTTCGTGTTGTACTAGGGTCGTCCTCCCAGGTCGGCTCGTTAGGCTGGCCGCTGCCCGTTGCAACACTGCCCGGAGTTGGCCCTGCTGAACCTGATTTAGCTCTTTCCCCACAGGGCTAGCTGCCCAGGTGACTTCTTCCTCGCCCCAGGGCCCAAACTCGATCTCTGTACTCAAGGCCTCTGCTAGGGGCTCTTCCCGTGGTACCCACCGTTTTAATAGGTTGATGTGGTACACCTGGCTTTGACGGTGCCTACCCCCCACTTGGACTTCATAGTCTACCTCTCCGATCTTTTTAATGACCCGGTACGGCCCTTGCCACTTGGCTAACAGCTTGGACTCCCCTGTTGGCAGCAGCACCAAGACCGGGTCGCCCGGACTGAGGGTCCTCGGCCGTGTCCCCCTATCGTAGTGGCGGGCTTGGGTTTCTTGAGCTTTCTCCAGGTTTTCCCGTGCCCACCTCCCTATGGTCCTCATACGGTCCCGTAGCTTTATTACGTATTGGACGGCCCCCAGTGCGGAGGACGTCTGCTCCTCCCACCCTTCCCGCACTAAGTCTAGTATACCTCGCGGCCGCCGGCCGTACAATAGTTCAAACGGCGAGAACCCCACCGATGACTGTGGTACCTCCCGTACCGCGAAGAGCAGGGGCGGAAGCAGCTTGTCCCAATCGTGTGGATCATCCTCCACCAGTCGCCGTAGCATCGCCTTCAAAGTTTGATTAAATCGCTCGACGAGGCCGTCCGTCTGGGGGTGGTAGGCCGCGGTGCGGATCTTCTTTACCTGCAGCCAGTTGCATAGCTCCTTCATTAGCCGCGACACCAGATTCGTGCCCTGGTCGGTCAAAATCTCCTTTGGGAGTCCAACACGGGCAAACATCTTTACGAGCTCGTCGGCTATCGCGGCTGCAGTGGTTTTGCGTAGGGGCACGGCCTCCGGGTAGCGCGTCGCGTAATCGACTACAACCAAAATGTACTGATGCCCCCTCCGGGTGCGCTCCAGGGGTCCTATCAGGTCCATGCCTATTCTCTCGAAGGGTTCCGATACCAGCGGCATGGGCACTAGGGCGGCTCGGGGTACCCGGGCCCCAGAGGTCCGTTGACATTGCGGGCATGACCGGCAGAAATCCTTAATGTTCTGGTACACCCCTGGCCAATAAAACCTCTGGAGCACCCGCTGCTGCGTTTTCTCGGTCCCCAGGTGCCCTGCCCAATGGTTGTTATGGGCCATCTCCATCACCCGCCACCGATACGCCTTCGGCACGACCAATTGGGTTGCCCCATCTCCTAGCCCCGGGACCCGATACAGCCGATCCCCCTGGATCTTGAAATATGGGCCTTGCTCGGGCCTCTGCTCGGCCTCCTCGCCCTCCCCCGGGGTGCTCAGTGCGTTCTCCCATGCGTGCTGTAGCGTCGGGTCTTCCCGCTGCAGGACTAGGAAATCGCCCTTATCGATCTCTAGGGCTGCCAATGACTCTCCCCTCCCCGGTTCCGGCGGGGGCGGCGGCCCCGCGTCCTCCTCCTGGGTGGCCCATGCCTCGTGCGTGCCCCCCTGGTCGCGGGGGTCCCATTCCCCCAGGAGCCGCCGCAGTCCGGGCCAGTCTCTGCCCAGTAACACGGGGCAGGGTAGCCGGGGTGTTATTGCTACTCGCAGATCCCCGCCCTGTTGCCCGTCGTGTATCTTCACCCAGGTCGTGGGGTACGACCTAGTGTCCCCATGCACGCATTTAATCCACACCGGGGTTCGGGTGCGCACCCCTTTCCCTAGCGCGTCTCGCCGCACTAGCGTCTGCCCGCACCCCGAGTCCAGTACGGCTTCCACTGCCTCCCCATTTAGGCGTACCTGCCCCGTTATACGGGCCCGGCTTACCTCCGCTCGCGGCCCTCTCTGGGGTTTGGGCTGTCCGAACGTGCAGTCCATCATGGGGCATTCCCGGCGGAAGTGGCCCTCCTGGCCGCACTGGAAGCACGTCGGTTTTACTTGGGGGCCCGGCGCTTCTTCCGTGCCCCTTTCGGCCCCGGTCCGTGTTTCCACTCTCTCGCGGTGCTCGGCCCCGCGCCATACTGGGGCTAATCGCCGTTCCGGCCCTCGGGTTGGGGGGCTTCTGGCCCTGGGCCCTGTGTTGCCCCGCCCTTCCTTCCCTCTGGGGCTGGGGTCTCCCCGACCCGCCGGGTTGGTCACGGACCCTATCTTGCCGTGTCCTACTGGTGCCTCGGCCGCCATGAAGTGCTCCATGAGCGTCACGGCTTCTTCCATAGTCCCGGGCAGGTGTCGGCGTACCCATTGCTGGCCCTCTGCGGGAAGCACCTGCAAGTACTGCTCAAGTACCACCAGGTCCGCCACCTGGGCTGCTGTCTTATTAGATGGCTCCAGCCACCGCAGCCCGGCTTCCCGGATCCGCTGGGCGACCGCTCGGGGGCGCTCCCCCGCTCCGTACTTTGCTGCTCGAAACCGCTGCCTGTACGTCTCTGGGGAAATGCCCATCTGGTCGAGGATCGCCTCCTTGACCTTGTAATAGCACAACGCGTCGCGGTCCGATAAGCTTCGGTAGGCAAGCTGCGCCGGGCCGGACAGGTAGGGGGCGAGTATCGTAGCCCAGTGCTCCTGGGGCCAGCGGGCTGCTATGGCCACCCGCTCGAACGTCACTAGAAACGCTTCGGTATCGTCCTCCTCCCCCAATTTGGCGAGCCTGATGGGTAGTCGTACTGGGCCCGTCAGGTCCTCCTCCCCCTCGTCGGTGGGTCCCGCCGGCCTTGTTCCATCCCTCAGCTCCCGAACTAGCTGTTTCTGCTGCTCCCTAAATTCGGCTGTCAGTTGCCGCAATGCCTCTGTCTGTTGCCTCTGTAATTGACGCTGGCTATCCACCAGCCACTCCACGATTTTGTCCCCATCCATGGTGCCTCAACCTATTCGGGGTGGCAATGGAAATGGAAGAGGGGGAAGGGACCAAAACCGACAGAAAAACGAGGCCCCTCTCCTCCTGTGCCCTCCGTTACAGGGCCGCCGGTGCCCACATTCTCCACCACGTGTCAAGAGGCCGCCCGCCCGGGCCGCCGCCTCTCCTGTTGGCCCCTAGGTCGCGCTCGGTATACCTCGTGACTCCGGGTCACCGGGCGGAGTGGGGGGTCCGGGCCCGCCCTCTCTCCGGACCCCGACCCAGGGCCCTGACACTGGGAGGTGCCCTCTCAGTGGTAGCAGGGGGGGCCGACACCCCAAAACGCCCCTGCTCTCGGGTTACACGGCCCGCCCTGGGTCTTGCTCCACTCCGCCGACCCTCACTGCTCCGGGTACCCGCTTGTCTCTGCGGGCTCCCCACTGCCTTGACTGTCTCCTTGCCTGGCTCTCGTGGCTCGTTCCTCCCTCGCTCGGGCCCCTCCTCCGGCTGGCTCGGCTGCCGCAGGTCTCACCCCCGCCGCCGCTGGCTCCTGCTCCGCCGCCGCCGGCTCCTGCACCGCCGCCGCTGGCTCCTGCCCAGTCGGGTCCGCTGGTCCCGCCGGTTCCGCCCGTCCCGCCGGTTCCACCCCCCTTCCCCTGGCCTCCCCGGCTCCTTTTATCCCCCCTCCCCTTGCCGTCCCTGGCGTCGCTCTTCCGACGTCATCACCGGCGCGCCCCGGCGCCGCGTGATGACGTGTCCCTCTGCCCCCGCTCGGGCCTGCCGCGCTGATTTCCGGCTCCGCGGCGGCCCCGTCTGCCTCGCTCGAGTGGCGGGGTTGCTCCACCCCGTCACAGGAATGTATCCGGACCTCCATGACTTTTCAAAGATGATAGCTAAAGGCTCAGATACCTCCTCTATCAGCTCCTTGAGTATTCTAGGATGCATTGCAGCAGGCCCTGGTGATTTGAAGACATTTATATTCTCTAAGTCATTTTTAACTTGTTTCTTTTACTATTTTAGATTTTAAATTGTATCCCCTTTCCTCTGGCATTCACTCTGTTAGTCATGCAATCACCGTCAACATTTACACAGTCCTATCCTATATTTGCACTTATTTTTAGCTCTTCTGCTGCTCGATTGCACACTTCCAGCTCCAGGTGAAATCTGTGACTTCTGAAGTAGTGTGTTCATGCCTCTAAGGTTCTATTGTCGACGCTGTTTAACCCTCTCCTTGGCAACTAATGGGCTGGGCAGTATCTCATCCCCTCAGATGATCTGTGTGTCTTATACAGCTTGTTTCCCAATGCAGAAGAAAAAATATTTCTTGAGCAAATCTACACTTTTAACACTCAGTTTCCCTCTCTCCCTCTAGAAATTGGGCTAATCCTTTCCCATTATTTCCTTTGTCCTTCATGTATTGAATTTCATCCTTAGCCCGGGCAAGCATGGATTTTCCATGCTGCTTTAAAGATTCCCTATCTATTTTCATACTTCTCAATATACATTATGGCTGTGTCTAGACTGGCAAGTTTTTCTGCAAAAGCAGGTGCTTTTGCGGAAAAACTTGCCAGCTGTCTAGACTGGCCGCTTGATTTTGCACAAAAGCACTGACTTTCTACTGTCTGAAATCAGTGCTTCTTGCACAAATACTATGCTGCTCCCGTTCAGGCAAAAGCCCTTTTCCGGAAATGCTTTTGCGCAAAAGGGCCAGTGTAGAGACTTGAAAACTGTTTTGCTCAAAAAAGCCCCAATGGCGAAAATGGCGATCGGGGCTTTCATGCGCAAAACCACATCTAGATTGGCACGGACGCTTTTCCGCAAAAGCACTTTTTGCGGAAAAGCGTCCGTGCCAATCTAGATGCTCTTTTCCGCAAATGCTTTTAACGGAAAAACGTTTCTTTTAAAAGCATTTGCGGAAAATCCTGCCAGTCTAGACGCAGCCTATGTGCTATCTATTTTTGCTTGGGCCATTTTTACATGTTCCCTTCTCCTCCCTTCACCTTCACTGCTGTCCTCAGTTAGCAAGATTTTATCCAAAGCTGTCTACTTCCTTTTCCACGTGACCTTGGATTTGTAGCTATTTCATAATGTCTTCTAAACTAGCTCCCAACATTCCTCCGCCGTTCTGTCGAAATGTTTCCACCCAATCACCTTTGCAGACAATTGTCCTCAGCTTGAAGGAAGTAGCCATTTTGAAGCACTATTGAGGAAAAGAAGCTTCAAGTGGTAGCTGAGTTAGTCTGTACAGGATAAATTTAAAAAACAAACAAGGTCTGGTAGCACTTCCTAGCTCTCTTTAAAAGATCTCCGGGTGGCTGTCTTGTCACAAACACACAGGGAGGTGTAGGAATTACAAGTCACCCACAAATTCTGTTCTCACTCTGATCACCATCTCCTCAATCGGGACAATGGCTGGCTGGTCCATTATTCAATGAAGGTGCCAACAGATCTCCATGTGGATTCTTGTGTCAGTTCCCTTTGATCCTTAGCTGCTTCTTTTTCACTATCCAATCGTCAGGTGCTTATAGGCACCAGCTCTGCCTGCTTGTTTTCCCCTTTGATATTTTCATTCCCTCTGCTCCCTGTTTCCTGCCCCTTCTGTTTTTCTTCCCCCCCCCCACGGCCCCTGCTCTCCCTTCTACCCTAATGATTTTGGGTCTGCACATCCTAAACTCAACACTCCAGTCATCTGAAGAAGTGGGCTGTGCCCACGAAGGCTCGTGATCCCATCGACATGTTTTGTTAGTCTATAAAGTGCTGCCAGACCATTTGGTGGTTTTTAAATTTAATTATGAACAGACATTCAATGTTCTGGTTCCAAAGGGTATCTGACTTCCTAAGCATCGTCTTCATTCCTGTAAGGTTCACTGTGGGGGATGATTAACCCCCTCCTGGACTGCTAATGGGCTGGAAATATCTCATCCCCTCAGAGGATCTGTGTGTCTCATACTGCTTGCTTACAGAAGAAAAAATAGTTCTTGAGCACATTTACATTTTAACATTCACAGTTTTCGGGTCTCCCTCTAGTAACCAGCCTAACCCTTTCCCATTACTTCCTTTGCTCTTCACATCCTGAATTACCTTCCTTTTCATCTTTTCTCCTGCCAAGCCTGGGTTTTTCCTGATGTTGTAAATGTTCCTTATCAATTCTCATAATTTCCAATGCACATTCGATGCTATCTGTTTTCCTTTTTACCATTTATTATATGTTCCTGCCTACTCCTTCACTCTCATTGCTACCCTCACTGTACCGCAGGACTGGGCTTTGTACCAAGCTGTCTTCTTTCTTTTTTCTTGGACCTTGGCTTTTTAGCTATTAAATAAAGTTATTTAAAATTGACGCCAATGTTTCTTCCCATTTAATGGCTAAATATTTCCTGTCAGTTACGTTTCGCAACAATTTTCCTCAGCTCGACGGGATTAGCCATTTCGAAACACTAATTATGAACAGACATTCGACATTGCCCTTTGGAATGTTTTCAGTTCTGCTCATTCATTTGGTCTTCTCCAGCATGAACTTTGTCTCTTCTACAAACCAAACAGCCCCAAACTTTATAGTCTCCTTCTTACGGCAGCCCCCACTCCCCTTTCCATCACACTGGCCTTGGGGGACTGAACTGCCCACCACTCCACAGCAGGTCATTCTCTGGCCCATTCCCTAGGCTCCGGACACTGTCTGTGTCTGCCGACTGCTGTGACGGAGCTGGTGTCTGTATGACCTACCAACTCTGACACCCGAGACTTTCCCTGAGGGCTGTTCCAATGGCGATGTCCCCCCAGCAAAAGCCTTGGCAAAGATTTAGGTTCGATCTGCTCTCGGCTGTGGAGCAGCTGGACAAACGGGGAATTCCTGACAGCACCGATGGGCCAGGTAGACTTTCAGCGCATAACAGGACAATACAGGCCAGGCAGGATCCACACTCCTCTTTCCTGCTGGCACCTGTTGAGCTTTCTCACAGGGAAGGTGTTGGAAACACTGACCCATGGGCCCCCTCGGATTGGGACTGGCAGGATTAAGCTCAGTTGTTTATCATTTATTTCTCTGCATAATTAAATTGTCATTTTTCAAGGTGTGGAAAGAACGATCATCAGTTTCGACCATTGGAACAGCCTCCGGAAGTGCATGTGATGTCTCATAGTAACATTCGGAGTTGGACAACTTCTTGCCTGCTCCATGTCAGATTCCAACAGAACCAACTTCATCAACCCCTCCACCTTCATCCTGCTCGGCATCCCCGGCCTGGAGTCTGCCCATGTCTGGATCTCCATCCCCTTCTGCGCTATATACGCTGTAGCCCTTTTGGGGAACTTCACCATCCTGTTCATTGTGAAGAGGGAGCCGAGCCTCCATGGGCCCATGTACTATTTCCTCTGCATGCTGGCCGTCACTGACCTGGTCCTGTCCACGTCCACCCTGCCCAAAACACTGAGCATCTTCTGGTTCAATTCCAGGGAGATCAGTTTCAGTGGCTGCCTCACCCAGATGTTCTTCATTCACTCTCTGTCAGTGATGGAGTCTGGGTATTGTGCGGCCATGGCTTTCGATCGCTACGTGGCCATCTGTGATCCACTTAGACATTCCACCATCCTGACAAATGCCGTGATAGCCAAGATCGGCCTGGCCGTGATGTGGCGTAGTATCATGTTCATACTGCCCTATCCGCTGCTGGCCAGGCGGTGGCCGTATTGCAGAACCAACATCATCCCCTCCACACACTGCAAGCTAATGTCTGTGGTGAGCCTGGCCTGTGCCGACATCCGCATCAGTAACTACTACAGCTTCTTTGTGGCAATCTCTGTGTTGTGTCTGGATGTGTTTGTTATCGCTGTGTCCTACACCCAGATCCTCAGGGCCATCTTCCGCCTCCCCACCAAGGACGCCCGGCTCAAGACTTTTGGGACTTGCAGCTCCCACTTCTGCGCCATCTTAACTTTTAATATCCCAGCTATCTTCACCTTCCTCACGCAGCGCTTTGGCCACAATATGCCCCTCCATGTCCACATTCTCATGGCCAACGTCTATCTCCTGGTGCCCCCCATGCTCAACCCCATCATCTACGGGGTGAGGACCAAGCAGATACGAGACAGTTTGGTTTGGCTCTTTACTCCTAGGAAGAACTAAACATTTTCTCCTAGTGCTCCGGCTTTCACACTGAGCTCGGTGCAGGACTGGCTGGTGACGCAGTGCTGGGCCTCTTCCCTGAGTCGCCTACAGGGTAGTCTAAGGGACATTAAACCTTCCCTGTGCCGTGTAACTGGGAGAAACCACTCACTGACTCCCAGCAACCTCACCTTTGTAATTGCTGGTAACTGGACCTCTGAGCCCCAACGCTGACCCCCTCTTGTCCCAACACTTTGCCCCCTTCTCCAGCTCTTCTCATAGACCCACCTCTGGTTTGTGTCATCCTGTCTGAGATTTCTGTTACTCCCTGCATCCCCCGCCCACTGCCAAGGCTCTCTGGTTTATCTCCTGCTCCCTCCTCCTCCAGCTGGGCTCCCTCTGCTCTGGCACTGGGACAGGAGCTGCTGAAGCCTGCCAAGGAGGCTCCATGAAGTGCAGGGAGGACACAGCATGGGGCCAACCAGCCAATCAGCAGCACTGAGGGGAGCCATGGGGTTGCGAGCAGGGTGGTGAGGCAGGCAGCAGAATTTGTGCTTCCTAGAGCTTGTGGTCCCCACAGCTCAGCTACAGAGTCCTGAGGCCAGAGACCTTTGGGTGGCTCACTGCTGAAGCTTTCAGCTCCCTTTGCTTCCTGCCAGCTGGGGCTCGGATCAGGCTGGGTCCCTGCGGTGGATGTGGGCTTTGTCTGAGCATGGCCTCCAGGGCAGAGAAGAGATCAGCTTTGAAACTCGTGTGTGAAACTCGGAGGTCAGAAGGAAGGAAGGAAGGAGCTGAGCCCTTCATTACTGAGGAAGGTGGGGTGCTGGGCAGAGACCGGGGTGGCTACTCTAGCTCCCAGGGAGAGAGATAAATGGCCCCTCTTCCCTTAGCTGGCTTTTCACACACGCACCCAGCACCATCCCTGGGACTTCTGGGCTCCTAGTGCCAGGGGTGGTATGTGCTTTTGGGCAGTGAACCCCTGGCAGCGCTGGGCCTTTCTCCCCCCAGCTCCCTGGTCACTTTCCTTCCAGTTAAATGGCTTGGGCCAATCCCTCTGGTGATGGAATCAGCCTCCCTGAAACCTGGGGAGATCCTCTCTCTAGAGCGTCCTGCAGACAGAGCAGTCAATTTCACCAAACACGGGGACCTCCTTGTCCCGAGAGAACAGCCACTCAGCCAGGTTAATCCCCAGCTCAGCCCTTCCAACAATCACGCTGCTGCCAATCCCCAGCCCAGAGCAATGACAACAAGCTGGGGGTGTCTCTGGGACCTTCTGTCTCCTCTGCCCTGGGCATGGAGTGTTACTCTCCCGAGCCAAGCCCACAGCCTCTGCCCATGGAAGGTTCCTGGCCCAGGCTGGTGCCCAGGTCCCATGAGCACAACCCATGTCCTGACCGGCTTTGATGACTCACAAGTGCAGGCACTGCTCATAGTCCTGCAGAGTCATGTGTCTTCCCTGGCCTCATTGTGTGTCCTTGAAGAGCCATCAACACCGTGCTGCCTGGCCTCAGTGTAAATTCTGTCTGAGGGGTGTTGCCTAGGAATGCAACTAGAGAAGACACCAGTATGTCACCTGTAATCAGAACTTCAGACACAACGATGACAGATGCACGATACTTAGTAAATTGTAACATTCCCTTTGACACTGGACAGGACATGCCTTGTACACGGTTTCCTGCAATTGTACAATAGTGTAGCAAGAATGATAAAAATGGTCATAGCCAATCATGAAGTATCAAGGTATGAAACGAGGTTTACAGGATTGGTCGGCAAAGGCTTTCCTTGTTGACCGATCTGCGTCTTGATTGCCACGTTGTGCCAACGATCAGTTGGGCTGGCACAGCGCAGCGGCCATTTTTATTTTAATGAAGTGGGGAATATTTAAACCCCCGCTTCATTGACTATGTCGGACAGCCTCATTTACATATCTCTGCCAACAGAGGCATGTAGTCTAGACATATGGCTGTGTCTACACTGGGCCACTTATTCCGGAAAAGCAGCTGCTTTTCCGGAATAACTTGCCAGCTATCTACACTGGCCGCTTGCTTTTCCGGAAAAGCACTGACGATCTACTGTAAAATTGTCAGTGTTTTTCTGAAAAAACTATTCTGCTCCCGTTCGGGCAAAAGTCCTTTTCTGGGAAAACTGTTCCGGAAAAGAGCCAGTGTAGACAGCACAGTAGTCTTTTCCGCAAAAAAGGCCCGATCACGAAAATGACGATTGGGGCTTTTTTTGAAAAAGCGCGTCTACATTGGCCATGGATGCTTTTCCGGAAAAAGTGCTTTTCCGGAAAAGCATCCTGCCAATGTAGATGCGCTTTTTCCGGAAATACTTATAACGGAAAACTGTTCCGTTTTAAGCATTTCCGGAAAAGGGTGCCAGTGTAGACGTAGCCACCCTGTGTGTCTGCAGGCCTCTGACTGAGGGGTCAGCTACCACAGACCACAGCTTGGTTTTCTCCTTTAGTTTTTCAAGCTCTTTTGGAGCAAAACAGCTTGGGTTACCCCTGGGGGTGGGTTCAAGTGTTCACCCCTGCTTTTTAGGGATCAAAAAAGCACTTGATGGTGGCAGCAATTCTGTGATTGTGATTCTGGGAAGAAGTTTTTTTGTAACCAGTGTCTGTAGAAACAAAGTGTGTTTGTTTTTTCCTTTTGAGCTTTGTGGGCCCCCATCTTCTGCTCTTGGAGTGTCAGAATTCTTTGGAGGCGTGGCTGTCCTGCCTGGGATTCAATCATTCTGTGTCTCTCCACTCCTGGTTTAACTTTCGCATACAAAGGAATCTTACCCAGTTCAAATTTCATCCCTCTGTCTCGATTGGTTCTCCCGGCCCCCTGACCAACACCTTTGCTGTCAGTTAGCAAAGACGAATGACTTCCAGATAAACAGATGCTAAAATGGTGATTGATTAAGGACTAGCACAGCAGAATGTATAGACCTGAATGGGAGAAAAGTCCTATAAATGGGGCATCTTGCATGAATCTCTGTGTCGCATCTTGTCAAGATTGGGGCTTCAGCCCAGTTCAAGAGAAGCTCCTCCCCCTCGCATTTAACTCACCTGGCGAGTGAGTAAATGTGAGCAACAAACTAGTAACTTTAAGCAAAAGCAAGACGGGGCTGGTTGGTTTGCATATCAGGTTCAACCCCTTTTCCAATTAACTCAATAGTGGCATTTAATACAAGCAATGTATGTGTAAATCTAGGTTGGTCTTTAGATAAAATAAGGTAACAGAGTTCAACCACCCTTGCCCAAAGCAGGACCAACCCCGACACAATCATCCCAGCTAGGGCTTTGTCCAGCCAGGACTTAAACACCTCGGCTGTGTCTATATTGGCACCGTTTTCCGGAAAAGGGATGCTAATGAGACCAGTCGGAATTGCAAATGCCGCAGGGGATTTAAATATCCCCCGCGGTATTTGCATGAATATGGCTGCCGCTTTTTTCCGGCTTGGGGCTTTGCCGGAGAAAAGCACCAGTCCAGACGGGATCTTTCGGAAAATAAAGCCTTTTCCAGAAGATCCCTTATTCCTGAATTTAAGAGGAATTGGGGTATGTCTACACTACAAAGTTAATTCGAACTAACAGACATTAGTTCGAACTAACTTTCATAGGCGCTACACTAGCGCTCCGTTAGTTCGAATTTAATTCGAACTAGCGGAGCGCTTAGTTCGAACTAGGAAAACCTCATTCCATGAGGATTAAGCCTAGTTCGAACTAGCTAGTTCGAATTAAGGGGTGTGTAACCCTTAATTCGAACTAGTGGGAGGCTAGCCCTCCCCAGGTTTCCCTGGTGGCCACTCTGGCCAACACCAGGGAAACTCGTATGCCCACCTCCCGGTCCCGGACCCCTTAAAGGGCCACGGGCTGGCTACAGTGCCCGTGCCAGGTGCAAGCCTGCCAGCACCCAGCCAGCAGACCCTGCACCTGACACGGATAGAGCCACCCACCCGATGCCCCCCAGCCCTCCCCCTCTTCCCGGGACCAGGCTGGCGGCTCCCGGGAGCTTGCCCGGGACCGCAAGAGACGAGCACCCGCCTGTGCTAGTGTGGACATTGTGGACCTCGTCCACAATCTCCGCACTAGGCACAGGAAAGTGGCCAGCTAGGGCAGGAGAGCTGCTAGCCTGGCCACCCAGGAGCAGGTGTGCAAGAGAATCAAGGGGGTCCACTGAGACCCCCGACCCTGAGCCCTGAGCTTACAATGGCCGTCCTGGGTCAGACCAAAGGTCCATCTAGCCCAGTAGCCTGTCTGCCGACAGCGGCCAACCCTAGGGACCCTGGAGGGGATGGACCGAAGACAGTGACCAAGCCATTTGTCTCGTGCCATCCCTCTCCAGACTTCCACAAACCTTGGGCAGGGACACCACTCCTACCCCCTGGCTAAGACCACTCCATGGACCCAACCTCCATGACTTGATCTCACTTCCCTTTAAACTCTGTTCTAGTTGTAGCCTTCACAGCCTCCTGCAGCAAGGAGTTCCACAGGTTGACTCTTTGCTTTGTGAAGAACAACTTTCTGTTACTACTTTTGAAGCCTGCTACCCATTCCTTTGCTTTGGTGTCCTCTAGTCCTTCTGGGTATGTCTACACTACCCCGCTAGTTCGAACTAGCGGGGTAATGTATGCATACCGAACTTGCTAATGAAGCCCAGGATTTGAATTTCCCGGGCTTCATTAGCATAAAGCTGGCGCCGCCATTTTTAAAAGCCGGCTTGTTCGAACCCCGTGCGCGTGGCTACACGCGGCACAGGCTAGATAGTTCGAACTAGCTAGCCATTCCGAACTATCTGTACGCCTCGTTCCACGAGGCGTACAGATAGTTCGGAATGGCTAGCTAGTTCAAACTAGCTAGCCCGTGTCACGTGTAGCCGCGCGGCACGGGGTTCGCACTAGCCAGCTTTTAAAAATGGTGGCGCCGGCTTTATGCTAATGAAGCCTGGGAAATTCAAATCCCGGGCTTCATTAGCAAGTTCGGAATGCATACATTACCCCGCTAGTTCGAACTAATGGGGTAGTGTAGACATACCCTCTTTATGGGAACTAATGAAGAACTATTCTGTATGTACCCTCTCCACCCAACTCCTGCTTTTAGAGACCTCTATCCTGTCCCCCCTCCGTCTCCTCTTTTCTAAGCTGAAAAGTCCCAGTCTCTTTAGCCTCTCTTCATCTGGGACCTGTTCCCAACCCCTGATCATTGTAGTTGCCCTCCCCTCTCCCAGCCTCTCTCTTCCCCTCTCCCACCTCCTTTTCCCAGTCTCCCCCAGTTTTGTTCAATAAAGACAGATTCCATTTTGGAAGACACATTATCTTTATTTTGTACATCAAGAAGAGGGGCTAGGGAAGGGTAAGTGGAAGGAGGTGAGGGAGGAATGGGGCACGAGCCCCCGATGGGGAGGACTGGGCAGGCTCTGTGGGCTTCTGCGGGTGGAAGCTCTCCTGCAGCCCCCCAATTGTCCCCTCTCCCCAGATGGCATCCTGCGGCAAGTGCAACTGGGCTGATGGCCGAGTGGTGTGATGTGCCCAGTGTGGGTAGTCTGGGCAATCCGAGCCAGGACTGCTTTGCAAGCGGGGCACCCCTTAGAACTGTCTGTCCGGGGTGGGGGTCGGGTCCCTTTAAGCACAGCCCTCGGCTAGCCTGAGACAGCATCTCCACGCTCTAAGTCCTCCTCTGATGCCCTGCCGGCACTGCTTCCAGCCATCCTTAACCCCGCTTCAGGGTCCACTTAATGTGGACATGCTAGTTCGAATTAGCAAAACACTAATTCGAACTAGTTTTTTAGTCTGGATCCGTTAGTTCGAATTAACTTAGTTCGAATTAACTAATTCGAACTAAGTTAGTTCGAATTAACGTTGTAGTGTAGACATACCCTAAGGGATCTTCCAGAAAAGGCTTTATTTTCCAAAAGATCCCATCTAGACTGGAGCTTTTCTCCGGCAAAGCCCCGGGCCGGAAAAAAGCGACAGCCATGTTCATGCAAATACCGCAGGGGATATTTAAATCCCGCGTGGCATTTGCAATTCCGACTGGTCTCATTAGCATCCCTTTTCCGGAAAAGGTTGCCAATGTAGACACAGACCTCTAGGGATGCAGATCCCACCACCTCCCTAGGGAACCCATCCCAGTGCTTCCCCACCCTCCTAGGGAAATCATTTTTGCTAATATCCAACCTAGACCTCCCCCACTGCAACTTGAGACCATTGCTCCTTGTTCTGCATCTGTCACTACTGAGAACAGCCTCTCTCCAGCCTCTTTAGAGCATCCTGCAGGAAGTTGCAGGCTGCTCTCAAATCCCCCCTCACTCTTCTCTTCTGCAGACGAAACAGACCCAAATCCCTCAGCCTCTCCTCGCAGGTCATGTGCTCCAGCCCCCTCATCATTTTGGTCACCCTCCACTGGACCCTCTCCAATGTATCCAAATCCTTTCTATAGTGGGGGCCCCAGAACTGGACACAATACTCCAGATGTGGCCTCACCAGAGCCGAATAAAGGGGAATAATCACTTCTCTGGATCTGCTGTCAATGCTTCTCCTAATACACCCTAATATGCCATTAGCCTTCCTGGCTACAAGGGCACCTTAATGACTCATATCCTCTTTGTCGTCATGGAGACCCACTTCTGGATGTGGCTGAGTCGTAAACAGGAGACCCTCTCCACAACGAAATCATCCAGGGTATGTCTACACTACCCCCTAGTTTGAACTAGGGGGGGTAATGTAGTCATACGGAGTTGCAAATGAAGCCCAGGATTTGAATTTCCCGGGCTTCATTTGCATGAAGCCGGCCGTCGCCATTTTTAAATGCCGGCTAGTTCGGACTCTGTGCCGCGTGGAACGAGGTGTACAGCTAGTTCGGAATAGGAAGCCTAATCTGAACTAGCTAGTCCATGCCGCGTGTAGCCGCACGGCACGGGGTCCGAACTAGCCGGCATTTAAAAATGGCGCAGGCCGGCTTCATGCAAATGAAGCCCGGGAAATTCAAATCCCGGGCTTCATTTGCAACTCCGTATGACTACATTACCCCCCCTAGTTCGAACTAGGGGGCTAGTGTAGACATACCCCCAGTGAGTCAAACCCTCTCGCTGAGGATGGGCCCAGAACAGGGACATCTATGGGTGAGACACGCACAGCCCCTTGGTAGAATTTGGCTCCAGTTGGCCTGGCATGAAAGGAACGGGAGCCCTGCCAATATATCGATAGGCCTCAGGCTAATTTCTCTGGCCTAAACCACAAACAAGTTCAAGTTAAAAGCATCCAAAGGTTTTTTTTCCCAGCCAGCTCCCTTCCCAGGGGTCCTGCTCTGCGTATGATCCCAATTAACGCTAACGAGATGGACAGTGATCACAGCACCAGGTCACAGCAGGGTTGATGAGCACTGGCCGGGAGAACCGAGGCTGGGCCCAGACATAAACACATGTGGTCAATTAGCAGGTTGCCAGTTCCTCCGGGGGATTTTGCATGAATTTCTACTTAACAAAACCGACATGTTCAGAGCTCAGGGCTCCCCTGGGCACTGGGCTGCCCCACATACCCTGAACAGACAGACACTGCAGTGCGTTTCCTTGTCCCGACAGCGAGGGAGGCCTGAAGGGATGAGGGGCAGGACGGCCATGGGGTGTTCATAGGATCAGAGATGATTGTGGCTGGAACAGATCTCAGGAGGTCCTCAAGCCAACCCCCTGTTCCAAGGAGGAGCAACATCAATTAACTCACCCCAGCCAGCTGGGCCCTGACAGTTTCTAAGTGTTTGGCTCAGGTGCTGGGGCCGGATGCTCCAGGCTGCAGCAGATGTTGGCTCCCTTGTCCCCGTGCGTTGCTGCTTCTGACCCCTCTGCAGCCTGCCTGGGTCAGTCAGTACTGCAGTTACCCCCTACCCCAGCCCCCCGCTGTGTCCCTGCCTCTGCAGTCAGGTGCCGTAGCCTGTGTGGCTCTGGAATGTCTCATAAACCCTTGCACCAGCTAAACCTTTGTGTCCCAAGAGGCAGCTAGTGCAAAGGAGTCTGGGGTCTAGCCAAGGCCTCTCAGCCCCAACTTTGCTCGTCTCAAACTGGGGCTGGAGGGTGGCTGGTAAAGCCTGGCTCTGGCCCGGCGTGTCTGAGGGAGTCCCACGGCAGCCACTGGAACATGCATCTGGTTGGCACAGGTGTAGCCCCCCGAGATGTAACACGGCAGGAAGTGATGTCACTGCATCCACCGGGATGGGCAGCAGAGCAGCCCCATCCCCTGCTAGCAATTCTCCCACAACAGCCAATCAGCACAGGGGAGGCAGGGCTGAGCCTGCTTCCCCTTCCCCAGCTCTGCCTCTGTAGTGCCCCCTGCTGTTCCTGCTTGGAGCTACATGCTGCACAGTCGGTGCCCCTCCCTCTGGGCTGGCAACGCCCCCTGCTGCTCCAGATTTGGCTTTTAGCATCATGCTCCCTAGCACTTAGGGACATCTGTTGCTAACTACCCACCCTTGCGACATTTGCATCTTGCTGCTGCTCTCTGCTGTCCTCAGTCAGGCGTTCCCGATGGGTTCCAGGCAGCTCTCCTGCTCCAGCCCTGATACACGTCTGGCTCCAAGCTTAGCTCTCCGATCTCCCTGCTAACCTTGCGCAAGGGGTTAACAGAGAGACTCCGGGAGAGCCCCCCGAGACCACAGAACCACATGAGGATTGAAAGCACCAGACCAGATGTATCGACCATCGAGGTCAGTAACAGTTCTCAGCAAACAGACTTGCCGCTGAGCCACTACACGTATGTAGCCATGACAATGGACTAGCTCAGTCACTGCTATGGACGTCCGCGCTCCCCTTCGGCCAGACAAAGACAGTTCTTTGCAGCACACTTTAATACACAGGTACAAACTCGCCACACAGCATTCCCGACCATGCTCTGATGTTCCCTAGATCTACCCACTCCATGTGGGTACAGTCTTGTCCATGGGGGTACAATCACTGTCGAACATGGTGTCCAGTTAGCCCCACACCTGAACCTGGGTCTTTATGTTCCTGTTGGCTCTGCCTGGGGCGTTGGGACCAAGGTGGGTCTTCATCAGGTGTTCTGTTACGAGCCCCCTGCAATGTGCTCACAGCCTGGGCCTAGAGCCTCTTCGGCCCGACTGTTTCTGCAACATCTGTCCCATTTCTGCCAACTTCTGTGGGCAGGGCCTGCCTCTTCCACATAGCTTAATGCTGCTTTATTTGAGCAAAGTCTCAGCCATTGTGGTCTCAGGCCTCACACATGGCCTGTGATACGTATTCATTTTAGGCCTCATCTTACTCCACCTGCCACACCCTTCTGAGGCTGCTTGTCTAACCCCTTCTGCCCATTAGTTCTGGGCAGTGTACATGGCCCGGTCGGAGTGGGAACAGTGTGTGCAGTGCCTGGTGCTGCGTGTCCAGAGCCATTGGCATGTAGTCTTCATAGCTCAGCTCCAGCTGACAGCTGCGGAAATGAGCCACCCAAAGCTCTCTGGCCTCAGGACTCTGTAGCTGAGCTGTGGGGCCCACAAGTTCTAGGATGCTCAATCTCTTCTGCCTGCTTCACCACGCTGCTCCCAACCCCATGGCTCCCCTCAGTGCTGCTGATTGTCTGGTTGGCCCCATGCTGTGTCCTCTCTGCACTCCATGGAGGTTCCTTAGCAGGCTTCAGCAGCTCCTGTCCTAGCATCAGAGCAGAGGGATCCCAGCTGGTGGTGGAGGGAGGAGGAGATAAACCAGAGAGTCATGGGGCATGTGTGTCTTGATGCAGGAAGTTCTGGGGGGAGAAACAGACCAGGGGTGGGTCTTTGGGAAGAACTGGAGAATGGGGAAAAGCCTTGAGAGAAGAGGCGGGCAGGGGTCCAGTTACCAGCAATAAGAAAAGTCACAGTGCTGGGAGTCAGTGAGTGGTTTGTCCAAGTGACACATCACAGGGAAGGTTTAATGTCCCTTAGCCTGTCCTGTAGGTGACTCAGGGAAGAGGCCCAGCACTGCGTCACCAGCCAGTCCTGCACAGAGCTCAGGGGGAAAGCCAGAGCACCAGGAGAAAACGCTTAGTTCTTCCTAGGAGTAAAGTGCCGAACCAAACTGTCTCGTATCTGTTTGGTCCTCACCCCATAGATGATGGGGTTGAGCATGGGGGGCACCAGGAGGTAGACGTTGGCCATGAGAATGTGGACCTGCAGGGGCACATTGTGGCCAAAGCGCTGTGTGAGGAAGGAGAAGAGACCTGGAATGTGAAAGGATAAAATGACACAGAGGTGGGAGCTACAGGTCCCAAAAGTCTTGAGCCGGGCGTCCTTGGTGGGGAGCTTAAAGATGGCCCTGAGGATCTGGGTGTAGGACACAGCAATAAGAAAAAGATCCACACCAGTCACAAAGAATAACACAAAGAGGCCGTAGTAACTACTGATGCGAATGTCGGCACAGGCCAGCTTCACCACGGTGATGTGCTCGCAGTGCGTGGAGGGGATGATGTTGGTTCTGCAATATGGCCACTGCCTGGCCAGGAGGGGATAGGGAAGTATGAGCATGATGCCACGGAGCACCACAGCCAGGCCGATCTTGGCTATAATGGAATTTGTCAGCAAGGAAGAATGTCTCAGGGGATCACAGATGGCCACATAGCGATCGAAAGCCATGGCCACACATATGCCCGACTCTATCACTGACAGAGAGTGAACGAAGTACAGCTGGGCGAGACAGGCACTGAAACCGATCTCCCTGGAATTGAACCAAAAGATGCTCAGCGTTTTTGGCAGAATGGATGTGGCCAGGACCAGGTCGGTGATGGCCAGTATGCAAAGGAAATAGTACATGGGCTCATGGAGGCTCTGCTCTGTCTTCACAATGAAGAGGATGGTGAAGTTCCCCAAGAGGGCGATGGCGTATACAGCACAGTAGGGGATGGAGATCCAGACATGGGCCACCTCCAGGCCAGGAATCCCCAGGAGAATGAAAGTGGAGGGGTTAGAGAAATCAGTTCTGTTTGGATATGACATGGAGCAGAGAAGAAGGTGTCTAACTCTGAAGGTCATTAAGAGACACCACATGTGCTACCGGCGGCTGTTCCGATGGTTGAGACTGATGATTGTTCTTTACACACCTTGAAAAATGACAGTTTTGTTATACAGAGAAATAAATGATAAACAACCGACCCTCCTCCTGCCAGTCCCAATCTGAGGGGGTCCATGGGTTATTGTTGCCAACATCTTCCCAGTGAGAAAGCTCAACAGTCACCAGCAGGAAAGAGGAGTGTGGATCCTTCCTGGCCTTTACTGTCCCATCATGTGCTGAAAGCCAAACTGGACTGTTGGCGCTGTCAGGAATTCCCCGTTCGTCCAGCTGCTCCACAGCCAAGAGCAGAACAAACCCAAATCTTCACAAAGGCCTTTGCTAGGGGGACACCCGCATGGGAACAGGCCTCAGGGAAAGACCTGGGTATCAGAGCTGGTAGGTCATGTAGAGACCAGCTCAGTCGCAGCAGTCGGCAGACATAGAGTTCGGCTGCCTAGGAAATGGGTTGGAGAACAACCTGATGTGGAGAAGTGGGCAGTTTGGTCACCAAAGACATTACCAATGCAAAGGGGAGCTCCACACTAGGGTCTGAGAACGTGAGGGGCTGACGTAGGAATGAGGCTGTAACGTTTGGAGCTGTTTGGTTAGGAGAAGAGACACACAAAGGTCATTCTGGAGAAGGGTAGAATTGACGACTTTCCAATAGGTCCCCAGAACAATGTCGAATGTCGGTTCATAATTAGTGTTTCAAAGCAGATAATCCCGTCAAGCTGAGCACAATTGTCACCAAACGTAATTGACAGGAAATATTTAGCTATTAAATGGGAAGAAACATTGGCGTCTATTTTAAAAGATTTTATTTAACAGCTAAAAAGCCACAGTCCAAGAAAGAAGAAAGTAGACAGCTTGGTACTAAGCCCCATCGTGTGGTAAAGTGAGGGTAGCAATGAGGGTGAAGGAATGTAATTGAGGATGTGAAGAACAAAGGAAATGATGGGAAAGGATTAAGCTGGTTACTAGAGGGAAAGCCGAAAATTGTGAATGTTAAAAATGTAAATAAGAACATAAGAGCGGCCAGACTGGGTCAGACCAATGGCCCATCTAGCCCCGTGTCCTGTCTGTCCACAGTGACCAATGCCAGTTGTCCCAGAGGGAGGGGACACAACAGGTAATCCTCACGTAATCCCTCCCCTGTCACCCACCTCCAGACAAACAGAGGCTACCATTCCTACCTAGCCTGGCTAATAGCCATTGATGGACCTAACCTCCATGAATCTGTCTAGCTCTTTTTTGAACCCTGTTAAAGTCCTAGCCTTCTCCACATCCTCTGGCAAGGAGTTCCACAGGTTGAGTGTGCGCTGAGTGAAGAAAAACTTCCTTTTGTTTGTTTTAAACCTGCTGCCTATTCATTTCATTTGGTGACTCCTAGTTCTTATGTTATGGGAATAAGTAAATTACATTTCCTTATTCATTTTTTCTACACCGGTCAGGATTTTAGAGACCTCTATCATATCCCCCTTTAATCCCCTCTTTTCTACGATAAAAAGTCCCCGTCTTTTAATCTGTCTTCATATGGGACCCATTCCAAACCCCTCATCATTTTTATTGTCCTTTTCTGAACCTTTTTCAATGCCAACATATCTTTTTTGAGATGAGGTGACCACATCTTTACACAGTATTCAAGAAGCGGAACTACCATGGATTTATATAGAGTCAATAAGATATTTTCTGTCTTATTCTCTATCCCTTTTGAAATGACTCCTAACATTCTGTTTGCTTTTTTGACTGCCACTGCATAGTGAGTGGATGTTTTCAGAGAACTATCCGCAATGACTTCAAGATTTCTCTCTTGAGTACTTGTAGCCAAATTAGTCCCCATCATCTTGTACGTATATTTGGGATTATTTTTTCCAACGTGCATTACTTTACATTTATCAACATTACATTTCATTTGCCATTTTGTTGCCGAATCATTTGGGGTACGTCTAGACTACAGGCTTTTGTCAACAGAGGGTTTGTCGACAGATACTGTTGACAAAGCTTCTGTTGACAAAGAGCGTCTAGACTACATCCAGTTCTGTAGACAAAGCAAGCCACTTTGTCGACATGACAGTGTAGACGCAAAGAACAGTGTAGATGCAATAACTCCTTCTGTTGACAGAACTCTATCAACAAAAGGCGTGATTCCTCGTAGAATGAGGTTTACATATGTCGACAAAACTGCTGAGTTATGTCAACGTTATGTCAACAGAATTCAGTGGCAGTGTAGATGCAGGTATAGTTTTGTTTACAAAAGTCCACTTTTGTTGACAAAACCCTGTAGTCTAGACACACCTTAGTTTGGTGAGATCTTTTTGAAGCTCTTCACAGTCTGCTTTCGTCTTAACTATCTTGAGCAGTTTGGGATCATCTGAAAATGTTGCCACCGCACTATTTACCCCTTCTTCTAGATCCTTTATAATTAAGTTGAATAGAATGTGTCCCAGGATGTACTCTTGGGGGACCCTACTAGTTACCTCTCTCCACTCAGAAAACTGACCATTTATTCCTACCCTTTGTTTCCTGTCTTTTAACCAATTATCAGTCCAAGAAAGGACCTTCCCTCTTATCCCATGACAACTTACGAGCCTCTGGTGAGGGATCTTGTTAAAGGCTTCCTGGAAATCTAAGTACACCATATCAACTGGATCCCCCTTGTCTACCTGTTTGTCGACCCCCTCAAAAAACTCTTGAACTACGTCTAGACTGGCATGATTTTGCAGAAATACTTTTAACAGAAAAGTTTTTCCGTTAAAAGTATTTCAGCAAAAGAGCGTCTAGATTGGCATGGATGCTTTTTCATTCCACGAGGAGTAACGGTAGTTCGAACTAGGAAGCCTAGTTCGAATTACCTAGTTCATGCCCCATGTAGCCGCGCTGCACGGGGTTCAAACCAGCGGGATTTTAAAAATGACGGCTCCCTGCTTATGCAAATGAAGCCTGGGAAATTCAAATCCCGGGCTTCATTTGCAAGTGCGGTATGCCTACATTACCCCGCTAGTTTGAACTAGCGGGGTAGTGTAGACATACCCTATAATCCTCGTTCCACAAAGATTAAGAGATTTGTCAGAATAGTGCCTTATTTTGAAATTTGGCACTTTCTTTACAGCACCAAATTTCAAAATAAGCTATTTTGACCTAGACTCGGAATAAGCTACACAGTTTGTGTAGTGCAAATTGAGTAGCTTATTGCGACAGCAGGGTGCTGTCTACATGCACTCCGAGTGCCCATCTATAAATAAGAATAACCTAAGAACCGACAGACAGTCAGTTTAACTACTGTGCCAGGGAAGATAATGGAGCAGGTAATTAAGGAATTCATTTGCAAACATCAGGAAGATAATAAGGTGATAGATAACACCCAGCATGGATTTGTAAAGAACAAATCACGTAACTAACCCGATCGCTTTCTTTGTTCGGATAATGAGTCTTGTGGATCAAGGGGGTGGTGTTAGAAGTAGCAGATAAAAGTCAATTAACCACCCTTTTGTTAACAGCAAGGACAATAAAATGCAAGAGGAAGGACTGGCACTGTCCGTGCGTTAACACACGGCCAGCTCCTGAGCTCTTTCCTCAGTTCTTACTGCAGAAGTTTTGCCTCCGCAGGGCCCGAGCAAACTATGGGCCATGGGCTCAGAACGTGGCCTGGGATTGCACATCTACTCGCACCGCTCAGCCTGAAGGATAAGGACCTTAGGTGTTCAGTGGCTTTGCAGAGCAGAGAGAATCACAGACTGTTCCTACCACACCATCCCCACAGTGCCTTGGGGCTGTGGAGCAGGAGAGCCCCCAGCCAGAGCTGGTACCTGTGAGAGCTGAGAGGGACGTGTCTTCCCCGGGATCCCCCGTCAGGCAGCCGCGTCCCGCATCTCTCTCAGCCCAGCGTCTGCAGCAGCATCCCGCACCGAGAGCCGGCACAGGGCCGTGCACTGGTTATAACACAGCTCTGTGCAGCCCCAGGGGGGTTCACTGAGCCTCTGGGGGAGAAGATGCATCTGAATGTCAAATGTCTGGAGACCAGAGATACCACGTCTGCACTTCTGTGCTCTTCCTCCAGATTCAGGAGCAAACAACCATTAAGGCCCTTCCCAAAGGGCGAGGAAACTCTTGGGCCCTGGGCTGAGTCAGGGAAGAATTGACTGCTCTGTGCATTTGTGTATGTTTGAAAATTAGGGATGATTGGGAAAGAAATTAGGGATAATGCCTGGGTTTTCATAGAGTCTGATGTTCTATGCATTAGTTAATAGGAATCATCTGTATTTGGGTGTTTAGGTAAGAGCTGAAACATTCAGTGAATTGGAAGGTGCTGTGTGTGATCATCTGGGACCAGAAGAAATTTTTACATCAAATCATAGAAGATTAGTTCTGAAACATCCATGTTGAATGTTCCAGGTCAACTTCCTGTTCTTCAAGTGCTACAAAATGGATTCCGTGAGGACTTGCGCCATCACTTTTCCACAGACGAAGGTGAAGCTGACCGGGCTGTAGTTCCCTGGATTCTCCTTCATCACTTTTTTAAAAGCTGGGCACTACATTTGTCTTTTTCTAATCATCCGCATCCTCCCCCGATTACCACAAGTTATCACAGATAATGACCAATGGCTCTGGAATCACCTCAGCCCATTCCATCGGCTCCCTTGAGTGAATTTCCTCCAGCCCCCTGCACTTGTGCATGGCTACTGATTCTAAATACCCCTTAATCTGTTCTCGGCTGCTCATCTCCACCCCATATTGTGCTGCCCAGAGCAGGAGTCTGGAAATTGACCCTGACTTCACAGACAGAGGCAGACAAATGCATTGAGTCCTTCAGCTTTTCCCACATCATCTGCATGGCTGAGTCATCCCTCGTCATCTGTGCAAGATTCCACCACTTGTCAGCTTCCTCTTGGTGCCCAAGGTTGTCACTTAAACATATTGTCTACTTTTTTTCTGTCCATCAGGATGGCTTGTTTCTGTGCCCCAAATAAGGCTTCTTTAAAATACAGCCAGCTCTCCTGAACACCTTCCCCTTTCCCCCTGTAATACCTTCTCCAAAAAGTGCTTCATCTCGCTCCTCCTGCTACTCTAGTGGTCTACAGCCCATGACCACTACGACATCACCCTTGTTTTCCTTGCCTCTAGTCTTAACCCAAAGACTCTCAACAGGCTGGGACCTCAGGAAAGCCCCATGTCAACCGACACCAACACGTCCTGTCTGTGAACGGCTGCATCTGTGTAGCTGTTCCAGGTTTCCTGTCACTGCCTCCCTCAAGCTCCTAAGGCTGGACGCGCCTCAGGTGGCCATGCTGGCATCCCGCACACTGGGCCCACATGCTTTCGAGTCGCCGCAACATTCTGTCCCTGCCGCAGACTCTGGGTTTTAAGGGGGCAGAGGGGACTGTGTGGTGAGTGGTCTGGCTGGGGGGGGGGGAAGGTCAGAGGCCTGTGTGCTTTGAGGTATCTACATTTTGGGGAGTCTCTGTGCTGGGGGAGAGAGCCCTGTGAGTTCTGAGAGATGAGGGGGTCAGTTTGGGCAGGGGCGGGCAGAGAACTGTATGTGTTGAGGGGTGTCAGGGTACCACACGGAGTGTTCCAATGCCTGTGTGCTGTGGGCAGAGCACCTTTTTTGGCCATTAGTGTTTGTGATGAATCGTGGGGTATAGAGACCTGAATGGTTGAGGCCTATAGGGGGTGGGGTGGGCCAGTGTGAGTGTGGAGGGGAGGGAAAACAATGAAGGTGTGCAGGGATTGGGGGGCCATTGTTTGTGGCTGGCTTGTGAGCGTGTGTGGGGAGGGTGGGCACAGGACTCTGTGCTTTGAGGCCTGCAGGCCTGTGGTTCTGCCCTGTGGGTTGCTTTGTAGCCCAGACGACCCGCCAGGCCTGACTCCCCCTCCGCATGCTGAGACTGCTCAGGCGGCCAGAGGAGCCATTGGGCCTTTGTGCGCCCGGAGTAGCATTCGCGGGGCTGGAGGCGAGTGACAGATGCTGAGGGCGTGTGGGGGTGGAAATTAGAGCATCCCTGAGCCTGTTCCCAGGCACAGAGAATTCAGCCAGATGAAATTAAACTGCTCTACGGCAAGTAGAGACCCGGGCCCTGCTTTCTCCCTCACAAACCCCACGGGAGTCAGCCCACAACAATGCCGCTTGCTGGGCAGCCTGGCCCTGATGCCCGCATCGCTCGCCAGGACGTGGCTGCATAGAAACAGGACCCCCCCCCCCCCCGGCCCATCCTCCATTGAGTGACGCGCTTGGAGTGAGGTCAGGGATGACTTCAGTCCCATGGAGCCACCAGCCGGAACTTTGTCAAGCTGGGTCCTGAAATCTTCTAAGTGTTTGGCTCGGGTGCCGGGGCCTGATGCTCCAGGCTGCAGAAGAGGTTGGCTCCCTTGTCCCCGTGCGTTGCTGCTTCCGACCCCTCTGCAGCCTGCCTGGGTCAGTCAGTACTCCAGTTACCCCCTCCCCCGGCTCCCCGCTGTGTCCCTGCCTCTGCAGTCAGGCACCATAGCCTGTATGGCTCCGACACGCCCCACAAATCCTTGCACCAGCTGCAGCCGGTGCCTCCAATGAGGCATTGTTCCAGCCAGTGCAAAGGATTCTGGGGCATTTCCAAGGCCTGAAGGCCCCAATTTTGCTCATCTCAAACTGGGGCTGGAGGGCAGCTCGTAAAACCTGGCTCTGGCCTGGAGTGTGTGAGTGACCCACGGCAGCCCCTGGAATGTGTATCTCATTGGTGCAGGTGCAGCCCCCCGAGATGTAACATGGCAGGAAGTGATGTCACTGCATCAACCGGTATGGCAGCCCCAACCCCTCCTAGAGGTTCTCCCACATCAGCCAATCAGAGGGGGGGAAGCAGGGGCTGAGGTTGCCCCTGCAGCTCCCCCTGCTGCTCCAGATTTGGGTTTAGGCATCACGCTCCCTAGCACTCAGGGGCATCTGTTACTAAGCATCCACCCTCGTGCCATTTGCATTTCGCTGCTGCTCTCTGCTGTCCTCGGTCAGGCGTTCCCGATGGGTTCCTGGCAGCTCTCCTGCTCCAGCCCTGATACACGTCTGGCTCCAAGCTTAGCTCTCCGATCTCCCTGCTAACCTTGCGCATGGGGTTAACAGAGAGACTCCGGGAGAGCCCCCCGAGACCACAGAACCACATGAGGATTGAAAGCACCAGACCAGATGTGTCGACCATCAAGCTCAGTAACAGTTGTCGGTGAATAGACTCACTGCTGAGCCACTATGCATACGTACCCATGACAATGGACTAGCTCAGTCACTGCTATGGACGTCCGCACCCACCTCCCCCTCGGCCAGAAAAAGACACACTTTGCAGTTCTTTGCAGCACACTTTTATACACAGGTACAAACAAGTGACACAGCATTCCCGACCACGCTCTGATGTTCCCGAGATCCACCCATTCTCTTGTCCATGGGGGTACAATCACTATCGAACATGGTGTCCATTTAGACCCGGTCCTGAACCTGTGGGGGGTGTTGGTTCTTCACCAGGTGTTCTGTTACGAGCCCTCTGCAATGTGCTCACAGCCTGGGCCTAGAGCCTCCTCAGCCTGACTGTTTCTGCAACATCTGCCCCATTCCTGCCAAATTCTGTCAGTCTCACCCCTCGTGCCCATTCATGCTGGGCAGTGCACATGGCCCTGTTGGCGTGACACTAGCATGCACAGTACCTGGTGCTGCATGTCCGGAGCCATTGGCATTTGGTTCTCACAGCTCAGCTCCAGCCCCTGGGCAATGGATGCCCAGGAGTTTCAGGAAAGACACCATGTCTGTGTAAATAGCTGGCTAATAGGAGAGGGGCCACTTATCTCTCTCCCTAGGGGCTACTGTAGCCACCTCAGTCTTTACCCAGCATCCCACCTTCCCTGATAATGATGAACTCAGCTTCTTCCTTTCCTTTCCTTTCCTTTCCTTTCCTTTCCTTTCCTTTCCTTCCTTCCTTCCTTCCTTCCTTCCTTCCTTCCTTCCTTCCTTCCTTTTGAACTTCTACTTTAAAAAGAGGATCCTTTGCCCTACCCACAACAAGCTCTAGGATGCACAATCTCTCCTGCCTGCCTCACCACCCTGCTCCCAACCCCATGGCTTCCCTTGGTGCTTCTGATTGGTCTGTTGGCCCCATGCTGTGTCCTCCCTGCACTGAATGAAGGCTCCTTGGCAGGAGTCAGCAGTTCCTGTCCCAGCCCCAGAGCAGAACGAACCCAGCTGGTGGTGGAGATAAACCTGAGAATCATGGGTGGCAGGATGCAGAGAGTAACAGGAAGCTCAGGGGGAAAGAGACAAAGAGACAGAGTAGAGGTGGGTCTTTGGGAAGAGTTGGAGAACGGGGAGAAGCCTTGAGAGAAGAGGGGGAAGGTGGTGGGGACTCAGGAGTCCAGTTACCAGGTGAGAATGCTGCCAATTGGTAAATTGTTCCCCCAGCTTGTCCCAGTGACATGGCACAGGGAAGGTTTAATATCCTTTGGCCTGCCTTCTAGGCAACTCGGAAAAGAGGCCCAGAACTGCATCACTAGCCAGTCCTGCACAGAGCTCAGCGTGAAAGCCAAAGCACCAGGAGAAAACTTTTAATTACTTCTGTGAGTAAAGTGCCGAACCAAGGTGTCTCGTATCTGCTTGGTTCTCAACCCATAGATGATGGGGTTGAGCATGGGGGGCACCAGGAGGTACACGTTGGCCATGAGAATGTGGACCTGGATGGGCATATTGTGGCCAAAGCGCTGTGTGAGGAAGGAGAAGAGACCTGGGATGTGAAAGGTTAAAATAACACAGAGGTGGGCACTGCAGGTCCCAAAAGTCTTGAGCCGGGCGTCCTTGGTGGGGAGGTGGAAGATGGCCCTGAGGATCTGGGTGTAGGATAGACCAATAAGAAACACATCCAGACCAGTCACAAACAATGCCAAAAAGAGGCCGTAGTAGCTACCAACATGGATGTCGACACAGGCCAGGCTCACCACAGACATGTACTCACAGTGCGTGTGGGGGATGATGTTTGTTCTGCAATACGGCCACTGATTCGCCAGGAGGGGATAGGGCAATGTGAGTATGATGCCGCGCAACACCACGGCCAGGCCAATCTTGGTTACCATGGAGTTTGTCAGGATGGTGAAATGTCTCAGGGGATCGCAGATGGCCACGTAGCGATCAAACGCCATGGCCACCCATATCCCCGACTCCATCACTGACAGAGAGTGAACGAAGTACATCTGGGTGAGGCAGGCACTGAAACCGATCTCCCTGGAATTGAACCAGAAGATGCTCAGTGTTTTGGGCAGGATGGACGTAGACAGGACCAGGTCGGTGACGGCCAGCATGCAGAGGAAATAGTACATGGGCTCTTGGAGGCTCGGCTCCGTCTTCACAATGAAGAGGATAATGAAGTTCCCCATGATGGCGATGGCATAGACAGTGCAGAAGAGGATGGAGATCCAGACATGGGAGGCCTCTAGGCCAGGGATTCCGAGCAAGATGAAGGTGGAGGGGTTGGTGAAGTTGGTTGTGTTGGAATCAGACATGGGGTAGGGGAGAGGGTGTCCACCTCTGAATCTTAATATGAGACGCCACCTGCGCTACCGGAGGCTGTTCTGATGGGTGGAGCTGATGATCATTCCTTACACACCTTGAAAAATAACAATGTACTTAGTTAGAGAAACAAATGATAAACAACCGACCCTCCTCCTGCCAATCCCAATCCAAGAGGGCTCCATGAGTCAGTGTTCCCAACATCTTTCCAGTGAGAAAGCTCAATAGCCACCAGCAGGAAAGAGGCATGTGGATCCTGCCTGGTCTTCACTGTCCCATCATGCACTGAAAGCCAAACCAGCCCATTGGCGCTGTCGGGAATTCCCCCTCCGTCCGGCTGCTCCACAGCTGAGAGCTGAACAAACCCAAACCTTTGTCTGGGGCAGTTTGGTTTGAAGAAGAGACAAAGTTCATGCAAGAGAAGAACAAATTAAGGCGTCGACCCGGCTGCAGTCCAATAGGCACCCAGAGAAATGTTCATAAGTGTTTCAAAATAGCTACTCCCTTCAAGCTGAGGAAAATTGTCAGCAAACCTAATTGGGTGGAAATATTTCGACAGAAACCTCGGAAGGACCATTGGACGTGATTTTAGGTGACTCTATTATGTAGCTACAAATCCAAAGTCACATGGAAAAGAGAGTAGATAACTTTGGACAAAACCTTGTGTGGTAATGTGAGGGTAGCAATCGGGGCAAGGGAGGAGAAAGGAACATGTAAAAATGGCCAAGGGAAAATAGACAGCAGTCACAGCACATAATGTGTATTGAGAAGTTTTAAAAATTGATAAAGAATATTTAGAGCAGCATGGAAAACCCATGCGTGGCAGGGGAGTAGATAAAAAGGAAGGTAATTCAGGATGTGAAGATCAAAGGAAATAATGGAAGAGGATTAGCCCAGTTACTAGAGGGAGAGAGGGAAACTGAGTGTTAAAAATGTAGATGTGCTCAAGAAATATTTTTTCTTCTGCATTGGGAAACAATCCGTATGAGACACAGAGATCATGGGAGGGAATGAGATACTGCCCAGCCCATTAGCCGTCAAGGAGGGGGTTAAACAGCATCGACAATAGAACCTTAGAGGCAGGAACACAATACTTAGGAACTCACAGATTTCATTTGGAGCCAGAAGTGTGCAATCCGGCAGCAGAAGAGCAGAACCAAAAAAAAAAAAAAACCCAAAGTGCAGGACTGTGTTAATTTTGATGGTGATTGCATGACTAACATAGTGAATGCTAGAGGAAAAGGGGTAGGTTTAAATGCTAAAATAATAGAAGAACAAGTTAAAAATGACTTAGATACATTAAATCTCTTCAAGTCCCCAGGGTCTGATGGAATGCACCCTAGAATACTCAAGGAGCTGATAGAGGAGGTATCTGATGCTTTAGCTATCATACAGTTGTGAAAGTCAGGAGAGATTCCAGAAGACTGGGAAAGGGCCAATCTAGTGCCCATCTATAAAAAGGGAAAGAAGAACAACCCAGGAAACTACAGACCAGTTAGTTTAACTTTTGTGCCAGGAAAGTTAATGGAGAAAGTAATTAAGGGATTTATCTGCAACCACCTGGAAAATAAGAAGGTGATAGGTAACAGCCAGCATGCATTTGTACAGAACAAATCACGTCAAACCAATCTGATAGCTTTCTTTGATAGGATAACAAGTCTGGGGGATAAGGGGAAGTGTAAGTGTGTGTATATCTAGATTTTGAAAAGCATTTGCTATGGTCTCACATTGACTTCTTATCAATAAACTAGGGAAATAAACCTAGATGGGTCTATCAATGTGGGTGCGTAACTGGCTGGATAACTATTCTCTGGGGGTATGTCTACACTACCCCGCTAGTTCGAACTAGCGGGGTAATGTATGCATACCGCACTTGCTAATGAAGCCCGGGATTTGAATTTCCCGGGCTTCATTAGCATAAGCGGGGAGCCGCCATTTTTAAATCCCCGCTGCTTCGAACCCCGTGTAGCGCGGCTACACGGGGCTCGAACTAGGTAGTTCGGACTAGGGTGCCTATTCCGAACTACCGGTACTCCTCGTTTCACGAGGAGTACCGGTAGTTCGGAATAGGACCCTAGTCCGAACTACCTAGTTCGAGCCCCGTGTAGCCGCGCTACACGGGGTTCGAAGCAGCGGGGATTTAAAAATGGCGGCTCCCCGCTTATGCTAATGAAGCCCGGGAAATTCAAATCCCGGGCTTCATTAGCAAGTGCGGTATGCATACATTACCCTCCTAGTTCGAACTAGGAGGGTAGTGTAGACATACCCTGAGAGCAATTATTAACGGTTCACAATCCTACTGGAAGGGCATAACGAGTGGGGTTCCGCAGGGGTCTGTTCTGGGACCGGCTCTGTTCAATATCTTCATCAACGATTTAGATAATGGCATAGAGAGGACGCTTATTATGTTTGCAGATGATACCAAGCTGGGAGGGGCAGCGAGTCCTTTGGAGGATAGGGTCATAATTCAAACTGATCTGGAGAAATGGTCTGAGGTAAATAGGATGAAGTTTAATAAAGACAAATGCAAAGTGCTCCCCTTAGGAAGGAACGATCCGTTTCATACACACAGAATGGGAAGCGACTGTCTGGGAAGGAGTCCTGCAGAAAGGGATCTAGGGATCATAGTGGACTACAAACTAAATATAAGCCAACAGTGTGATGCTGTTGCAAAAAAAGCAAACGTGATTCTGGGATGCAACAACAGGTGTGTTGTGAGCAAGACACGAGAAGTCATTCTGCCGCTCTACTCTGCGCTGTTTAGGCCTCAGTTGGAGTATTGTGTCCAGTTCTGGGCACCACATTTCAAGAAAGATGTGGAGAAATTGGAGAAGGTCCAAAGAAGATATGCTGGAGGGCAGGGACAGGGTCCATAGTGACCTGGACAGATTAGAGGATTGGGCCACAAGAAATCTGATGAGGTTCAACAAGAACAAGTGTAGAGTCCTGCACTAGGGACGGAAGAATCCCAAGCATAGTTACAGGCTGGGGACCAACTGGCTGAGTAGCAGTTCAGCAGAAAAGGACCAGGGGATTATAGTGGATGAGAAGCTGGATATGAATGAACAGTGGGCCCTGGTAGCCAAGTGGGCTAATGGTGTATTAGGGGGCATTAGAAGGAGCATTGCCAGCAGATGCAGGGAAGAGTTTACTCCCCTTTATTTGGCTCTGGTGAGGCCACATCTGGAGTATTGTGTCCAGTTTGGGACCCCCCACTATAGAAAGGACGTGGACGCATTGGAGAGGGTCCAGCGGAGGGCAACTAAAATGATTAGGGGGTTGGAGCACATGACCGATGAGGAGAAGCTGAGCGATTTGGGGTTTGTTTAGTCTGCAGAAGCGAAGAGTGAGGGGGGATTTGAGAGCAGCCTTCAACTTCCTGAAGGGAGGTTTCAAAGAGGCTGGCGAGAGGCTGTTCTCAGAGGTGACAGATGGCAGAACAAGGAGCAATGGGCTCAAGTTGCAGTGGGCGAGGTCTAGGTTGGAGATTAGGAAAAACTATTTCCCTAGGAGGGTGGGGAAGCTCTGGGATGGGTTCCCTGGGGAAGGGGTGGAATCTCCATCCCTAGAGGTGTTTAAGTCCCGGCTTGACAAAGCCCTGGCTGGGTTGATTGAGTTGGGATTGGTCCTGCCTAGGGCAGGGGCTGGACTTGATGACTCCTGAGTTCTCTTCCAGCCCTGGGATTCTATGATTCTAAGAGTACCAAAAATATTAAAAGGTCAGAAAACCTGACCTGTGAGGGAAGACTGAAAGAATTGGGCTTGTTTAATTTGGAAACTAAAGAGGAGGAAATGTGTTCTCCCTTGCCCCAGAGCACAGGAGACGAGTCCATGGTCCACACAGAAGCATGGCAGATTTAGATAAAATCTCAGAAACAAAACCAAACAAAAAACACCAAACACACACTAACAAAGAAAGAAAACCTTCCTATCTGCAAGAACAGGAGGACAATGGGACACTCACCTACGCTCATTGTGGAAGCTACTTCACTGGAGGGTTTTCCAAAGGAGGCTGGATCTCTATCAGTCTTGGACGATTTACACACAACAAAATCTGCATCTTGGCAGGGGATCAGACTTAACAAACCCGGTGGTCTCTGCTAGCGCAATGGCTCCATGATTCTACAATGTAAAGTCTTACTGGAGACCAGGTCTTACAGGAGTACCCTAGTACAATTTGCCCTGGTGAAATCAAATGGCCTGGTTTCTACAAGACATGAGGATGGATGATCTAATGGTCCCTTCTGACCTTCAATTCTGTGAATGATGCAGAAAGGAATTAGATCAGGCAGTGCTATTTATTGAGGGACCATTCCAGCGTATGGAAAGTTTGACCGTATAACACAGATCAATGCAATCTGTTTATATAATTAGTATTTATCCGTGGAACTCCTCACCACCGACATTCCTGGAGGGAAGTGCTTAGCTCAGCAGGATTCACAAATGAACAATTGATTTCCAGAGTGCGATACATTTGCCCAGTTGTACGGCTTTGATTGGAAATTTCCCACACTGGGTGTCTGCTTCCAGCACAATTGATTTTTCATTTCAAGTTCAGCCAACTTCTGGCATCAAGCTGGGAGAAAAGAGGTCCTGCCTGTGTAGAACAATATTTATAATTCTTCCAGAGGGGAGGCCTAACACTCCCATGCCTTCTTGCAGATTATAGAAGCACAAAATGATGGAACACTAACACAGGAAGGGACATCGAGAGTCATCAAGTCTGGGCCCATGGCCTCATGTTAGGGCCAAGCAGCATCTTAAACTTTTTAAGACTGAGGAACACCAAACAATATTTTTTTTAGGAGGAACACCATTTTTTGTTGAGAAAAAAAAATAGTCAGGGGGAAAGTTATTGAGCACAAAAAAAAAAGGTCACCTGCCCCTTTAAGGATGGCCAGTTTGAACTCCATTGTTCTCCGTGGCACACCTCTGACTGCCTTGCAGCACACCGGTGTGCCACGGAACACAGTTTAAGAAACACTGATCTAGGACATCCCTGACAAGTGTCTGTCTAACCTGCTCTTAAATATCTCCAGGGATGGAGATAAAAGCTAATTACCAGCCCTTTCGTTAACAGCCAGAGCGCTGTAATTCAGAGCAGGAGGTGACAGTGTCTGTGCACAACACACAGTTGGCTCCTGAGATCTTTCCTCAGTTCTTATTCCACGAGTTTTGCCTCCACGGGACCTGATCAAACGACAGGACCAGGCCTTAGAAAGTGGCCTCGTATCGCTCATCTACTCACCGCTCTCAGCCTCACGGATCTGCCGTGCCACTGATATGGCCCAGCGAGGTCCCTAGCTGGGATGGGGGCAGGGTAGGGGCACAGAGAAGAAGAAAATTTTGGCCAGTGTACGGGAATGAACTCATGCCCCGTGGCCAGGGTTCTGAGATGTTCAGTGACTCTGCAGAGCAGAGAGAATCACAGACTGACCCTCTCCCCCACCATCCCCACATTGCGCCCTGTCTGTGGGGCAGCAGAGGTCTGCAGCAAGAGCTGGTACCTGTGAGTGCTGAGAGGGACGTGTCTTCCCTGGGAATCCCCCTCAGGCAGCCGCGTCCCCACCTCTCTCAGCCCAGCGTCTGCAGCAGCGTCCTGCACCGAGAGCCAGCACAGGCGTGTGCCCTGTTTATAACACAGCTCAGTGCACTCCCAGCGGGGATCGCTCAGCCGCTGACAAAGAAGATGCATCTGGATGCCAGATGTCTGGAGATCAGAGACACTTTAGTTAATGTCTCTGTTTCCATGTCTGCACTTCTGTGTCCTTCCTCCAGCTGCAGGAGTAAACAGCCATTAAGGCCCTTCCCACAGGGAGAGGAGAACTCCTGGGCCCTGAGCTGATTCAGGCAGAAATTGGCTGCTCCTTGCTTTTGTGTGTTTGAAAATTATTGATGTTTGGGAAGAAAAATTGGAAAAATGTCCATGTCTCCATAGGGTCTGATTACCTGTACATGAATTCATAGGAATGGACTGAAACTCTATTTAGGTAACAGCTGAAATAGTTAGTCAATTGGCAGGTGATGTGCGTGATCCTGTGGGACTAGCAGAAATTTGTATTTCAAACCGTAGAAGATTGATTTTGGAAGTGACTTCAGGAGTCATCAAGTCCAGCCCCCTGCCCAAAGCAGGACCAAGCCAACTAAACCAATCCAGCCAGGGCTTGGTCAAGCTAGGAATTAAAACCTGTAGGGATGGAGATTCCACCCCCTCGGTAGGGAACCCAGCCCAGCGCTTCCCCACCTGCCTAGGGAAATAGTTTTTCCTAATCTCCAACCTAGACCTGCCCCACTGTCATTTCAGCCGATTGCTCCTCATTCTGCCATCTGTCCCCACTGACTACAGCCTCTCTCCATCCTCTTCCGAACCCCCAACCTGTGTTTCAGGGAGTTGAAGGCTGCTCTCAAATCCCTCCAAAGTCTTCTCTTCTGCAGACTGAACAAGCCCAAATCCCTCATAGGTCATGGGTTCCAGCCCCATCATCATTTTGGTTGCCCTCCGCTGGACCCTCTCCAATGTGTCCACATCCCTACTGTACTCCAGATGTGGCTTCACCAGAGCCGAATAAAGTGGGATAATCATATCTCTGGATCAGCTGAAAATGCTCCTCCTAATGCACCCTAATATGCCGTTAGCCTTCTTGGCTACAAGGGCGCCCTGTTGACTCCTAGCCAGCTTCTCACCCACTGGAATCCCCGGGGTCTGTCTACACTAGCCCCTTAGTTCGCACTAGGGAGGCTAATGGAGGCATTCGAAGTTGCAAATCAAGCCTGGGATTTAAATATCCCACACTTGATTTGCATCTTCCCGGCCAGTGACCATTTTTTGAAATTTACAAGTCGGGACTAACTGCCTGTGTCTGCATGCGGCAGGGGCCTGGTAGTTTGAATTAAAGCCCTAGTTCGAACTACCTGTTATTCCTCCTGGAGTGAGGTTTAACAGGTAGTTCAATTTAGGGGCTTTAATTTGAACTACCAGGCCCCTGCCGTGTGTAGACGCGGGCAGTTAGTCCCGACTTGTAAATTTCAAAAATGGCGACTGGCCAGGAAGATGCAAATCAAGCGCGGGATGTTTAAATCCCAGGCTTGATTTGCAACTTCGAATGCCTCCATTAGCCTCCCTAGTTTGAACTCAGGGGCTAGTGTAGACAGACCCAGGGTCCTTTTCTGCTGAGCTGCTACGTAGCCAGTCGGTCCCCAGCCTGTACCAATGTTTGGGATTCTTCCCTCCCAAGGGCAGGACTCTGCACTTGTCCTTGTTGAACCTCATCAGATTTCTTTGGGCCCAACCCTCCATTTTCTTAATTCATTCTGGACCCGATCCCAGCCCTCCAGAATATTGACCTCTCTCCCCAGCCTAATGATATCTGCGCACGTGTGGGGGAGGCCTGTCGGGCTGGCTTGTTTCTGTGTCCTCGGTAATTTTTCTTTACCACACAGCCAGCCTCCCGGACACCTTCCCCCTCGTGTTACTCTCCACAAAAGGCGCATTGCCCACCCAGTGCTAGTCTAGTGCAACAGCCTGCAGCCGATAACCCCCGTGACATCCCCTTTGTCATTCTCCCCTCCAGTCTAAACCCAAAGACTCTCCACAGGCATTTGTCTCTACGTGCTGGAGCTCTGGGCAATCCTACTGCTCCCTGACCTACAGGGCAACTCCTCCTCCTCTTCTCCCCGCCCGCCCCCCTGAACGGCCTCCCCCTCCACGGCCGCGCTCCTAGCCTGTGAGTCGCCCCCCTAAGTCTCTCTTCTAACAATCCCATCACAGCTCTTCGGCTGGGCCAGGACTTGCAGTTCATCCTGCCTCTTTCCCAGGTGACCTGCGTTCGTGTGCAGGCACCTCAGATAAGTAGCTAATTGCTCTACCTCCAGTAAGAATCAGGAGCCTTCCCTGTTGCACCCTCCTCCTTGTGTTTCCTCCCAGTGCCCCTCTTCCACACGTATCTCAGGGCTTAGGCCTCTATCCACCACCCAGCCTAGTTTCCATGTCCTGCCGAAGACGCCATTCTGGTGTGTACCACGGGGGAAAAGCAGCTCTAGGGACAAGGCAAAGGGAAGTGAAAACGCGTTTTTCCTGCTACCCAGCCCATGCACAATCCGTGCAACATGGTCCCTCCTGAAAACGTCCCTCTCACTCCCTTTGTGCAGAGTGTCACCGGCTCGCTCTGTTGGCCACAACGGAGCCTCACGCGCATGCACAGACCTTCAGCCCAAGTCTTGAAGAGCCATTCGTCCCATCGGTCGTCAGGAGCGTCTTTCATGGACAATCCCAAAGGAACGAAGCCTCTTTGTAACCCCAGAGGTGGCTGGGTTCATCTCGCGGAAGGCACTTGAGGGGGTCAGGTTGTATATTCAGTTTCTGTCTATCCGTGGGAGCCTTCTTGATGGCGAAGCTTTTGGCACCATGTGATCGGTGGTTGCAGAGTGGCCGAATTTCCTGGCTTGTCATATCGCTACTGTGTCCACTTGCAGGAAAGCTACCAACACTGGCACAGCGCTGATCGGACGGGGGCTGGGTTCAGCTTTGAATATCGTCCCGCCTCTCTCTGGGCTCCTCCCTGATGTGGGGCAGCTGCTGGAGAGCAGGAGCCGGGATTTCCTCAACCCCAACCCTGCGTATCGCTCCCACACTTCGGATATCCTGAAATGGTATTTTCCATAAGAACATAAGAACATAAGAACGGCCATACTGGGTCAGACCAAAGGTCCATCTAGCCCAGTATCCTGTCTACCGACAGTGGCCAGCACCAGGTGCCCCAGAGAGGGTGGACCGAAGACAATGATCAAGCGATTTGTCTCCTACCATCCTTCTCCAGCCTCTGACAAACAGAGGCCAAGGACACCATTTTATCCCCTGGCTAATAGCATTTTATGGCCCTAACCTCCATGAAATTATCTAGCTTCTCTTTAAACTCTGTTATAGTCCTAGCTTTCACAGCCTCCTCTGGCAAGGAGTTCCACAGGTTGACAACACGCTGTGTGAAGAAGAACTTTCTTTTATTAGTTTTAAACCTGCTACCCATTAATTTCTTTTGGTGTCCTCTAGTTCTTCTATTTAGGGAACTAATAAATAACTTTTCTTTATCGGCCCTCTCCACACCACTCATGATTTTATAGACCTCTATCAGCATCCTCTTCTCTAAACTGAAAAGTCCCAGTCGCTTTAACCTCTCCTCATATGGGACCCGATCCAAACCCCTCATCATTTTAGTTGCCCTTTTCTGAACCCTTTCCAAAGCCAAAATATCTTTTTTGAGGTGAGGAGACCACATCTGTACACAGTATTCAAGATGTGGGCTTACCATAGTTTTATTCAGGGGCAGTAAGATATTCTGGGTCTTATTTTCTATCCCTTTCCTAATAATTCCTAGCATCCTATTTGTCTTTTTGACCGCCGCTGCACACTGTGTGGAAGTTTTCAGAGAACTGTCCACGATAATTCCAAGATCTCTTTCCTGATTTGTCGTAGCCAAATTAGCCCCCGTCATACTGTACGTATAGTTGGGGTTATTTTTCCCGATGTGCATTACTTTACACTTATCCACATTACATTTCATTTGCCATTTTGTTGCCCAATCACTCAGTTTGGTGAGATCTTCTTGGAGTCCCTCACAGTCTGCTTCTGTCTTGACTATCCTAAACAGTTTGGTATCATCTGCAAACTTTACTACCTCACTGCTTACCCCTTTCTCTAGATCATTTATGAATAAGTTGAACAGGATTGGTCCCAGGACTGACCCTTGGGGGACACCACTAGTTACCCCTCTCCAATCTGAAAATTTACCATTTATTCCTACCCTTTGTTTCCTGTCTTTTAACCAGTTCTCAGTCCAAGAAAGGACCTTCCCTCTTATCCCATGGCCATGTAATTTACACAAGAGCCTTTGGTGAGGGACCTTGTCAAAGACTTTCTGAAAATCTAAGTATACTATATCTACTGGATCCCCCTTGTCCGCATGTTTGTTAACCCCTTCAAAGACCCCTTTCCGCATATTGACAGTCTGCCCGTTAATTCAAAATAGCGACTTCAAAGTAACGGGTGTGTTATTCCGGTGTCCCTGTGAAACCCGTTCCATGAGGATTAAGGGACGTTTTGGAATAGCATTTTATTTCAAAATTTGGTGCTGTGTAGACAACGTCAAATTTCCAAATAAGCTATTTAGAAACGACCTCGAAATAAGCTAAGTAACTAGCCCAGCGCAAATTGCCCAGCTTGTTTTGAGCTAAGGGTGCAATGTTCATGCACCCAAAGTGTTACCGCTGGACACGCCTGATGCGGCTACATTTCGGTCCCTCAGGCTGCACCCACACGCTTTCAAGTCGCAGCAGCGTACAGGCCCTGCCTCAGACTATGGGATTTCAGGGGGAGAGAGGACCGTGTGGTGGGTGGTCTGTGCAGGATGGCGTATATGAGGGGGGAAGAGGAGTGTGTTGGGGCTGTGGAGTGTCACTGGGAGAGGTCAGGATACTGTGCTTTGAGGGCTAGGGAAGTTTGGGGGCAGGTGTCTGTATGTTTGGAGGTGTGTGCGGGCTGGGGAGGACGGGGGCAGGTGTCTGTATGTTTGGAGGTGTGTGGGGCTGAGGAGGACGGGGGCAGGTGTCTGTATGTTTGGAGGTGTGTAGGGACTGGGGAGGATGGGGTCAGGTGTCTGTATGTTTGGAGGTGTGCGGGGCTGGGGAGGACAGGGGCAGGTGTCTGTATGTTTGGAGGTGTGTGGGGCTGGGGAGGACGGGGGCAGGTGTCTGTATGTTTGGAGGTGTGCGGGGCTGGGGAGGACAGGGGCAGGTGTCTGTATGTTTGGAGGTGTGTGGGGCTGAGGAGGACGGGGGCAGGTGTCTGTATGTTTGGAGGTGTGTGGGGGCTGAGGAGGATGGGGGCAGGTGTCTGTGTGTTTGGAGGTGTGTGGGGCTGGGGAGGACGGGGGCAGGTGTCTGTATGTTTGGAGGTGTGTGGTGCTGGGGAGGATGGGGGCAGGTGTCTGTATGTTTGGAGGTGTGTGGGGCTGGGGACGACGGGGGCAGGTGTCTGTGTGTTTGGAGGTGTGTGGGGCTGAGGAGGATGGGGGCAGGTGTCTGTGTGTTTGGAGGTGTGTGGGGCTGGGGAGGACGGGGGCAGGTGTCTGTGTGTTTGGAGGTGTGTGGGGCTGAGGAGGATGGGGGCAGGTGTCTGTATGTTTGGAGGTGTGTGGGGCTGAGGAGGATGGGGGCAGGTGTCTGTATGTTTGGAGGTGTGTGGGGCTGAGGAGGACGGGGGCAGGTGTCTGTGTGTTTGGAGGTGTGTGGGGCTGAGGAGGACGGGGGCAGGTGTCTGTGTGTTTGGAGGTGTGTGGGGCTGAGGAGGATGGGGGCAGGTGTCTGTGTGTTTGGAGGTGTGTGGGGCTGAGGAGGACGGGGGCAGGTGTCTGTGTGTTTGGAGGTGTGTGGGGCTGAGGAGGACGGGGGCAGGTGTCTGTGTGTTTGGAGGTGTGTGGGACTGGGGAGGATGGGGGCAGGTGTCTGTATGTTTGGAGGTGTGTGGGGCTGAGGAGGACGGGGGCAGGTGTCTTTATGTTTGGACGTGTGTGGGGACTGGGGGCAGGTGTCTGTATGTTTGGAGGTGTGTGGGGCTGAGGAGGACGGGGGCAGGTGTCTGTATGTTTGGAGGTGTGTGGGGCTGAGGAGGACGGGGGCAGGTGTCTGTATGTTTGGAGGTGTGTGGGGCTGAGGAGGACGGGGGCAGGTGTCTGTATGTTTGGAGGTGTGTGGGGCTGAGGAGGACGGGGGCAGGTGTCTGTGTGTTTGGAGGTGTGTGGGGCTGAGGAGGACGGGGGCAGGTGTCTGTGTGTTTGGAGGTGTGTGGGGCTGAGGAGGACGGGGGCAGGTGTCTGTATGTTTGGAGGTGTGTGGGGCTGAGGAGGACGGGGGCAGGTGTCTGTATGTTTGGAGGTGTGTGGGGCTGAGGAGGACGGGGGCAGGTGTCTGTGTGTTTGGAGGTGTGTGGGGCTGAGGAGGACGGGGGCAGGTGTCTGTGTGTTTGGAGGTGTGTGGGGCTGAGGAGGACGGGGGCAGGTGTCTGTGTGTTTGGAGGTGTGTGGGGCTGAGGAGGACGGGGGCAGGTGTCTGTGTGTTTGGAGGTGTGTGGGGCTGAGGAGGACGGGGGCAGGTGTCTGTATGTTTGGAGGTGTGTGGGGCTGAGGAGGACGGGGGCAGGTGTCTGTGTGTTTGGAGGTGTGTGGGGCTGAGGAGGACGGGGGCAGGTGTCTGTGTGTTTGGAGGTGTGTGGGGCTGAGGAGGACGGGGGCAGGTGTCTGTGTGTTTGGAGGTGTGTGGGGCTGAGGAGGACGGGGGCAGGTGTCTGTGTGTTTGGAGGTGTGTGGGGCTGGGGAGGACGGGGGCAGGTGTCTGTATGTTTGGAGGTGTGTGGGGCTGAGGAGGACGGGGGCAGGTGTCTGTGTGTTTGGAGGTGTGTGGGGCTGAGGAGGATGGGGGCAGGTGTCTGTGTGTTTGGAGGTGTGTGGGGCTGGGGAGGACGGGGGCAGGTGTCTGTGTGTTTGGAGGTGTGTGGGGCTGAGGAGGACGGGGGCAGGTGTCTGTATGTTTGGAGGTGTGTGGGGCTGAGGAGGACGGGGGCAGGTGTCTGTGTGTTTGGAGGTGTGTGGGGCTGAGGAGGACGGGGGCAGGTGTCTGTGTGTTTGGAGGTGTGTGGGGCTGAGGAGGACGGGGGCAGGTGTCTGTGTGTTTGGAGGTGTGTGGGACTGGGGAGGATGGGGGCAGGTGTCTGTATGTTTGGAGGTGTGTGGGGCTGAGGAGGACGGGGGCAGGTGTCTTTATGTTTGGAGGTGTGTGGGGACTGGGGGCAGGTGTCTGTGTGTTTGGAGGTGTGTGGGGCTGAGGAAGACGGGGCAGGTGTCTATGTGTTTGGAGGTGTGTGGGGCTGAGGAGGACGGGGGCAGGTGTCTGTGTGTTTGGAGGTGTGTGGGGCTGAGGAGGACGGGGGCAGGTGTCTGTATGTTTGGAGGTGTGTGGGGCTGAGGAGGACGGGGGCAGGTGTCTGTGTGTTTGGAGGTGGGTGGGGCTGAGGAGGACGGGGGCAGGTGTCTGTATGTTTGGAGGTGTGTGGGGCTGAGGAGGACGGGGGCAGGTGTCTGTATGTTTGGAGGTGTGTGGGGCTGAGGAGGACGGGGGCAGGTGTCTGTGTGTTTGGAGGTGTGTGGGGCTGAGGAGGACGGGGGCAGGTGTCTGTGTGTTTGGAGGTGTGTGGGGCTGAGGAGGACGGGGGCAGGTGTCTGTATGTTTGGAGGTGTGTGGGGCTGAGGAGGATGGGGGCAGGTGTCTGTGTGTTTGGAGGTGTGTGGGGCTGAGGAGGACGGGTGCAGGTGTCTGTGTGTTTGGAGGTGTGTGGGGCTGAGGAGGACGGGGGCAGGTGTCTGTGTGTTTGGAGGTGTGTGGGGCTGAGGAGGATGGGGGCAGGTGTCTGTGTGTTTGGAGGTGTGTGGGGCTGGGGAGGACGGGGGCAGGTGTCTGTGTGTTTGGAGGTGTGTGGGACTGGGGAGGATGGGGGCAGGTGTCTGTATGTTTGGAGGTGTGTGGGGCTGAGGAGGACGGGGGCAGGTGTCTGTATGTTTGGAGGTGTGTGGGGCTGAGGAGGACGGGTGCAGGTGTCTGTGTGTTTGGAGGTGTGTGGGGCTGGGGAGGACGGGGGCAGGTGTCTGTGTGTTTGGAGGTGTGTGGGGCTGAGGAGGATGGGGGCAGGTGTCTGTATGTTTGGAGGTGTGTGGGGCTGAGGAGGACGGGGGCAGGTGTCTGTGTGTTTGGAGGTGTGTGGGGCTGAGGAGGACGGGGGCAGGTGTCTGTGTGTTTGGAGGTGTGTGGGGCTGACGAGGACGGGGGCAGGTGTCTGTATGTTTGGAGGTGTGTGGGGCTGAGGAGGACGGGGGCAGGTGTCTGTGTGTTTGGAGGTGTGTGGGGCTGAGGAGGATGGGGGCAGGTGTCTGTATGTTTGGAGGTGTGTGGGGCTGAGGAGGACGGGGGCAGGTGTCTGTGTTTTTGGAGGTGTGTGGGGCTGAGGAGGACGGGGGCAGGTGTCTGTATGTTTGGAGGTGTGTAGGGACTGGGGAGGATGGGGGCAGGTGTCTGTGTGTTTGGAGGTGTGTGGGGCTGGAGAGGACGGGGGCAGGTGTCTGTGTGTTTGGAGGTGTGTGGGGCTGAGGAGGACGGGGGCAGGTGTCTGTATGTTTGGAGGTGTGTGGGGCTGAGGAGGACGGGGGCAGGTGTCTGTGTGTTTGGAGGTGTGTGGGGCTGGAGAGGACGGGGGCAGGTGTCTGTGTGTTTGGAGGTGTGTGGGGCTGAGGAGGACGGGGGCAGGTGTCTGTATGTTTGGAGGTGTGTGGGGCTGGGGAGGACGGGGGCAGGTGTCTGTGTGTTTGGAGGTGTGTGGGGCTGAGGAGGACGGGGCAGGTGTCTGTGTGTTTGGAGGTGTGTGGGGCTGAGGAGGATGGGGGCAGGTGTCTGTATGTTTGGAGGTGTGTGGGGCTGAGGAGGATGGGGGCAGGTGTCTGTGTGTTTGGAGGTGTGTGGGGCTGAGGAGGACGGGGGCAGGTGTCTGTATGTTTGGAGGTGTGTGGGGCTGGGGAGGACGGGGGCAGGTGTCTGTGTGTTTGGAGGTGTGTGGGGCTGGGGAGGACGGGGGCAGGTGTCTGTGTGTTTGGAGGTGTGTGGGGCTGGGGAGGACGGGGGCAGGTGTCTGTGTGTTTGGAGGTGTGTGGGGCTGAGGAGGATGGGGGCAGGTGTCTGTATGTTTGGAGGTGTGTGGGGCTGAGGAGGACGGGGCAGGTGTCTGTGTGTTTGGAGGTGTGTGGGGCTGAGGAGGACGGGGGCAGGTGTCTGTGTGTTTGGAGGTGTGTGGGGCTGAGGAGGATGGGGGCAGGTGTCTGTGTGTTTGGAGGTGTGTGGGGCTGGGGAGGACGGGGGCAGGTGTCTGTGTGTTTGGAGGTGTGTGGGGCTGAGGAGGACGGGGGCAGGTGTCTGTGTGTTTGGAGGTGTGTGGGGCTGAGGAGGACGGGGGCAGGTGTCTGTGTGTTTGGAGGTGTGTGGGGCTGGGGAGGACGGGGGCAGGTGTCTGTGTGTTTGGAGGTGTGTGGGGCTGGGGAGGACGGGGGCAGGTGTCTGTGTGTTTGGAGGTGTGTGGGGCTGAGGAGGATGGGGGCAGGTGTCTGTGTGTTTGGAGGTGTGTGGGGCTGAGTAGGATGGGGGCAGGTGTCTGTGTGTTTGGAGGTGTGTGGGGCTGAGTAGGATGGGGGCAGGTGTCTGTGTGTTTGGAGGTGTGTGGGGCTGGGGAGGACGGGGGCAGGTGTCTGTGTGTTTGCAGGACTCTGTTGTTCTGCCCTGTGGGTTGCTCTGTAGCCCCGACGGACCCGCCAGGCCTGACTCCCCCTCCGCGCGCTGAGACCGCTCAGGCGGCCAGCGGAGCCCTCGGGCCTTTGTGCGCCTGAAGCAGCGTTCGCGGGGCTGGAGGCGAGTGACAGGCGCTGAGGGGAGCCTGGCGGTGCAAATCGGAGCAGCCCGGAGCCAGTTCCCAGGCACGGCGGATTAGCTCCGGGACACTGCGCTGCTCTACTGCGGGTAGAGCCCCGGGCCCCCGCTCTCTCCCCCCCACACCCTGGGGGTCAGCCCACAAGCTACGCCGCCTGACTGGACGTGGCTGAGTCGCAGGCGGGACGCCTGCCCCAGGCCTCCGTCGAGGGACGCGTGTGGAGTGAGGGCAGGGTTGCCCTGCTGCCCTAGACGGAAACCCTCTCGCCGGGGATGGGCCCAGAGCAGGGACTTCCTTGGGAGAGACACGCCCGTCCCGTGGGTAGAACGTGGCTCCCGTGGGCCCGGCCTGGAAGGGATGGGAGTCCTGCCAATATATCGATGGGCCTCCAGCCAACTTCTCTGGCCTGCCCCACAAACAAGTTCAAGTTTAAAGCATCTAATTTTTCTTTCCAGGCAGCTCCCCTCCCAGGAGGGGATCCCAATTAGCGTTAACAAGATGGATGGTAAACACAGCACCAGGCCACAGCAGGGCTGATTAGCCCTGGCCAGGGGGAGCTGAGGCCAGGCCTGGGCCTGGACACGGGGCCAATTGGCTGGTTGTTATAGCGGTCACCAGTTCCACTGGGGGATTTCACATCATTTTCTACTTAACGAAACCGACATTTTCAGAGCTCGGGGCTTCCCTGAGGGCACTGGACCCCCCCTCCACTCTGCACAGAGACGACTCCTTCTGCCGATAGCGAGGGAGGCCTGGAGGCTGGGGGGGATGAGGGGCAGGACGGCCCTGAGGTTTTCAAAGAAGAGACCTCAGGAGTCATCGCGTCCAGCCTCCTGCCCAAAGCAGGACCCACCCAACTCAACCCTCCCAGCCAGGGCTTGGTCACGCTGGGCCCTGACAGTTTGTAAGAGCTTGGCTCAGGTGCCGGGGCCTGATGCTCCAGGCTGCAGCAGACGTTGGCTCCCTTGTCCCCGTGCGTTGCTGCTTCCGACCCCTCTGCAGCCTGCCTGGGTCAGTTTGTACTCCAGTTACCCCCTACCCCAGCCCCTCCTGCGTCCCTGCCTCTGCAGTCAGGTGCCGTAGCCTGTATGGCTCCGACACGCCCCACAAATCCTTGCACCAGCTGCTGCCAGTGCCTCCAATGGGTCGATGTGGCAGCCAGTGCAAAGGATTCTGGGTGTATCCAAGGCCCAACGGCGGGTTGTTTGAATCACACTGGAGCGGGAGGGCAGCTGGTAAAGCCTGGCTCTGGCCCGGCGTGTCCAAGAGAGACCCACGGCGGCCCCTGGAACGCGCCTTCGGTTGGCTTTTGTGTATGGGCGTGCTCTTGCACAAGAAGCTTTTTCAGAAGATCTCTTCCGATAAAAACTTCTAGCGCAAGACGTCTAGACCTAGCCTCTTTGCAGACTGCAGAAACAAAAGGAAAAAAACATGTTCAAAGGGTAATGCTGCGGCTGAACTCCTTAACCACTGACGTAAAGCCATCCCAGACCCCTGTCCATGTTTACATGTCCCAACAATGAACCCAAAGACATGGGCTACGTCTACACTGGCCCCTTTTTCGAAAGGGGCATGCTAATTTTAAACTTCAGAATAGGGAAATCCGCGGGGGATTTAAATATCCCCCGCGGGATTTAAATAAACATGTCCGCCGCTTTTTTCCGGCTTGTAGATAAGCCGGAAAAAAGCGTCTAGACTGGCCTGATCCTCCGGAATGAAGCCCTTTTCCGGAGGAACTCTTATTCCTACTTCAAAGCTTCAAAGTAGGAATAGGAGATCCTCCGGAAAAGGGCTTTATTCCGGAGGATCGGGCCAGTCTAGACGCTTTTTTCCGGCTTTTCCCCAAGCCGGAAAAAAGCGGCGGACATCTTTATTTAAATCCCGCGGGGGATATTTAAATCCCCCGTGGATTTCCCTATTCCGAAGTTTAAAATTAGCATGCCCCTTTCGAAAAAGGGGCCAGTGTAGACGTAGCCATGGAGGCTAAACTCGAAACTGTCTTCTAAAAGTAAACTGTATCAATAAAAAACTGTTCAAATGCTTTAGTAAGACCAGGCATATCACGCCCACTGCTTCTCCTTTATCCACAGGACTCGTTATCCTACTGAGGAAAGCTATCAGATTGGTTTGACATGATTTGTTCTGTAGAAATCCATGCTGGCTGTTCCCTGTCGCCTTATTATCTTCCAGATGTTTGCAGATGAATTCCTTAATTACTGACTCCATTATCTTCCCTGGCACAGAAGTTCAACTAACTGGTCTGTAGTTTCCTGGGTTGTTCTTGTTTCCCTTTTTATTGATGGGCACCAGGTTTGCCCTTTTCCAGTCTTCTGGAATCTCTCCCAACTTCCATGACTTTTCAAAGATGACAGCTAACCGCTCAGATACTTCCTCTATCAGCTCCTTGAGTATTCTAGGATGCATTTCATCAGGCCCTGGTGACTTGATGACATCTAACTTTTCTAAGTCATTTTTATCTTGTTCTTTTTTTTTAATTTTAACTTGTAAACCTACCCCATTTCCACTCGCGTTCAGTATGTTTGGCATTCCTTCATCACCAGACTTCTTGGTGAATACCAAAAGAAAGAAGTCAATATCTGGTAGCTGCTCTTGTGTAGCTCTGTGGTTTTAAAAATGCTGAGGTTTTCATGGGACCTTTAATGCAGATTTTTTGGAACCCTAGGGAAGTTCTAGAAGACCAGAAGAAAACTGCTGTATCGCCAATATTTAGAAAGGAGTCAATGGGATGACCTGGTTAATTATAGCCCTGTCCATCTGACATCATTTCTGGACAAGATAATGGAGCCCCTGATATCAGATTTGATTAATAAAAAAAACTAAAAGAGAGAAATGTCATTAACTACTGATCAACACAGGTTTCTGGAAAACAAATCCTGTCCAACGAATTCATCTTTTTGATGAGATTTCAGGTTTGGAGGATCACAATAATAGTGTTGATACAATATCTTAAACTCCTGTAAGGTGACTTACCCAGTACTGCACCATATATTGCTTAAAAATAGAAACGTTTAAAATGACCTGGGTAACTCATAGGTCTCAAAGGGTGTGTCTAAACTATATGGCTCCATCGATGGAGCCATGTAGATTAGGCTGATCAGCAAAAGGAAATGAAGCCGCGAGTTAAACAATCGCGGCTTCATTTACATTTACATGGCTGCCTCGCTGAGCCGACAAACAGCTGATCAGCTGTTTGTCGGCTCAGCGCGCTAGTCTGGATGCTTCCGTGCTGACCTGAAAGCCCTTTATCGACCTCCCTGTTATGCCTCGTAGGATGAGGTTTACCGGGGAGGTCGATAAAGGGCTTTCATGTCGACAGGGGAGCGACCAGATTGCCCCGATCAGCCGACAAACAGCTGATCGGCAGAGCGGGGCAGCCATTTAAATTTAAATGAAGCCGCAATTATTTAAATGTAAATGAAGCCGTCGATGAAGCCATATAGTCTAGACCAGAGGTCTCCAAACTACGGCCCGCGGGCCGGATGCGGCCCGCGAGGCCCTCTCATCCGGCCCGTGGAGACTGTGACGGGGAAGAAACTCCCCGCACTAACAGCCCCTCCCCCGGAGAAGCGCCGAGCGGCGCAGCGCAGCGGAGCCCAGGGGAAAGCCCACGGGGAGGGGAGTGAGGGCGCACAGCCGCAGGCGCGGCAGGCGAGGAAGGCGGCAGGACCCAGGAGGAGAAGGGGCAGGGACGCCAGGGTGAGCGGCACGCCCCGTGCGTGCCGGCTCAAAAGGGGGAGGGGCCGGAAGGACAGGGGCAGCCGGCACTCACTTTCTTTTGGGCAGGCAGCCAGGAGAGGGAAGCCGGAGGAGCCAGCGGGACGGAGGAGGGACTCTGGACCCGCGCAGCCCTTGCCCTGGGCAGCGAGACTCCCCGGCCGGGGGTGCGGGGGATCGGAGCCGCCAACGGACGGCCACACACCCTGCGGACCGACGGCCGAGCCCGGGCTCTGCGCGTCCCTCACAGCAAGAGGGGTTGGGACTTGGCGTGGACAATTGCTCCCTATTGGCCAGTGCGTTCTTATCCTATTGGCTAGCTCTCTCATGAGGTCACTAGTGGGCTGGGCTCTATTTTGGCATCCAGGAAACAATTTCACCATTCACACTAATACAGGTGTTCATGTGTAGTGTATCCATGTGTTATTAAATAATAACTGAATAAAATAATATTAAATAAATAATTAAAAACAACATCCATGTTTTGATTGTTTTTTATTTGGACCTCAAGTGTGTAGTCGGCCCCCAAACTGCTGTTTGATAGTTAATGCGGCCCTCGGGCTGAAAAGTTTGGAGACCCCTGGTCTAGACGTACCCAAAGTGTAACTGTAAAGGGGGAGTCATGAGCAAGGAGGTGCATTTCGGGTGGGGTCCCCTTGGAACCAGTTCTTGGTCCTACGCTCTTTAACACTTCTATCAGTAACCCGGAAGAAAGCATGACGCCATTATTTGTATCGTTTTCAGATAACAGGAAGATCGGGGGAATGGTCCAGAACAAAGACAACAGGCCACTGATACAGAGTGATCCCGCTGCATGGGAAGCTGGGCACAAGCAGACAATGTGTGTGTTATAACTCCTCTGAATGCACACCCGCAGGGCCCCCGAATGCAGGCCAAACTGACCGGAGGGGGGACAGTATCTTGGGAAGCAGGGACTCTGAAAAACAGTGAGGGTCAGGATGAATTATCAGCACAACATGAGTGTTCAGTGCACCCCTGTGGCCCAAAGGACCAATGCATTCTGGGAATGCACAACCAGGGGAATCGTGGTAGGTATAGAGAGATTATTTTAACTCTGTCCGTGGCACTCCTGTGACCGCCGCTGGAACTCCGTGTCCACTTCTGGGTCCCACCATTCAACAAGGAAGTTGAAAAGTTGAAGAGGGTTCCGAGGAAAGCCACGAAAATGATGCACGTATGGGAAACCATACCTTAGAGTAAGAGAGTCAAGGAGCTCAAACTATTTTGCTGAACCAAGAGATGACAGACAGAAATAAAGAAAGAATCGATCTCCACAGGACCAAGTATTTAATAAAGGCCTCTGTAATCTAGCAGAAAAGTGTTAAGACTGGAAGCTGTAGCTAGACAATCTCAGGCAGGAAATAAAATGCAAATTTTTAGCAGGGAGGACAAGTAACCCCTGGAACGGTGTGCTAAGGGCATAAGAACATAAGAACGGCCTTACTGGGTCAGACCAAAGGTCCATCTAGCCCAGTATCCTGTCTGCCAACAGTGGCCAGCACCAGGTGCCCCAGAGGGGGTGGGACAAAGACAACGATCAAGCGATTTGTCTTGTGCCATCCTTCTCCAGCCTCTGACAAACAGAGGCCAGGGGCACCATTTCTATCCCCTGGCTAATAGCCTTTTATGGAGCTAACCTCCATGAAATTATCTAGCTTCTCTTTAAACTCTGTTATAGTCCTAGCCTCCTCTGGCAAGGAGTTCCACAGGTTGACTAGGGCAGTGGTGGAGTCTCCAGAGCTAACCAGATTGGAGGTTTTTCTCTAACACTGTGGGCTGTTCTCTGGCTGGTGTGGGGGAGGTCGCACTAAGTGATCACAGCAGTCCTTTCTGGTGTTGGAATCGAGGATGCTATGATACTGTGTTTCTATTTGCTCTGTGGCATTTCCAAGGAGTTGGGATCAGTGTCTCCTTCACAGGCGGGGAGGGAGACTTTCTCCTGACACCAATAACCCCCATGTGGATATTTACATGCCCTCAGCCACAGCATTGGCCCAAAGAGACCTTCCCGCCTCTCAGCTTGTGAGAACCTCCGTGGGGACACCCACCAGCTGGGTATAAAGCTATTCCCACTCGCCAGCCCTAGCAGCTGGGCTCTGCTGCTGTCGGAGCCGGATTCATCCTCCTCCAAGCAGATGAGCTGAATTCATGTGGTCTTACTGCGAGGGGGGGTTGCTGGTGAGTCGGGGGCTGGGGGAAATGGAGTTCTTCGTGGCTGGGTCTCCTCAGGTGCTGCACGAGGGCTCTGCTGGCTTCCAGGAGCTGGTGCTGGACAGCAACACTGAGAAATGCAGAGAGGGGCATGCTCACATGGCAGTTCAGAGCTCCGAGCGCACGCAGCCCTGATGCTCAGCGGTCTCTGGCAGGGGTGGGGTTAAAGGCCGGGTGGGCCAAAATGAAAACGTCGAGTTTCTTAACTCAGGGCTTTCCCTACAATTCTGTCCACCCACGTCACGTGTCCACCAGCACTTGGCACAGCAGTCAGCTTTGGCACTAGGGAGGGGAGGCTCTCAACGGTTCTACGCGTAGGATTGGCAGAATTATTTTTGTGTATTTTGTATTATTTCTCAGGATAACGTCTCTATGTCTGAGCATTTTTAATTTTTCTGCCCAGAGGAGTCATCGTGTTAGACTGTAGCTTTAAAGACAACGTGAAGTCCTGTGGCATCTTAGGCTGTGTCTACACTACAAGGAGAAGCAATCGTAATTTGCATATCTTTTCCATTTTTTCTTTTGGAAGAGGATTTTCCAAAAATTGGTACATCAACATGGTGCCAAATTTCAGAAAAACCACCTCTTTGGGCATAACGACGCTTACGGGGATGGTGAAAAAACATGTTCACTTTTCTGAAATGTTTTTCAGAAAAGCAGATGTGTTCCTTGGACACAGCATAGCTTTTCCAGGGTACCTTCAGTATCCCAGAAAAGAGCTGCAGTGTAGACGTAGCCTTAGAGACTAACAAAAATACATACAGTCCAGGCTGAACCTCTCTGGTCCAGAACTCTCTGGTCCAGAAACATCTGTCATTCAGAATTATTTTAGTTAGCTCGTGTCATCTTACCATGGGTGTCGCTGAGTTTCTTGCAGTCCCAGAAAGTTTGTTTACAGCCGCCAGTCCTGGCTCTCAGTGTTGTGTGCTGTCATTTAGCTCCAATTTACCCCCAAATGTCATCTAAGAGCGCAGTAAGCAGTGGAAGTGTTGCTAATGCTGCTAGACAATATTGTCCATTCAAACTTCCCAGATTGTGCAGGGCTAAACAGTTGAGCCTGGTGTTGCATTGCTAGCCAAGTTGTGTGGGGTGAGAACTCTCTTTACCCTGAATGAACCATCTTACTGAGGCACATCCCTGGATTTCCTGGTGACATACCCCAAACTCATGAAGCCCGGTGTCAGTAAAAATGCCTTGTTCTTTAACATACCCTGCTCATACATCCCACGAGGATGTGGAATCTTGAGAAGGTCTGAGCTTTCTGCAGAAACCTCACCCTTGACGTCTCCTGGGCACCTAGCCTGTGCGGCTTGTGTTTGAGACAATGAGGTTGTCGGGGCTGGGGTGAGAATTGTTTTCAAAGCACTTGCCCAGGGGTCTCTTTGGGCACAGTGTGTCAGGTGAAATGGACATTTCTCAGCATTTACTTGTAACAATCTCACCTCCCCAAGCCTGTCTGAGTCCTGGCGCCGGGACCTTCATGGGCAACTAGTGTGGAAGGGAGCACTGAAAACGGGGGTACGGTCAGAGGCAGTGCCACTAGGGCAGGAACTGGTAGGTTGGATCTTTGGTGACATATAAGCTGTGTCTAGACTGGCATGATTTTCCGCAAATGCTTTAACGGAAAAGTTTTTCTGTTCAAAGTATTTGCGGAAAAGAGCATCTAGATTGACACAGATGCTTTTCTGCAAAAGCACTTTTTGTGGAAAAGCGTCCGTGCCAATCTAGACGCGGTTTTGTGCAAGAAATCTCCGATCGCCATTTTTGCCTTCGGGGCTTTTTTGCACAAAACAGTTTTTACCTGTCTAGACTGGCCCTCTTTCACAAAAACATTTCTGGAAAAGGGCTGTTGCCCAAACAGGAACGTCAAAGCATTTGTGCAAGAAGCACTGATTTCGGACAGTAGAACGTCAGTGCTTTTGTGCAAAATTAAGTGGCCAGTGTAGACAGCTGGCAAGTTTTTGAGTAAAAGCGGTTGCTTTCGTGGAAAAACTTGCCAGTCTAGACGCAGCCATAATGTGCTGGAAATAGACATGGGGGTGGGGTGTATTCTGAAGCACTCCGACTGTATACAATGGGTGTGTGGTGGGATTAGAACTGCTCCCAGAAGGAGGGGCGTGCGCATCTCCCCTTCGTATGGCGCAACTTTGTCTTACACAATATAATTGGCTCCATGTGGTGATTTGACCTCTTGAACGTTTTCATAACAGCCAAGAGGTGCATCCCATTCTCTGGCTGCCCACATCACTCTTCAGGCTGGATAGAACGTACCCCAGGGCAGGGAGGGGCTATGAACATGGACTGGGTGCAGACAACCCCAGCGGTACGTTCATTTCCTTAGGGAAGATGCTCTGAACTGAGCGCCAGCGATGGGGAGCAAGACACAGCCCCAGAGCTGTTTGTAGCCTCAACAGCCCCATCCTGGGCAGGGCATCGTACACCCCTTTCCTGGGCCGGTCTTCCAAACAGGGAAGCGATGTTGTTACTCTCAATGGGGCTGTCTGCATGCTTGCCTGCAGGATAGGACCCTTCGCCCTGAGCTGTCTGTCACTCTTCACACCTGCCCTAGAAAGCTAGCTAGAACCCCTCCAACCGCATCCTCTTTGCCCCTGCTCACGGTGACCTGGATCCCTTAGTAAAGGGCTTTGAGATCTGCCCATGGAAACCCTGATGGTTCCCTCTCCTGTCCGTCCCCTCTGGAGCACCTGGCAACCTTCCTGTGCAGTTATGTTTTCATGACAAGTGCCATGAAGGAGCAAGATATTGTACAGCTTGCCCCTGTCAAAACCAGCACTCTATGGTCTGGCAACACCTGTGGTCCGGCAGGACCATGGACGCCCCTGGACCAGAGAGCACCAGAGCCGAATAGAAAGAGGACCAGCAGCCCGGCTAGGGCCGGGGACAGTGGGACCAGAGGAGCCCCACAGCAGTGCTGGAGCCTGGGCCTGGAGAACCCTAGCAGTCCACAGCAGTACCCGGGTGGGAGCCGTAGAAGCCCAGGTGCCCACAGCAGCGAGAAGTCGCAGGCCCGATAAGCCCAGCATCCCATGGAATCTCAAGCCTGGGAAAATCAGGCCACTCAAGGCAGAATGGGCTACGGCCGGAGAACCCCCGGTGCCAAAGGCAGCCCCAGGCCAGGGCCAGTGGCAGCAAAGCGGAGGAGAGGGGGCGAGAGGCAGGGGACACCTCCCCTGGCCTGGAAAATTCTGTCATTAGGGACCAGTCAGGTCCCAACCATGTCAGACCCGGGAGGTGCAACTTGTTTTCTTATTGCTTTGTTGCTATTGTACCTGACACGCCTCAAAGCGTCCCCATTCTCGGAAGATGGGCGCTCAGCATTTTCTGAAATTGAGCCAAGGAGACTAACACTGGTCACCCCGAAACACACGACTTTTAGACTTCTGGATTACAGAAAACCGTCCTGCCTGTCAGGGTGGTTAAACACTGGAATAAATTGCCTAGGGGGGTTGTGGAGTCTCCATCGTCAGAGATGTGTAATAGTGGGTTAGACAGACACCTGTCCTAAGGGCAGGGGACTGGATTTTATGACCTCTTGTGGTTCCTTTCAGTTCTATGAGTCTATAACTCTATGATTTGCCTCTTTGTCCCCTTTCCTTTCCCTAGATTTTGGGGAAGAGCTGAAAGGGAGAGGCAGAAAGCTGCACGGATTAACAAAGAAGGAAGGAAACAAGGAAGAGTGTATTAGCCCCCATCATGCTTCATTCTTCCCCCTCTCGCCACACAGAAACCCAGAACAGGAAAGGGAAGTGAATCTCTAATAAAGGGAAAAACTAACCAAAAGCCATCAGACTTGTAAAGAGACAGACTGGGCTGCCACAGGCTATGTCTAGACTACACGCCTTTTTCAAAAGAGACTTTTTCAAAAGATACTTTCAAAAAAGCCTCTTTTGAAAAAAGCGTCTAGACTACAATCAGAACTTTTGAACAAGCTAGCCGCTTTTTCGAAAGAGAGCACCCAGGCAGTCTGGATGCTTTCTTTCGAAAAAGCACAGTTTGCATTACATAGTGCCTTTTTTCCAACGAGCACTTTCAAAAAAAAGGCGTTCTTCCTCGTAAAACGAGGTTTTCCGTGGTCAAAAAAACTTTCTAGATGCAGGGAAGATTTTTCGAAAAAAGGCCACTTTAAAAATAAACACCTGTAGTCTAGACACACCCACAGTGTGTAACAGCAGTAACTCTATGTGTGTTTGTCCTGGCACTGAAACTGGTATTCAGAACCAGAGACCCTCGATCCAATCTACCCTAACTCCCTTGCACCCAGGTTTCCCAAGAATTGAATCAGCTCTCGTGGATTCTTTGCTGCTTCTTTACAGGGTGGCTGTTCCCCGTGTCCTGAGAGGAGAAGAACAGCATGCCATGGTATGTCTGAACACCAGCACCCACTCCCATCCAGACACTTTCCTGTTGGGTGGCATCCCAGGACTGGAGGAGGCCCAGTTTTGGATCGCCTTCCCTTTCTTCATCATGTATGTCATTGCCGTGCTGGGAAACGTCATTGTCCTCTTCATTATAAAGACAGAGCCGAGCCTGCATGAGCCCATGTACCTCTTCCTGGCCATGCTGGCCAGCACCGACGTTCTCCTCTCCACGTCCTTGGTCCCCAAAATGCTGGGCATCTTCTGGCTGAACTCCAGGGAGATCGGGTTCCACGCCTGCCTGGCTCAGATGTTCTTCGTCCATGCCTTCTCCTCGGTGGAGTCGGGGGTGCTCATGGCCATGGCCTTGGATCGCTACGTGGCCATCTGCTGCCCACTCCAGCACTCCAGCATCCTGTCCATCCCAGCCATAGTGACAATCGGGAGCCTGGTGCTGGCCCGTGGGGTCCTTCTGGTGAGCCCCTTCTCCTTCCTCGCGCACGGGCTGCCCTTCGGCCAGAGCTGCCTGATCTCCCACTCCTACTGCGAGCACATGGCCGTGGTGAAGCTGGTGTGTGGGGACACGCGTGTCAATGTCATTTATGGCCTCTTTGTGGCTTTCATGGTGGTGGGGTTTGATGTGCTGATCATATTCATGTCCTACGCGATGATCCTCCAAGCCATATTGAGACTCCCATCCACAGACGCCCGTCTCAAGGCCTTCAGCACCTGCGCGTCTCACTTGTGTGTCATCCTGGCCTTTTACATCCCGGGCCTCTTCACCTTCCTTGCCCACCGCTTTGGGCACAACGTCCCTCATCACGTCCACATCATAATAGCCAATCTCTACCTCCTGGCACCCCCCATGTTAAACCCTATTGTGTACGGGGTGAAAACCAAGCAGATCCGGGAGAGGATGCTCCGTATCTTCAGCAGAAAGGAATTGGAGCAGCGTGTGCCTGTCTAATTTAATCTAGGATATAAAACATTCATCACCAGGGTCTCCAACCCAGTCATGATCCACCGTTGCTCGCAATGGTATGGGATCATAGACACTTCACCATGGACTCCACGTGGGCTCCATCTTCCCTTCCTGCTCAAGGAAGGCAGCTGATCAAGCCACCTCAGTGGGAGCTCCAAAGACAAATGTGAGATGGAAGCCTCCTCCCTCACCTCCCGTGATACCCACAGCCTGGGTGGGGGATGCATTTTTTTTGGGGGGGGGGAATCTCTGTGGATCACTCCAACAATGTGTTGTACAACACAACTAATGTGAAGAATCTACATGGGCAGAGTTGGGTTCATACAATCGTGTCCATTACGTGTACCCCAAAGATGCCAGCCTCAGCTAGACATGCTATGCTGCTCTGACTGGTCCTGGTGGCTTCTGAAACGTGAACCACTTTGAGTCCTATTATGGGGCTGACAAAAGAGTCCAAGGGTAGATACTCTAACCCCACCCTCTTCCGTTATTAATGTGTGATCTACATGGCATAGCATACATACACCAGAATAGACAGGAAACCAAACAACACAAAACCAGTCCTGGTCTTTTCCCTGAGGAGAACATGTTTTATTTCCCTGAAACACCTGGCGATATAATGGTGGGAACGGGTCTGCAAGTGGCTTGGAACCCTACTTGGTGGTGCTATGGTCAAAGAGACAGACACACACCTGGCCCCTGAGGCAGAGACACAGACACAAACCAGGTTCTCATGAGGGGAACAGAGGTAAGAGACTCAGGGTATGTCTACACTACCCCACTAGTTCGAACTAGCGGGGTAATGTAGGCATACCGCACTTGCAAATGAAGCCGGGATTTGAATTTCCCGGGCTTCATTTGCATAAGCCAGGCGCCGCCATTTTTAAATCCCGGCTAGTTCGAACCCCGTGCCGCGCGGCTACAAGCGGCACGGAGTAGCTAGTTTGGATTAGGCTTCCTAATCCGAACTAGCTGTACTCCTCATCCCACTGTGCTGTCTACACTGGCCCTTTTCCGGAACAGTTTTTCCGGAAAAGGACTTTTGCCCGAATGGGAGCAGCATAGTTTTTCCGGAAAAACACTGACAATTTTACAGTAGATCATCATTGCTTTTCCAGAAAAGCAAGCGGCCAGTGTAGACAGCTGGCAAGTTATTCCGGAAAAGTGGCTGCTTTTCCAGAATAAGTGGCCCAGTGTAGACACAGCCCAACTGAGGCCTAACCAGCGCAGAGTAGAGCAGAAGAATGACTTCTCGTGTCTTGCTCACAACACACCTGTTAATGCAGCCCAGAATCATATTTGCTTTTTTTGCAACAGCATCACACTGCTGACTCATATTCAGCTTGTGGTCCACTATGACCGCTAGATCCCTTTCTGCTGTACAGATCCCTTTCTGCCCTTTCATGAGTGGCTGGAGAAAGCATTCATGTACTCAAGGTGGGTGTGGCTTTATAAGTGCAATATGGAAGAGGATTACAGCACGGCCCAGCCTCAGAAGGTGAGGGGTCAGGCTGGGATGTCAGGGAGCTCAGGAGAGCCCCATTTCTAGGTTGCACCCCAGAGAAGTCCATCAACCCCTCCCCTGGAACAGGCTCTGCCATCCCGTAGTTCAGTTCCCTCCTCTCATGAGTCCAGTCCCTGGGAGGGAGACCATGGTCCTGGCAGGGAAGTCAGGACTCCTGTGTTCAGTGGCGCTGAAGCTATTTGTAGGGTGGGGGGCTGAGCTGCCGCTCCAACCTGTTCACACCCCTCACCGACCCCCCTGGGGCACACCTAGGCTTGCCCACTCTCTTGGGCCAGACGGATGGGATGCCACTGTTGCAAATGGCGTCTGATAGGTCCTGCCTGGGAGAGCTGACCATCTAACCACAGCTGGAGAGGGCTGCAGGGCCATGGGCCGACTAGGGTCCTGTGTGGCAGCGGAGCCTCCAGGGCTAGTGGTCAGCAGGATCATGGGGGTTGGGATCACCTGAAGCACGTGGGGCTGGCAGGCCTGGCAGCAGGTGAGTAGCAGAGCTGGTCCATGCGTTCAGAGAAACCGGATGCAATATATAGGGGTGTTACAGCACCCCCTACACTCCTACTGCTCATGGCTATGCCTGGGTTCTGTCCGTCACTCTCTGTATGACATGGGAAACGTCATGTCTCCCCTTGCCTCAGTTTCCCTGTCTGTATAGTGGGGAAATGCTCATTGCTTTCCTTTGCTAGGTGTTCTCAGTGAAAGCTGCTTCACAATATGACAAGCGCTAGTGATGCGAATTCTTTCTCTCTGGCCCATGTCTCTGCAGAAAACGTTCAGCTCTCCCCTCAGACATCTCTCTCCAGCTATGGCTGCCGACTGTCTGCCTGTCCCTCCTGGGCATGCACAGGGGATCAGACCCTCAGGAGACATGAGCCTTTATCCCTCGTTTTCTTCCTAATCAACTTTAATTGTTCAATACACACAAAGGCACAGAGCAGCCAATTCCCCCGTGACCCAGCCCAGAGCCCAAGAGTTCCTTTGGGAAGAGCCTTCAATTCCTATTTACTCCTAAAGCTGGACAAGGAGCAGAGAACATGGACGTGGAAGGTGCAGGTATCGGCTGGGGGGCTTCTGAACTTCGTGCTCTTTCTTCTCAGATGCCAGGGGCTGAGCGAACCCCCCTGGGAAGGCCCAGAGCTGTGTTATAACCAGTGCACAGCCCTGTGCCGGCTCTTGGCGTGGATGCTGCTGCAGACACTGGGCAGAGAGAGGTGCGGGACGCGGCTGCCTGAGGGGGGTTCCCAGGGAAGACACATCCCTCTCAGCACTCACAGGTACTGTCCCCTGCTGAGGAGCTCTCCTGCTCCACAGCCCCAAGACAACGTGGGTGTGAGGAGAGAAAATCCGTGGCCCTTTCCGCTCTTCACAGCCACTCAACATCTCAGGGACCTTGCCCAGACGATGAGGTGGCCCAAAAATTGCTCCAATATCACGGACCAAAATGTCCTTCTCTCCCAGGCCTCCTGTGCCGAGTTGGCTGCATTTCAGTGGCACCAGGGATGCGTCAGGATGAAACTTGGCAGGAGATTTTCAGTACAAAGCCCGTTAGTTTGCTGAGGTCTGTGAGAGGCAGGATGCCCCTTTTCCTAAGCACTGGGGGACAACTTTAGGAGCCAGTTATGAGTTGATGCGTATGGACTATCAAGTCCTCATCATTCATCTCAGGGCTCTGTCTGTTCACATGGGGACAGTCGCCTGCCTTTTATCTGCTGGGAAGCATGGATATGCCTGGGCTACTCCTTGGCACGGTCATTAGACCCTTTTCACACGTGTAAGATATGTGTTCGCCTGGCTTCATGCAAGGATTCATGTCAAAAGGTCAGGCTAAAACTTCCAAAAACAATTCAAGCCAGAACCGGAAGCCGGTGTGGGAAATTGCAGTGCAAATGCTGGTGGCAGTGTGGTAGCCGTGTTCGTTAGTATTTGCAGAAACAATGAGGAGTCGTGGGGGACCTTAGAGACAAAGAGATTTATGTGGGCACAAGCTTTCATGAGTAAAACCCACTTTGTCATTGGAGTGGAATTTATTAATGATTCATTTCCACTTCAGTACATCTGATGAAGTGGGTTTCTGCCCACAAAAGCTTGCGCCCGAATAAATCTGAGAGTCCAAACGATTAAACTTTGGCAACTGAAAATACGCGATTCTAAGGGCAGGTGTCAAACAGCCTGTGAGTCCCATTCACCTTAGCTCTTCATCTCAATAATGTCGGTGGCAAGAAGTTCCGCTGGCCAAATATGGATTTTGTAAACAGGTTTCTTTCTCAATGTTATATGTTCACACTGTCCATGTCACTGAGTGTGCCCTTAGTCCCCACCCCTGAGGATCACACCCTGTGTTTGGGTAATACCTGGTGCACTGTGAGACTTTACACCCCAGCATCACAAAGCCGCAGGCGAGAAGGGACCTCAGGTGTCAGGCTGTCCATCCCCTGCCAAGATAAACGATTTGTTGCACTTAGACTATTGCACAGAGATGGCTGTCCCGGCTCCTTTGGAAAAGCTCCAGTGAATCAATCTCAGGAACATTGTTCGGCATCTGTTCCCTTCTCCACTTATAGTTAGGACGATGATTTTTTTTCTCCTGAGATTTCCTCTAAATCTACCCTGCTTGTTTTTCTACCAATTGTCTCTGTTCATGCCTCCTGTGGCAAGAGAGAAGGTGACCCCATTCAAGGATGGGATTTCAGCCAGCTGCTGCTCAAGAGAGAGATCTTGGAGTCGCAGTGGCATTCGAAACACCTAACGGATGTCAGGAATGGCTAAGAAAGGGCTGGAGAATCAAACAGAAAATATCGAATTGTCTTTCTATAAACCAGTGGTACGCCCCCACCTTAGGGTATGTCTACACTGCATCCCTAGTTCGAACTAGGGATGCAAATGGAGACAACCGAAGTAGTTAATGAGGCGGGAATTTAAATATCCCGTGCTCCATTAACATGATCTCGTCTCGAATCACAGCTGATTTGAACCAGGAAGTGCGCACCGGGACGCGTTAGTTCGGATTAAAGCCCTTAGTCCGAACTAATGTTACTCCTCGTTTTTTGATCAGCTGTGATTCGAACTAGCGCGCCGGCGAGATCATGTTAATGGAGCGCGGGATATTTAAATCCTCGCTTCATTAACTACTTCGATTGTCTCCATTTGCATCCCTAGTTCGAACTAGGGATGCAGTGTAGACATACCCTTATAGACAGCATGTGGATGTGTGCGCTCCAACTCAGACCCCTTAGAGCAGTGGTCCCCAACCATTTGAGGCTGCCGTGCACCAGGGAGCATGGCCGTTCACCTGCCAGGCGCCAGAGGGCGCACCTGGGGCCGTCGTCCCCTTCAAGTGCCACGCGCCCAGAGCGTGAGCTGACAATTCGCGGCGCTCACGGGGCCGGTGCTCACCATGCGCCATGCGCCCGGGGCCGGCTCTGGCACCATGCGCCACGTGCCCAGGGCCAGGCCAGACCTGAGCACTTGGTGGGCGCACACAAATGCCCCTATGGGCACCATAGCGCCCACAGGCACCGTGTTGGGGATTGTGGGGGAAATCTCACTCCCCTGGGGTACAGAGCCCCCAGAAGGGACCAAGGCTGGAAGTCAAATCAGTGAGGCAGGAGAGAAACCTAGAAGGAAAAACTTTATTATGCATGCGTGCAGTCTGACAGCTACCAGAGAACAATAGCAGTCAGCTCCGAGAGACAGTTTCAGGGATCCTTTATACAGTATATTCAGACAGTAGTTGTTGATTGTTTTTCTTTAACATAGCAAAGTCTCAGCAGAAGTACTCTGAGACGTTTCTGTTCACCCCAGGAGTGCTAGAAGTCAGTTTCACAGAACAAAGGCACATGAGAGAGTTTACATGACAAATTGTGACAGACTAGAAGTCTTCATGAACTTGAGATAGGAGGCATTGTAAGGGTCTTGATTAGAGTTCATTTGATTTCACTCTGATACAGGCAGAGAGGTCTGGAAAACTTTTAACCCTTCCAGCAGTTTTCTTTAGAGAGTTTGGATTTCTGCACAGTCCCCCCTTAGACACAATTGGAGTGATTTGATTTTTCTCCCACAGGATCACTGCCTTAGAGGGACACTGGAATTGAGACGGGCAACACAATGGCTTAGGGTAAGGAACAACTTCCACATGAGGTGAGCGTAAAAGCCCTGGGACTCAGCAGCTAAGATAAGAGCTGAGTAAAGGACAATAGGGTGGAGTTCCATAAAATCATGACTGGCATAGAGACAAGGAATCAGGGAATGTTATTTACTCCTTCCCATCCAATGACAATGGGCCGTTGAGATCTGTCAGGCAGCCAGTTTTGGTCCGTTTCCCATGCTCTACGGACACTGTGCAGTGTCCACATTTTCACCTGAATGTTTTCCCTTCTAAGTCAAATGCCTCACGGAAATCAAAGTGCCTTGCATCTGCACCGTGTCCTTCATCCACCAAACTTCTATTCTCGTTAAACGATTGTGACGTAGTGGGGACTGCGTTGGATTCTGCAGTCACTGTATTCACTCTGATTTGTATTCACACCATTTGCTTTGTTGTGCTCTATGTGATTCTACTGTCCTGTGCTGTTCTGTAGTAACTGTGTGCATGTGCCTCAGTTTCCCCGGGCACTGAATGAGGGGGAGGCTGGGCAGGACTCACTGTGGAAGTATGTTCATTCTCTCATGTCCTGAGAACCAGGTGACAGCAAATAGCACCTTTGGCCTGGAAGTCGGACAAAGCAGGAGGTGGGGCTGGTTGCGGGGCTGTGAGCAGTGGCTGTGAGTGTGAGTTAGTTTTTGGCTGGTGGGGGGAGAAGGGAGCCCAGCTGGCCTGGGCCGGGGTTCTGGGCCCACCTTTTCCCAGATGGGCTGTATTGACTGCTCCTTATTCCTGTCGTAAGTCTGTGTTACGCTGTGTCGAACCAATAAACCTTCTGTTCTACCTGCCGGCTGAGGGTCACGTCTGCCTGCAGATGGGGGCGCAGGACCCATGACCCCCCCACACTCCGTGACAATGGTTACTACCATTTTTTGTCACAAGACCCATTTTCATAGCCATGTTACTGACAAATATTATCTACATTTGGAGACTTTGTAAAACTCACTTCATCTCAGATTTCCCATCGCTTCATAACCAAGTCTAATCTTCTATGGAATTGACCCTGTATTGTTCATAGGCTACATCTCACAGAACTGTTCTCCCTTGGACTTTTATTTGTTGTTTTTGTGGGAATTTGGTTGGTTGGTTTTGCTTGGCTACTGCCTGTTTGCATCCTTGTTTGGTCCATATGTGTGGCTGATGGGCAAGTTTGTTGCTCTACTCTAGGGATCAAAACCGTAAGGTCCTTCGGTAGATGTTTTTTACCATTCTCATTCACTGCTAAGGTCTGTAACGTACTTAATTTCTTTAAGGAATAGGAGTGCACCATACCACCTTCCAAATGCAGAACAATCATATTTCATGAAGAAGTCTAATTTTTTGGCAACATGAACACATTTCTTTTTCTTTCAAGGAATTCACCTAAACCTGCGCTAGCATCTCTTTGGATAATATACCTTATAGGTTTCTTTTGTTTGATCGTCAGCCCAGCAAAGCATGGATTTTCCCCTAGGCTGTGTCTACACTGGCATGAATTTCCGGAAATGCTTAAAACAGAATTGTTTTCGTTATAAGTATTTCCGGAAAAGGAGCGTCTACATTGGCAGGCTGCTTTTCCGGAAAAGCCCTTTTTCCGGAAAAGCGTCCGGGGCCAATGTAGAAGCGCTTTTCCGGAAAAGAGCCCCGAGCATCATTTCCGCGATCGGGGCTTTTTTCCGGAAAAGACTACTGGGCTGTCTACACTGGCCCTTTTCCAGAACAGTGTTCCGGAATAAGGACTTATGCCCGAGCGGGAGCAGAATGGTTTTTCTGGTATAGCTGCTGATTTTGTACAGTAGAGCATCGTTGCTTTTCCGGAAATTCAAGGGCCAGTGTAGACAGCTCGCAGCTTATTCCGGAAAAGCGGCTGATTTTCAGAATAAGTGGCCCAGTGTAGACACAGCCCTAAAGTCTTAAGTGTCCTTTATAGATTCATAACTTCCAGTTTCTATTATTTGCTATTTATTTTCCCTTTTCCCATTTGTTCTATATTGCCTTCCCCACCCCCCACCAGTAATAGCTGCCTTCACCTTGCCACTGAAATGAAGTTTCAGCCAAATTCATCCACGTTTTTGATCATGGAATCATGCTTTTTTTTTTCTATCTAAAAGATATCTTCTTAAAAACCACCCAGGTACCATTCAGATTTTTCTCTCTTAATTCTCTACATTTCTCATGAAGCAGCGGGATATTTCCCTAATAGATGTCTTGCCACATGTTTGGATTTCTTCCACTCGCAGATTTCGAGCTACCAAAGGAATGGGGAGCTGCATCTACCAAGGTCTCCCCAGCCTCGGTTCTCCTCGCATGATGGAACAATGACGGAGAACCAGTATCAACACTCAGGTTTCCTGGTGGTTTCTATGAGGGTTTCCCACACTATGATGTGTATCACTTACTGACACTTGGAGCACCATCAAATACGGAATTGCCTTGAGTAGGGTCAATTGTTCATAATTCATTTCTCTGATTAATAGAAATGTTACTTTCAGTGTGTGAAGAGAGATAAACTACTCCATCCATGAGAACAGCCTCCAGCAGGGCATGTGGTATCTGATATTCACTTTTGTCTCTCCATACAGGCTTTGTGTGGTGACCATCACCCTAGACCCTGGGCACCTACAGGAAGTCAAGAGAACATACGGTTTGAGAAGAAGACACAGTTGTGACCCCGAATTGAACAAATTTTCCCTGACTCCATGTCTGATTCCAACACAACCAAGTTCATCAACCCCTCCACCTTCATCCTGCTGGGCTTTCCTGGCCTGGAGGCGGCCTATGTCTGGCTCTCCATCCCCTTCTGCTTCATGTACATCATAGCCCTCTTTGGCAACTTCATCATCCTCTTCATTGTGAAGTTTGAACCAAGTCTCCATGAGCCCATGTACTATTTCCTCTGCATGCTGGCCATCACCGACCTGGTCTTGTCTACATCCACCCTGCCTAAAATGCTGAGCATCTTCTGGTTCAATTCCAGAGAGATCGATTTCAGCGCCTGCCTCGCCCAGCTGTACTTCGTTCACTGCTTTGCAGTGATGGAGTCTGGAATCTTCATGGCCATGGCGTTTGATCGCTACGTGGCCATCTGCCATCCCCTGAGACATTCCACCATCCTGAGAAACTCTGTAGTAGTCAAGATTGGCCTGGCCGTGATTCTGCGAGGCAGCATTATCATACTGCCCTATCCTTTCCTGGTGAGGAGGTGGCAATACTGCAGAACCAACATCATCCCCCACACGCACTGTGAACACATCTACATGGTGAAGCTGGCCTGCGGTGACATCAGCATCAGTAGTTACTACGGCCTCTTCGTGCTATTCTGTGGGAAAGGTCTGGACATGGTTCTTATCGCCATGTCCTATTTCGAGATCCTCAGGGCCATCTTCAAGCTTCCCACCAAGGACGCCCGGCTCAAGACTTTTGGGACCTGCGGCTCCCACCTCTGCGCCATCTTGGCCTTTTACATCCCTAGTTTCTTCTCCTCCTTCACACAGCGCTTTGGCCAGAATCTACCCCTGCATTTCCAAGTTCTCATTGCCAATGTGTACCTCCTGATACCGCCCATGCTCAACCCCATCATCTACGGGGTGAGGACCAAACAGATTGAGCAGAGACTGCTCCGGCTCTTTGTTTGTGGAAGCAAGATCTGAAGGAACGCTTCCCTGGCAGCTCCCTGGAAGGAAGGAAGGAAGGAAGGAAGGAAGGAAGGAAGGAAGGAAGGAAGGAAGGAAGGAAGGAAGGAAGGAAGGACCCCTGATGTAGCTATGTGAATACTGTTTGTTCCTGTTTTACGTAGATGGGTTAGATAGTCAGCAGATGGAGTGGTGTTTGGCACATTGTAATCCACGTAGTCCTGACCCAAGCAGCCCAGGAGATCAGTGGTGGAAAACAGGGAGCTGGCAGGTGGAAAGTGACCAGTGGAAGGAGCAAGATGACTCTTTTTGTCCCCTGGCCCCAGGACGGGAGGTGAGCTCTGTGGGGGCATCTCAGAACTCTGGATCTGCCCTAAGGGCAGCAGCCTTGAGTGGGGTGGAGAGAAGGGTTGGGCCTGTGAGTGGGACCTTGAGATTTCCAGACTGAACAACCTGAGAGGAAAAGATCCTTCCCAGCCTACCTGGGGTGGGATTTTTCCTCGTGGTCTATGTTAGTGACCCTGTTCGGGGTGTTCTCCCAAGTCAATGCCACATTGCTCTTTCCTTTGGAACAATTTAGTGTCGTTCTGCTGTCTTGTATCCCCACAACATTGCCAACCTTGCTCACCATATTTTAGCTGTTCCTGAATTTCATACCCACATAGCCGGTGTTGGGTCCAATATTAAAGTGATGACACTAAGCACAATACCCCTCCTTCTTGTGAGTATCTAACACGTTTAAGTAAAGCAGGAGCAAACTGTAGTTACACAGACACACCCTGAGCTTCTCCCCTTCCAGCTAGGTGTGAGGGAAGTGTTCCTTGAGATCCTGGTTATCCTCAGAAAGGGACTTGAGTTTTTGTCCTGGTGCTCAGTCTCTCCGACCGAGCCACACTCAGAGTAGACTGGTGACATGTGGGACCTCTTCCTTTAGTCAGTTACTTTGCAGCACAGGTGTTGTTCTCTTTGATCCTTTCGGTCAAGAGTGGTGGCCCAGGCAGAGATAGATGCACCACCAGGTAAATGCCTTCTACAGAGATGGTGTCTCCAGGAAGGCTTTGGTTCCTTGACCAAGGGATTCTGTTCCAGGAAGAAGGAAGCTAAGCAGAGACAGACTGGGAACAGACTGGCTGACCTAGAGTGGAGGGCTTTCAACTAGGTTGCATGGGGACAAGTAATGAGTTCCCAGAGGTACGTCAGAAGCATGGAGAGGTGAGAGAAGGGTCAGAAATCGGGGGCGAGGTCGCAGAGGCTGTAACTACTGGGATAAAGGCGAGACAAGACAGAACTTTACAAGAGGAGAATCAAACTGGAATCGTAGCGATTGGGTACAAATGGGAGATGTTTGCTGAATAAGGGTGCATCTATACTGCACCGTTAGCTCAAAATAAGTTACACAAGTTGTGTATCTTATTTCGATTCTCTTTCGAAATAGGCTAATTCAAAATTTGGCACATCTACACAGTGCCCACTTTTGAAATAACACAGTCTTTTGAGACATCCCTTCTCCCTTGTGGAATGAGGTTCACAGGGATGCTGAAATAGTGGGTCCACTATATTTTGCAATAGTGGACACCTTCAAAAGACGGAGCCCAGGGATTGTATCCCGACATAGCCTTTCAGTGAAGCCGTACCCTTAGGATGAAGAACTGATATTGCTGGCCAGTAAATGTTGTGCTCAGCGTGACTTCTATGGCGTAAGGGCAGGGTTGTGAGAGAGCAAGGGAGACCTCCCAGGAGCCTGGGCAGAAACACCATTTCCCATCTCCCAAGACTGACTCAGAAGGGCCCCCCAGGTGGAGCCACAGCTCTAGAAATGGGGCCACCAAACTGTGCTGACATCACCCTCCCCACCATGGGCCAACCCGACCCACCTGGAACCACCTGGGCTCAGCTCACGGTTTATGCCGCACAATGAGGCTAAAACTGGCATCTGTTGCCATGTGCACCCATCAAGCCCCAGAGGGCAGAGGTGGGGAGGGGAATGTAATTAACTGGGACACCCCCAGGGGCAGGATACTCAGCCCCCTCCAGCTCCTGGAAGGGAGCCTGGGGTCTCACCCATGGCTTTCACTAAGTCCCTGCAGCGGCTGCTTAGATCCCGTCATGCCCCCAAGTCTGCTGCCTCTTCACATCGATGGGAGAAGGTCTCACACCAGGTCACCAGCGACCCAGCCTCCAGGCAGTGCCTGTGAAGCTGGGACGCCTCCCTCAGCAGAACGGGGCCCTCCCCTGGCAGGTCTGGCTCAGTCCCAGTGGGAGGGCTGCTTCTCCACAGCCCAGGGGTCTCTGCACTTGCCAGCAGGGGCAGAGAGACCCTGGGATCCAACCAGAAATCCCATCTCCCCTCGGGAACAGCGAGAGGAACCCGTTGGCACCAGCCCCACCCGGCCACACTGTGGGGGCCAAGCTATGCTAGGGGAGCCCGACCTCCCTGCGTGGGGAGCGCTGTCAGGGCTGTTCACCGCTCTAGCACTCCGAGTGCAGAAGGTGGGGCCCACAAGAGACCTCAGGAATATCCTGCCTCTGGAGGCTTCTGCTTAGAAGCTCCCTGTGATGGATAGGAGGAGTGCCGGCCTGCTGAAGGGTTACACTTCGGTAGCTAAGGGAGGGGAGTAGTCACACAACTGTCCTTTCAGGGAGCAGAGAGGGGTGACAGGCCGTACCCCACTGCGGGTCCCCATTTTTCAGGACTTAGTTCCTGACAGGCTTGTGAAAACTCAACCTGTCTCCCTGGGCCAGGAGAAATATCGGACTGTGAACACGTGAACGGCACACGTGACAGAGAGGGGGAGGAAAATCCCTGGGCTGCTAGACTAACATTGCCAGGTGTCCAGTTTTCACCCGGACAGGCCTGCAATTGCATCTTCTCTCCAGTAAAAAACCCAGAAAATACCAGAAGGCCGGAGGGGGGAGCCGGGAGTGTGGGAATTTAAAGGCGCAGCATGGGTTTTTTTTTTTTTTTTTTTTCCTCAACCAAGTTTTTTCATGCCATGTTCGGGATTTTTGGTGAAAGTATCTGGCAACCTTCTTTGATAAGATAACGAGCCTTGTGGATAAGGGAGAAGCGGTGGATGTCATATACCTAGACTTTAGTAAGGCATTTGATACGGTCTCGCATGATATTCTTATTGATAAACTAGGCAAATATAACTTAGATAGGGCCACGATAAGGTGGGTGCATAATTGGCTGGATAACCATAGTCAGAGAGTTGTTGTTAACGGTGCTAAATCCTGCTGGAAAGGGATAACAAGTGGAGTTCCGCAAGGGTCTGTTTTGGGACCCGTACTGTTCAATATCTTCATCAATGATGTAGATATTGGGATAGAGAGTACGCTTATTAAGTTTGCAGATGATACCAAACTGGGTGGGGTTGCGATTTCTTTGGAGGATAGGGACATAATTCAAAATGACCTTAGCAAGTTAGAGAAATGGTCAGAGGTAAACAGGATGAGGTTTAATAAAGAGAAATGCAAAGTGCTCCACTTAGGAAGGAACAATCAGTTCCATACATACAAGATGGGAAGCGACTGTCTAGGAAGGAGCATGGCGGAAAGGGATCTAGGGGTCATAGTGGACCACAAGTTGAATATGAGTCAATAGTGTGATGCTGTTGCAAAAAAAGCAAATATGATTCTAGGTTGTATCAACAGGTGTGTTGTAAGCAAAACTCGTGAAGTCATTCTGCCGCTCTACTCTGCACTAGTTAGGCCTCAGCTGGAGTACTGTGTCCAGTTCTGGGCGCCACATTTCAAGAAAGATGTGGAGAAATTGGAAAGAGTACAGAGAAGAGCGACAAGAATGATTAAAGGTCTAGAGAACATGACCTATGAAGCCAGACTTCATGAACTGGGCTTGTTTAGTTTGGAAAAAAGAAGATTAAGGGGGGACATGATAGCGGTTTTCAAATATCTAAAAGGGTGTCACAAGGAGGAAGGAGAAAATTTGTTCCTCTTGGTTTCTGAGGACAGGACAAGGAGTAATGGGCTTAAAGTGCAGCAGGGGAGGTTTAGATTGGACATTAGGAAAAAATTCCTAACTGTCAGGGTGGTCAAATATTGGAATAAATTGCCAAGGGAGGTGGTGGAATCTCCCTCTCTGGAGATATTTAAGAACAGGTTGGATAGACATCTGTCAGGGATGGTGTAGACGGAGCTTGGTCCTGCCTTGAGGGCGGGGGGCTGGACTCGATGACCTCTCGAGGTCCCTTCCAGTCCTATTATTCTATGATTCTATGATTCTATGAACCATATGTAAGACACAGAAAGCAGCTGTAAAAGAGCGACAGACCTGTTAGCCCAGAGCACACGCATGTCATCCCTCTAGGAAAGGGGATGGGGGAAGGTCCCTGAGCTGCTATTGGGTACCACAGGGAAAGCCTGAGATGGGAGCTAGGGGATATTTTGCAAGGCCATAACCTGGGGGTTGGGAGACAGCTTCACAATGGTCAAACCAACCCCAAGCTGCCCTTACAGCGTTACCTCACCAGCCCCTGCAACAGCAGGACCCCCCAGAAGACCTTAGCGACCCCAGCTGAAGGGGACACTGAGGTGGAAGGAAAACCAGGAAGTAGACCCATGGGACGGTTCCGGGAGGAGTTGAAAGACAGAGCGTGTGTTGAACAAACCAAACTCTTCAATCACAAGGGGTGGCTTAGTGGAAATAATTGCAAAGGTCCACCAGTGAGAGACGATTTGGTGGAACGGTTCAGTCTCATGATGCAAAGTGTGTTGCTCATGATAAACCTTATGAAAGAAATTGATATTGATGGTAAATCCTCTGAAAGGGGGTAACCTGTATCATTTTGGGGGCAAATTATTGGACATGCTGGAAGAAGAAAAGAAGGAGCCTTATAGGGATACTGATTCTCAGCTCACGCATAGAAAAAGGCTAAAAGTGTATCTGCAGGCAAATCATAATAACCCTGCTCTGCTGTGTGGAAGGGGAAACTGAGGCACGCCTCTTCTGGCATTGAGAAATATCTATATCCAATTATCACCAATCGGATTATGGCCCATAATGCTCCACAGACATTCAGGTTTCATTTCCTTTGGTGATCTGGAGGAGGCCCCTTGTGAATGCTGAGATCGTGATGCTGGTCTGCAAAGTGTGGGAAAGCCCATGGAATGTTGCACACCCATGTGTGGATAACAGTACAACATGTCACTGCAATTGTGAGGCCTGGATCCGAAGAGTGTTCTGAGCACTTTGCCTCTGCATTAGACTTTGATTAACACTCCTGCAGGAGGCTAGGGGAGTGGGGTGATGTTCTGTGCCCAAACCAACACTCCCATACACAGCACAGTGATTTGGTTGTGATGTCTCAGTATGAGTACCCTGTGTGTAAGCACGTATCATTTCTGTACCTAAGGGTGTCCATATTGATTGTGTCCCAGCATTTCAAATGTCTTTCCTCTTGGCCAACAACCACAATGATGTTTACATCCAGTTTCCCTCCAGACCCTGGGGCTGTCCAGTTTTGGTGGTCCAGACCTGACCTGGAGGAGGCAGGACTAGAGCCCATGACTCTGTGCTCCCCAGGTGAGTGCCCTATCCCCTAGGCCATGCAGGAACCCACCCCACCACCTTGTCGTCAGGGCACCCCTTATCCCTCCTGCTCCGGGGCCAACCAGTTTTGGCAGTGTGGGAGAAAAATCAAATAACTCCAATTGTGTCTAAAGGGGGGAACTGTGCAGAAATCATAACTTTCTAAAAGAAAACTGCTGTAAGGGTTAAAAAGTTTTCCAGGCCTCTCTCCCTGTAACAGAGAGAAATCAAATTAGCTCTAATCAAAGACCCTTACAAATGACTATCTCAAATTCATGGATACTCCTAGTCTGTCACAATTTGTCATGTAAACCCTTATCTTTGTCACAGTTTGCCTTGTAGACTCCTCCACTCAAGTTCTCATGTGGCTTTGTGTTCTGTAAAAACTTACTTCTAGCACTCCTGGGGTGAACAGAAGTCTCAAAGTACTTCTGCTGAGACTTTGAGATGTTAAAGAAGAACAATCCACAACTGAGCTGTCTAAGCATTCTGTATAAAGGATCCCTGAATCTGTCTGTCAGGGCTGCTGCTTCACTCTTGGAAGTGACAGCCTGCATGCATGCATCATAAAGTTTTCTCTTCTAAGTTTCTTTCCTGCCTCACTGATTTGACCTCCGGCCTCGAACCCTTCTGGGGGCTCTGTACCCCAGGGGAGCGAGATTTCCCTCTCAATTTGGTGTTAGAAGTGGGATGGCTTGGAACTCCAGTTGGAAAGGCTGATGATGGGGAATGGGAACGGACTACAGCGCGCATCTGGAGGGTAAGGGATCCATTTAAAATCCCCCAGTCCGCCTCCCTGTTCTCGTCACCAGCTGGACCGGCTGGCGGTAAGAGTCATCTTTTACTTCAATTTTTTTTTGTTAAGAGGCTTGAGGGAAACTTAAAATGAAAACACTGGGTATAGCCAAATAGGGGTTGGATTTTGTTGTTGTTGTTGTTGCTGACTAATTGGTGGCGAGTCCAAGCGCATGGTTTTGAGTGAGTGAAGTCCGGAGGGGGACTGCAGCCACACCAGTGCTGTCAGTGTCACTGCACAGCTGCTGAAAGCAAGGGCGGTTTCCCCCGGCACATAAGGAGTGTGAGTGAAGCTGACAGTTTGTGTGGACTCCCACACTATCCTTGGAGAGGGTAGTGTTGCTGGACGCCTGAACTATCCTTGGAGAGGGTAGTACTGTTGGGCTCCTGCGCTGTCCTTGGACAAGACAGTGCTAACATGGATAAGATTGCTCCCTCAAGTCTGTCTCCTACTGAGGGAAAAGGTTTCTCACAGCCTGGGACTCCCTTGTCTCAGATGATCAGTCAGCTAGGTATTGCCTGCAGGTTTGAAACTAAGGAGACTTAAGGAATTATTGAGCATTTGGAATGGCTATACTCAGGGGAATTCCCAGAATAAATGGCAACTAGAGCTTTGACTTACAAAAGCTTGCTTATCTTAGAGTTTTCCTCGAGGAAAAACATCCTAACCAGATGGAATATTGGTGCCTCTGGAAGGATGTGGCAGTAAAAAAAAATAATCAGAGCATTATGGCTAGCAAAAAAGATTCTATTGAAAAGCTGCAGCAAGAATTGGCTACTCTAAAGAAACAGCTTGATTCCCCAGATGTGCCATCTGCACCCCCACCCGCTTTGGACCCTTGTCAGCTGAACATTCTTTCCTGTTATCTCCCTTTTCTCTTGTAAACCTTATGGGACCTGACTTGTTGTGTAAATTGGGTGCAAACCTTCTCTGTAGAGAGGAAGGGATATTTGTTGACCTTCCCCCTATCAGGCTCCAAAATTGATGGCATTACTACTCTCAGAGGAATCTGATGAGACCTCAGGACATACACCCCTCCTGGACCTCTCAGATGCCCCAGAGACATTGTGGGCAGCCCATTGTGAATGAAGTGGGGTCGCTAGCCTCTGCAACACCAGTGCAAATAACATACAGACACAACAAGCCTTTCCCAAGGGTAGCCCTGTATCTATTGGCTAGGGAGGCACAAGAGGGCATTAAGCCTGTAATCTCTTCCCTCCTTAAACAAGGGATACTTGTTTATACAACTTCACCTTGTGATACACCTATACTACCTGTGAAAAAGCAAATCTATAGATTTGTAGAAGACCTAAGAGTCATTAATAAGTTTGTAATCCCTAGATTTCCAGTAGTACCTAACCTGGTTTTCTGTAATAGATTTATGTTCTGCCTTCTTTTCTATTCCAGTGCATAAGAATTCCCAATTTCTCTTTGCCTTTTCCTTTCAGGGTCATCAATTAACCTGGACATGTTTTTGTAAAGTTATTGTAAAAGCCCTACTTTGTTTTCTCAGTTTTTAAAAAACTGACCTTAATTCTCTCTCTCTTCCCTGCAGTTCTGTGTTAGTTCAGTATGTTGATGATGTGCTAATTGCTAGTGAAACTGAGGAAAGATGTAAAACTGATACCTCCTATGTGTTAAAGTGTCTTGCTAATAAGGGTCACAAGGCTTCCAAAGCCAAATTGCAATTTGTAAAACAAAGAGTTCAGTACTTAAGGACACTTACTTTCAGGAGATGGCCGCCAGTTAACACCTGAGCGAATCTCACATGGTTTTTTTTTCATTCCTCACCCTTTCACCAAAGTCAGGTACACAAATTTCTGGGTACTGCAGGATATTGCAGACAATGGATTCCTAACTTTTCTGGACTCACCAGGCCCCTTACTATTCTACTCTTAATCTTAGCTCCTGACCCAGTGACCTGGTCCCCAGAATGTGAATCTGCTTTCCTTTCCCTTAAAACTCTTCTGCACAGTGGGCTTACCTAAATATAGCAAGCCTTTTACTCTGTTTTGTCATGAACAGGATGGAATTGCAGCTGGAGCTCTTTGTCAACCCCTTGGACACACACCTCGTCCAGTAGCTTATTTTTCTGCAACACTGGACTCAGTAGCCCGTGGGTTCCCACTTTGTCTGAAGGCTGTTGCAGCTACTGCTGAATTACTTTAAAAAGGCCCAACGTGTCACATTAGGCCACAGCATTATCTTACAGGTCCCTAATGCTGTCTCTGCTCTCTTACAGCGACACCGCACCCAGCACCTGTCTGTTCAGAGACAAACCCTGTATGAGAATGTTATCCTCTCTTCCTCAAATGTGGTAATTCAAAGATGTAATGTACTTAACCCAGTTACTTTTTCTCCTTTACCCTCTAATGGTAAAGCACATACCCATAACTGTGAAGAATTGCTTGAGCACTGTGTAAAACCTCCCCAAATATTTGTCTGATAAACCGCTGGAAAATGCAGATCTTGTATTGCATACTGATGGCTCATGTAAAAGAAATTCAGTTGGTAAACTAAAGGCTGGATATGCAGTGGTCTCAGATAATAATGTTTTAGAGGTTCTTTTCTCTTCCAGGAATCAAAATCAGCTCAGTCTGCTGAGCTCATCGCTTTAATTCGTGCTTGCCTTTTAGCTTCCGGACAGTCTGCTGCCATTTATACTGACTCAAAGTATGCTTTCTCTGTCTGTCATGCCACAGGAAAAATTTGGAAACAACAAGGTTTCCTTACCTCTTCTGGCTCTGCTATCTCACATGGTCCCCTTATCTCCCAACTCCTTGATGCTATTCAGCTACCCACATCCCTCTCTATTACCCATTGCCCGGCCCACACGGGTGCCACTGATCCTGTTTCTCTGGGTAATGGGAGTGCTGATGCAGCCGCCAGACATGCAGCAGAACATGGACCTCTGGCTCCCTTTCAGATTCTGGTCTCTCTTTCCCTCCCTGTTTCTTTGCAGGACCTGATAGAACTACAGCAAGCTACTCAACCTGCAGAGAAAAACCTTTGGGAGAAAGCAGGCTGCTCCTTATCCCCAGCTGGCTGCCCAGTCGCCCCAAAAATCTCTCACACGGCAGCTTGCTCAGGTGTCTCATCAAATGACACACATGAGCAAAAGGGGGGTGGCCTCACAAATCCCAAAACAATGGTACGCCCCAGGCGTGCACCTAGAAGCTGTCTCAAGAATATCTAATTCATGTGTGATTTGTAAGCAGTTTAATGTTGCAGGAGGCCCACAGGCTAGCAGCCACACAGAAAGAAGAAACTTAGACATAAAATGACGGTTAGGAGAGCTTGCACCTGCAGGTAAAGGAAGCCCTCCCAGCACCTACGGATGTGCCGTGCCACAACATCCAACCAGGCGACTACGTGTTCGTGAAGGAACATCGCAAAAAAGAATACCTAAAAATGTCTAGAATAACTTTGAGTAATACTCCAATAGGAGTATTAAAGGGGGGAATTGTGGGAGAAAAATCAAATAACTCCAATTGTGTCTAAAGGGGGGAACTGTGCAGAAATCATAACTTTCTAAAAGAAAACTGCTGTAAGGGTTAAAAAGTTTTCCAGGCCTCTCTCCCTGTAACAGAGAGAAATCAAATTAGCTCTAATCAAAGACCCTTACAAATGACTATCTCAAATTCATGGATACTCCTAGTCTGTCACAATTTGTCATGTAAACCCTTATCTTTGTCACAGTTTGCCTTGTAGACTCCTCCACTCAAGTTCTCATGTGGCTTTGTGTTCTGTAAAAACTTACTTCTAGCACTCCTGGGGTGAACAGAAGTCTCAGAGTACTTCTGCTGAGACTTTGAGATGTTAAAGAAGAACAATCCACAACTGAACTGTCTAAGCATTCTGTATAAAGGATACCTGAATCTGTCTGTCAGGGCTGCTGCTTCACTCTTGGAAGTGACAGCCTGCATCATAAAGTTTTCTCTTCTAAGTTTCTTTCCTGCCTCACTGATTTGACCTCCGGCCTCGAACCCTTCTGGGGGCTCTGTACCCCAGGGGAGCGAGATTTCCCCCTCAGCAGTCCCGACCCCACCCAGCCTGGGACTTGAACTCACACCCCTGTCCTCCCCAGGGGAGCATCCTATCCCCTAGGCATCTGTATTCAAGGTAGCAGCCCAGGGAGAAACGTAACAGGCGTTAGAAGCTCCCCTCCCCTCCAGATAGTTTCCTGTGCACTTTCCAGACAGGCTATGGGTTATGGCACCAGTTCTGACTCACTGAAGTGTGGAATCAATTTCATGGAATCACACCACACTAGAACCGGAAGGGACCTGGAGAGTCATCGAGTCCAGTCCCCAGCCCTCACGGCAGGACCAAGCACCGTCCAGATCAGCGATGGGCAACCGCCGGCCCTGGGCTGGATTCTGGCCACCAGAGTTAGCGACAGCTCATTGTTTGAATGTAAAAGGGGAAGCTGCCCAGTTGAAGCATTGCCCTCCCCACACTGAGGGAGGGGAGGGATCTGTCAGGCTTTGGATCGGGGCAAGATGTACCGCTCTGCGGCTGGAGCTGCGGGGAATCGGATGCAGACCATGGGTCTGGCAGGGACGTCAGGACTCCCGTGTTCAGTGGCGCTTGGAGCTATTTGTGGATGGGGGGCGCCCCTCCACACCTGTTCACGCCCCTCACCACCCTGTCTGGGGTCACACCCAGGCTTGCCACCGCTCTCGGACCACACGGACAGGCAAATGGTGTCTGGTGCATCCTGTCTTGGCAACCTCACCACAGCTGGAGGCGGTTGCAGGATCGTGCATGGCAGGGGAGCCTCCAGGGCTGGTGGAGGTCGGGACCGTGGGGGATGGGATAGCCTGCAGGACCCAGAGGCCACCCGAAAGCCAGGGCATGGGGCTGGCAGGCCTGACAGCAACTAAGCAGCGGAGCTGACCCTTGTGTACAGGGAAAATGGGTGCAATATCTGGGGGTGCTACAGCACCCCCCACACTCCTACTGCGCATGGCTATGCCTGGGTTCTGTCTGTAACTCTGTGTGTGACATGGGAAATGTCATGCCTCCCCTGCCTCAGTTTCCCTGCTGGTATAGTGGGGAAATGCTCATTGCTTCCCTTTGCTAGGTGTTCTCAGGATTCTTCAGTGAAAGCTACTTCACAATATGACAAGCGTTAGTGATGTGAATTCTTCCTCTCTGGCCCATGTCTCTGCAGAAAACGTTCAGCTCTCCCCTCAGACATCTCTCTCCAGCTATGGCTGCCGACTGTCTGCCTGTCCCTCCTGGGCGTGCACAGGGGATCAGACCCTCCGCAGACATGAGCCTTTATCCCTCGTTTTCTTCCTAATCAACTTTAATTGTTCAATACACACAAAGGCACAGAGCAGCCAGCTCCCCCGTGACCCAGCGCAGAGCCCAAGAGCTCTCCCCTCTCCCTTGGGAAGGCCCGATAATTCTTGTTTACACTTAAAGCTGGACAAAGAGCCCAGGAGCTGACATGGAAAGTGCAGGTATCAGCTGGGGTGTTGCTGGTCCTCATGCTCTTTGCACCCAGACGCCTCTTCTGTCCTAGGGGCTGAGCAAACCCCCCTGGGACGGCCCAGAGCTGGGTTATAACCAGTGCACAGCCCTGTGCCGGCTCTCGGCGCAGGATGCTGTTCCAGGACCTGGGCTGAGAGAGCTGCGGGACGCGGCTGCCTGAGGGGAGTTCCCAGGGACAACACGTCCCTTTCAGCACTCACAGGTACCAGCTCTGGCTGATGGGGTCCCCTGTCCCACAGACCCAGAGCTGTGTTGGTGGGAGGGGAGAGAAAGTCTGTGGTTCTTTCTGCTCCTCACTGACACTCAGCGTCCCTGGGTCCTCGCACAGGGGATGAATTTGCTCTAGTATCCTGGACCAGACTGTTCCTCTCTCCCAGGCCTCCCCACCTGGGGCACTTATAGAATCATAGAATCATAGGACTGGAAGGGACCTCGAGAGGTCATCGAGTCCAGCCCCCCGCCCTCAAGGCAGGACCAAGCTCCGTCTACACCATCCCTGACAGATGTCTATCTAACCTGTTCTTAAATATCTCCAGAGAGGGAGATTCCACCACCTCCCTTGGCAATTGATTCCAATATTTGACCACCCTGACAGTTAGGAATTTTTTCCTAATGTCCAATCTAAACCTCTCCTGCTGCACTTTAAGCCCATTACTCCTTGTCCTGTCCTCAGAAACCAAGAGGAACAAATTTTCGCCTTCCTCCTTGTGACACCCTTTTAGATATTTGAAAACCGCTATCATGTCCCCCCTTAATCTTCTTTTTTCCAAACTAAACAAGCCCAGTTCATGAAGCCTGGCTTCATAGGTCATGTTCTCTAGACCTTTAATTATTCTTGTCGCTCTTCTCTGTACCCTTTCCAATTTCTCCACATCTTTCTTGAAATGTGGCGCCCAGAACTGGACACAGTACTCCAGCTGAGGCCTAACTAGTGCAGAGTAGAGCAGCAGAATGACTTCACGAGTTTTGCTTACAACATACCGTATTTTCCGGCGTATAGGGCGACTGGGCGTATAAGACGACCCCCTATCTTTTTAATTAAAAGATAGGGTTTCATCTTATACCCCAGCGCCCCTCCGCCTCCTTTGCTCCCGGTGTCTCTGGTCTGCTGGAGATGGTCCCCAGCAGACCAGAGGCACCGGGAGCAAAGCCGCCAGGAGCGCCTGGGCTGACCCCCCCCCCGCCGGAGCCCCTCCGCGGCTTTGAAAGCCTCGGGGGAAGCCGGCGGCGGGGCATCCCAGGCGCGCATGGGCTGCCCCTCCGCCGGAGCCGCTCCGCGGCGGCGCTGAGGGGCTCTGGAGGGGGGGCAGCCCATGCGCGCCTGGGATGCCCCGCCGCCGGCTTCCCCCAGGCTTTCAAAGCCGCGGAGGGGCTCCGGCGGCGGGGCATCCGGCGTACAAGACGACCCCCGATTTTTGGGGGATGTTTTTAACTTCAGAGGTCGTCTTGTACGCCGGAATATACGGTACCTGTTCATACAACCTAGAATCATATTTGCTTTTTTTGCAACAGCATCACACTGTTGACTCATATTCAACTTGTGGTCCACTATGACCCCTAGATCCCTTTCCGCCATGCTCCTTCCTAGACAGTCGCTTCCCATCTTGTATGTATGGAACTGATTGTTCCTTCCTAAGTGGAGCACTTTGCATTTCTCTTTATTAAACTTCATCCTGTTTACCTCTGACCATTTCTCTAACTTGCTAAGGTCATTTTGAATTATGTCCCTATCCTCCAAAGAAGTCGCAACCCCACCCAGTTTGGTATCATCTGCAAACTTAATAAGAGTACTCTCTATCCCAATATCTACATCATTGATGAAGATATTGAACAGTACGGGTCCCAAAACAGACCCTTGCGGAACTCCACTTGTTATCCCTTTCCAGCAGGATTTAGCACCGTTAACAACAACTCTCTGACTACGGTTATCCAGCCAATTATGCACCCACCTTATCGTGGCCCTATCTAAGTTATATTTGCCTAGTTTATCAATAAGAATATCGTGCGAGACTTTGGGTGCATCATGAGGAAAGCTGATAGCAGAGTTTCAATACAAACCAGTTAGTTTGCTGAGGACTGTGTGAGGCTTATTGTAGAACTGGGGACGACTTTAGGAGCCAGTCGTGTGTTAATAGCATCCGTCAACTCCTCATCTGTCATCTCAGGGCTGTGCCTGTTCACACGGGAATGGTTACCTGCAGGAAAGCATGGACGTGCCGGGGCTCCTCCCAGGATCGATTCTAAGACCCTTTCCACATGTGTAAGACGTGTATTCTCCTGCCTCCATTCCAAGAGCCAACTGGAAAAGTCAGGCTGAGACATTCCAAAAACAATTCAAGCCAGAACCAGAGTGGGAAATTTCAGCCCAAATGGTGATATCAGTGGGGGTGGCTGTGCTCGTCGGTATCTGTAAAAACAACGAGGAGTCCAGAGGCACCTTAAACTCTAACAGATTTACTTGGCCTCAAGCTCTCATGAGCAAGACCCACATGGTGCATTGGAGTGGAATTTATTAATGATTCATTTCCACTTCAATACATCTGATGAAGTGGGTCTCTGCCCACAAAAGCTTGCACCCGAATAAATTTGAGATTCTAAATGATTAAACTTTGGAAAATGTATAAACAACTGAAAATACATGATTCTAAGGGCAAGTGTCAAACAGCCTGCGAGTCCCATTCACCTTAGCTCTTCACCTCAGGAATGTCGGTGGCAAGAAGTTCCGCTGGCCAAATATGGATTTTGTAAACAGGTTTCTTTTCTCAATGTTATATGTTCACACTGTCCATGTCACTGAGTGTGCCCTAAGTCCCCGCCATTGAGGGGCACAGCTTGTGTTTGAGTAATACCTGGTGCACTGTAAGACTTTACACCCCGGTGTCACAGAGCCACAGGGTGAAAAGGTGTCGGATTGTCCATCCCCTGCCAAGATAAAGCATTTGCTGCAGTTAAACTATCCCAGAGAGATGGCTGTCCTGGCTCCTTTTGAAAAGCTCCGGTGAATGAATTTCAGGGACATTGATTGGCATCTGTTCCCTTCTCTTCCACTATTTACAGGTAGGAAGATTTCTCCTGAGATTTCATCTAAATCTGCTCTGCTGGTTTTTGTACTAATTGTCTCTGCTCATGATTCCTGTGACAAGAGAGAACGTGACCTCACTGAAGGAAGGGATTTCAGTGAGCTGGTACAATCCAGCAGAGAGTTTGGAGTCATTGTGGGTTGTTCTCTGACTATGTATGCAGCGGTATTCAAAACACCTAAGGGTATGTCTACACTAGCCCCCTAGTTTGATCTAGGGAGGCTACTGAGGGCAACTGAAATTGCAAATGAAGAGCAGGATTTAAATATCCCATCCTTCATTAGCATGTTCCCAGCTGGTTGCCATTTTAGAAATTGACTAGCTTGAAGTAACTGCCCACATCTACATGCAGCAGTGAAATGGGATTCCAAATTAAAGCCCTAAATCAAATTAGCTGTCATTCCTCCTGCAATGTGCTTTACCAGCTAATTCGATTTAGGGCTTTAATTCAGAATCCTGTTTCACTGCCACATGTAGACGCGGGCAGTTACTTCGGGCTAGTCAATTTCTAAAATGGCGACCAGCCGGGAACATGCTAATGAAGGATGGGATATTTAAATCCTGCTCTTCATTTGCAATTTCAGTTGCCCTCATTAGCCTCCCTAGATCAAACTAGGGGGCTAGTGTAGACATACCCTAACTGAACATTGTGAATGGCTAAGAAGGGGCTAGAGAATCAGATTGTCTCTCTCTAACCCCGTGGTACGGCACCACCTTATATGCTGCATGCGGATGCGTGCGCCCCAACTCACACCCCTTAGAGGGACACTGGAATTGAAAAGGGTAACACAAAGGCTTGGGGTAAGGAACAACTTCCACACGAGGTGAGCGTAAAAGCCCTGGGACTCGCAGCTAAGATAAGAGCTGGGTAAAAGACGATGGGGTGGAGTTCCATAAAATCATGACTGGCATAGAGACAAGGAATCAGGGAATGTTATTTACTCCTTCCCATCCAATGACAATGGGCCGTTGAGATCTGTCAGGCAGCCAGTTTTGGTCCGTTTACCATGCTCTACGGACACTGTGCAGTGTTCACATTTTCACCTGAATGTTTTCCCTACTAAGTCAAATGCCTCACGGAAATCAAAGTGCCTTGCATCTGCACCGTGTCCTTCATCCACCAAACTTCTATTCTCGTTAAACGATTGTGATGTAGTGGGGACTGCATTGGCTTCTGCAGTCACTGTATTCACTCTGATTTGTATTCACACCATTTGCTTTGTTGTGCTCTATGTGATTCTACTGTCCTGTGCTGTTCTGTAGTAACTGTGTGCATGTGCCTCAGTTTCCCCGGGCACTGCAGCACTACCTGAATGAGGGGGAGGCTGGGCAGGACTCACTGTGGAAGTATGTTCAGTCTCTCATGTCCTGAGGACCAGGTGACAGCAGATAACACCTTCAGCCTGGAAGCTGGACAAAGCAGGAGGTGGAGCTACCTGGGGGGTTGTGAACAGTGGCTATGAGTGTGTGTTACTTTTTGGCTGGTGTGGGGAGAAGGGAGTCTAGCTGGCCGGGGGGGGGGGGGAAGGGGCCCAGAGCTGAGGTTCTGGGCCCCTCTTTCCCCCAGATGGCCTGTACTACTGCTCCTGGTTCCAGTCACACGTCTGTACGACACTGTGTCCCTGGGCACCAATAAACCTTCTATTCTACCTCCTGGCTCAGGGTTCCATCTGCCTGCGGATTGGGGCGCAGGACCCATGACCCCCCCACACTCCGTGACAATGGTTACCACCATTTTTTGTCACAAGACCCGTTTTTGTAGCCATGATGCTGACAAGTATTATCTACATTTGGAGACTTTGTAAAACTCACTTCATCTCAGATTTCCCATCGCTTCATAACCAAGTCTAATCTTCTATGGAATTGACCCTGTATTGTTCATAGGCTACATCTCACAGAACTGTTCTCCCTTTGACTTTTATTTGTTGTGTTTTGAGGGGAATTTGGTTGGTTGGTTTTGCTTGGCTGCTGCCTGTCTGTGTCCTTGTTTGGGTCCGCACCTGTGGCTGATGGGCAGTTTTGTTTCTCCACCCTAGGGTTCAAAACCGTAAGGTCCTACTATACAGGCTATTGACCAGTCTCGTTCACTGCTAATGGACGGGAATGTACTTCATTACCATAGTAACATGAGCATGTCACGCTGCTTCTTTCCACGTGCAGAACAGTCATATTTCTTGACCGTGTCTCATGTTTCGGCATCATTAACACGTTTCCTTTTCCTTTCAAGGAATTCACCTAAACCTGCTCTAGCATCTCTTTGAATAATACACGTGTCACGAGGCTGTCTCACCACCATAGCGTCTGCAGCCGGCCCTCCTAGGAATTAGCTTGTTTGGCTCATTGGACGCCTCCCTTTAGCTGGTGTCTCCCTATGTTTCTTCTCCAAGGGAACACCCAGTTCTCCTGCTCCCACCTTGCCTCAGTGACCCATGGCCAGTCTTCCTCTAGTCCCTGCCTCAGGGGCAAACTGTAGCCAAATGGCCACTCATCACTAGCAAAGGGGTGTGGACCTGCTGCCTTTGCCTACTCTGGCTGCCTCTCTATAACCCTAGTAGCCTCCGGCCTTGCTTCAGGCCCTGCAGCCTGGGAGCTTGCTTGGCCAGAGACGCCCATCCCTGCCTACCTTCTCCAGTCCTGCTCTACCTCCAGGAAGCCGCCTGCTTCCCTGGCAGCCAGGTCCCTACTGCTCTCTGTCCAGAGTAGCCGTCAATTCTCCCCTCTCTCCAGGGCTATATCTACACTGGCGGTTCTTGCGCAAGAATGGCCATTCCTCTACAGAGCCTGCTCTTGCGCAAGAAGAGTTACAGTAGAGCGTGGGAGGAGAGGGCTTCTTGCGGAAGAGTTATGCTCTTTTCTAACAAGTGTAAGCTCTCTTGCGCAAAAGAGCACATGGCAGTGTGGATGTGTCCTTGCGCCAGGGTTATTGCGCCAGTAATAGCTGCCTTCACCTTGCCACTGAAATGAAGTTTTAGCCAAATTCATCCACATTTTTGACTGTGGAATGGTGATTTTTTTTTTTGCTATCTAAAATATCTCTTCTTAAAAACCTCCCAAGATCCATTCAGATTTTTCTCTCTAAATTCTCTACATTTCTCATGAAGCAGCGGGATATTTCCCTAATAGATGTCTTGCCACATGTTTGGATTTCTTCCACTCGCAGATTTTGACCTACCAAGGGAATGGGGAGCTGCCTCTACCAAGGGCTCCCCAGCCTCGGTTCTCCTCGCATGATGGAACAATGACGGAGAACCAGTATCAACACTCAGGTTTCCTGGTGGTTCCTATGAGGGTTTCCCACACTATGATGTGTATCACTTACTGACACTTAGAGCACCATCAAATACAGAATTGCCCTGAGTAGGGTCAAGTGTTCATAATTAATTTATCTGGTTAATAGATAGGTTATTTTCAGTGTGTGAAGAAAGACAAATTATTCCATTCATGAGAACAGCCTCCAGCAGGCCATGTGGGGTCTGATATTAACGTTGTCTCTCCATCCAGGCATTTGTGTGATGACCATCATCCTAGACCCTGGGCACCTACAGGAAGTCGGGTGAATGTTCGGTTTGAGAAGAAGACACCGTTGTGCCCCTGAATTGGATAACTTCTCCCCGACTCCATGTCAGATTCCAACACAACCAAGTTCGCCAACCCCTCCAACTTCATCCTGCTGGGCATTCCTGGCCTGGAGGCAGCCTATGTCTGGCTTTCCATCCCCTTCTGTGCCATATACGCCATAGCCCTCTTTGGCAACTTCATCATCCTCTTCATTGTGAAGTTTGAACCAAGCCTCCATGAGCCCATGTACTATTTCCTCTGCATGCTGGCCATCATTGATCTGGTCTTGTCTACATCCACCCTGCCTAAAATGCTGAACATCTTCTGGTTCAATTCCAGGGAGATCGATTTCAGAGCCTGCCTCACACAGCTATACTTCCTTCACTGCTTTGCAGTGATGGAGTCCGGAATCTTCATGGCCATGGCTTTGGATCGCTATGTGGCCATCTGCCATCCCCTGAGACATTCCACCATCCTGAGAAACCCCGTGGTGGCCAAGATCAGCCTGGCTGTGATTCTGCGAGGCAGCATTATCATACTGCCCTATCCTTTCCTGGTGAGGAGGTTGCAATACTGCAGAACCAACATCATCCCTCACACGCACTGTGAACACATCTACATGGTGAAGCTGGCCTGCGGTGACATCAGCATCAGTAATTACTACGGCCTCTTCGTGCAGTTCTGTGGGAAATGGGTGGACATGATTTTTATCGCCATGTCCTATTTTGAAATCCTCAGGGCCATCTTCAAGCTTCCCACCAAGGATGCCTGGCTCAAGACTTTTGGGACCTGCGGCTCCCACCTCTTCGCCATCTTGGCCTTTTACATCCCTAGTTTCTTCTCCTCCTTCACACAGCGCTTTGGCCAGAATCTACCCCTGCATTTCCAAGTTCTCATTGCCAATGTGTACCTCCTGATACCCCCCATGCTCAACCCCATCATCTACGGGGTGAGGACCAGACAGATCCGGCAGAGACTGCTCCGGCTTTTTGTTTGTGGAAGCAAGATCTGAAGGAACGCTTCCCTGGCAGCTCACTGGACGAAAGGGAGGGAGGAAGGATGGAAGGAAGGCCCCTGATGTAGCTATGTAAATAGATGGGTTAGATGGAGAGGTGTTTGCACATTGTAATCCACTGAGTTCCTGACCCACACAGCCCAGGACAGCGGTGGTGAAAAGGAGGGAGGTGGCAGGTGTGTAGGCATGTATCATTTTTGTACCTAAGGGTTTCAATATTGATTATGTCCCAGCATTTCAAACGTCTTTCCTCTCGGGCCACAACCACAATGATGTTTACATCCAGTTGGACGGACCATTCAAGGTAACGGCCCAAGGAGAAACTTCTCTCTCCAGCGATGGCTGTTGACTGTCTGAATATCCCTCCCGGCCATGTACAGACCCTGAGCAGACATGAGCCTTTATCCCTCATTTTCTTCCTAATCAGTTTTAATTGTTCAATACACACAAAGGCACGGAGCAGTCAGTTCCCCCGTGACCTAGCCCAGAGTCCAAGAGCTTTTCTCTCCCTTGGGAAGGCCTGTTAATTCTTGTTTACACTTAAAGCTGGACAAAGACCCCAGGAGCTGACATGGAAAGTGCAGGTATCAGCTGGGGTGTTTCTGGTCCTCATGCTCTTTGCACCCAGACGCCTCTTCCTGTCCTAGGGGCTGAGCGAACCCCCTGGGATGCAAAATACTGTGTTATAAACGGTGCCCAGCCCTGTGCCGGTTCTCAGTGCGGGACGCTGCTGCAGATGCTGGGCTGACAGACCTGCAGGACCCGGCTGCCTGACGGGCATTCCCAGGGAAGACACGTCCCTCTCAGCACTCACAGGTACCAGCTCTCGCAGAGGGGCTCCCCTAACTCACAGACCCAGGGCAGTGTGGGTGGAAGGGGAGAGAAAGTCTGTGGTTCTTTCTGCTCCTCACTGACACTCAGTGTCCCTGGGTCCTCGCACAGGGGATGAATTTGCTCTAGTATCCTGGACCAGACTGTTCCTCTTTCTCAGGCCTCTCCACCTGGGGCACTTGGAGTGAATCATGAGGAAAGCTGATAGCAGAGTTTCAATACAAACCAGCTAGTTTGCTGCAGTCTGTGTGAGGCAAGATACCCCTTATTGTAAGATCTGGGGATGACTTTAAGAGCCAGTCGTGTGTTAATAGGATCCGTCAAGTCCTCATCTGCCATCTCAGGGCTCTGCCTGTTCACACGGGAACGGTTACCTGCAGGAAAGCATGGATGTGCCGGGACTCCTCCCGGGCTCCATTCTAAGACCTTTTCCACGTGTGTAAGATGTTTTGTCCTGCCTTCATTCAAAGCTCCCACTGGAAAAAATTAGGCTGAGATATTCAAAAAACAATTCAAGCCAGAACCAGAGTGGGAAATTTCAGCCCAAATGGTGATATCAGTGGGGTGTCCGTGCTCGTCGGTATCTGTAAAAACAACAAGGAGTCCAGGGGCACCTTAAACACTAAGGGTATGTCTACACTACCCCGCTAGTTCGAACTACCTAGTTCGTGCCGCGTGTAGCCGCGCTGCACGGGGTTCGAACCAGCGGGGTTTTAAAAATGGCGGCTCCCCGCTTATGCAAATGAAGCCCGGGAAATTCAAATCCCGGGCTTCATTTGCAAGTGCGGTATGCCTACATTACCCCGCTAGTTCGAACTAGGAGGGTAGTGTAGACAGACCCTAACAGATTTATTTGACCTCAAGCTTTCATGAGCAAGGCCCACTTGGTCAGGTGCATTGGAGTGGAATTTATTAATGATTCATTTCCACTTCAATACATCTGATGAAGTGGGTCTCTGCCCACAAAAGCTTGCACCCGAATAAATTTGAGATTCCAAATGATTAAAGTTTGAAAAACTTATAAACAACTGAAAATACACGTGTGTCAAACAACCTGCGAGGCCCGTTCACTTTAGCTCTTCACCTCAGTTGGTGGCAAGAAGTTCCGCTGACCAAATATGGATTTTGTAAACAGGTTTCTTTTCTCAATGCTATATGTTCACACTGTCCATGTCACTGAATGTGCCCTAAGACCCCGCCATTGAGGGGCACAGCTTGTGTTTGAGTTAGACCTGGTGCACTGTGGCATCAGAGCCACAGGGCTAGAATGGACCTCAGGTGGCTGATTGTCCATCCCCTGCCAAAATAAAGGATTTGCTGCACTTAAACTATCCCAGAGAGTCGGCTATCCCTGCTGCTTTGGAAACGCTCCGGTGAATGAATTTCCGGAACATTGTTCAGCATCTGTTCCCTTCTCCTCCACTTCTTTCAGTTAGGAAGATGATTTTTTTTCTCATGAGATTTCATCTAATGTGCTCTGCTGGTTTTCGTACCAATTGTCTCTGTTCATGCCTCCTGTGAAAAGAGAGATGTGACCTCACTCTAGGTCTAGGAGGGGATTTCAGTGAGCTGGTACAATCCAGCAGAGAGTTTGGAGTCATTGTGGGTTGTTCTCTGACAATATATGCAGTGGTATTCAAAAAGGGGCTAGAGAATCTAATTGTCTCTCTATAAACCCATGGCACGCCCCCACCTTATATGCTGCATCAGAATGGGTGCACCCCATCTCATACCCGTCAGAGGGATACTGGAATTGAAAAGCGCAACACAAAAGCTTGGGATAAGGAACAGCTTTCACAAGGTGAGTGTAAAAGCCCTGGGACTCGGCAGCTAAGATAAGAGCTGAGTAAAAGACGATGGGGTGGAGTTCCATAAAATCACGACTGGCGTGGAGACAGGGAATCAGGGAATGTTTTTACTCCTTCCCATCCAATGACAATGGGCCATTGAGATTTGTCAGGCAGCCAGTTTTGGTGCATTTCACAAGCTCCACCGATGCTGTGCAGTGTTCATTTGCATAAATGCTTTTTCGAAATAACCTATTTGAAGATGAAAACGCTGTTTAGATTTCGAGAAAAAACTCTTCTTTTGAAATAACCCTTAAACCTCATTTTATAAGGAGTAAGGGGTATTTCGAAAGTAGGGTTTTTCTCGATATAACAGTATCTAAACAGCGTTTTTTATCTCAAATTAGGGTATTTCGGAAAAGCGGCTGGCTGTGATTATGCAAACGAAGCACGGGAAATTCAAATCCAAGCTTCATTTGCAATTTCATTTGTCTACATTTGTATTCCTCTCTCAAAAGAGGAATACAGTGCAGACATACCCTGAAATACTCGAAAACTGCTATCATGGCTCCTGTCAATCTTCTCTTTTCCAAACTAAACAAGCCTGATTCTTTCACTCTTCCCTCCTAGCTCATGTTCTCTAGAACTTTCATCATTCTTGTTGCTCTTCTCTGGGCCTTTTCCAATTTCTCCACATCTTTCTTGAAATGTGATGCCCAGATCTAGACAATACTCTGAGGCCTAAGTAGAGTAGAAGAATGATTTCTTGCATCTTGCTCACAACGGACCGGTTAATGCATCCCAGAAAATGTTTGCTTTTCTTGCAACAGCAGCACACTGTTGACTGATATTTAGTTTGTGGTCCAATATGACCCCTGAATGCCTTTCTGCCGTACTCCTTCCCAGACAGTCGCTTCCCATTCTGTATGTGTGAGACTGATTGTTCCTTCCTAAGTGGAGCACTTTGCATTTGTCTTTATTAAACTTCATCCTGTTTACCTCAGATTATTTGTCCAGTTTGTCCAGATCATTCTGAATTATGACCCATTCTCCAAAGCACTTGCAAGCCCTCCCAGCTTCTGCAGACTTAATAAGCGTCCTCTCTTTGCCAAAGCTAAATCGTTGATGAAGATATTGAACAGAACCAGTCCCAAAGCAGACCCCTGCAGAACCCCGCTTATTATGTCCTTCCAGCAGGATTGTGAACCATTAATAACTACTCTCTGAGAATGGTTATCCAGCCAGTTGCACACCCACATTCTCAAAGACCCATCTAAATGATATTTGCCTAGTTTCTTGACAAGAAGATCATGCGAGACCGTATCAAATGCCTTACTAATGTCTAGGTATACCACATCCACTACTTCTCCCTTATCCACAAGGCTTGTTATCCTATCAAAGAAAGCTATCAAATAGGTTTGACATGATTTGTTCTTTAAAAATCCATGCTGGCTGTTGCCTGTCACCTTATTTTCTTTCAAATGGTTGCAGATAAATCCCTTAATTACTTGCTCCATTATCTTTCCTGGCATGGAAATTAAACTGACTGGTCTGTAGTTTCCTAGGTTATTCTTATTTCTCTTTGTATAGATGGGCACCGGATTGGCCCTTTTCCAGTCTTCTGGAATCTCTCCTGACTTTCCTAGCAGTAAGATGATAGCTAAAGGCTCAGATACCTTCTCTATCAGCTCCTTGAGTATTCTAGGAAGGATTTCATCAGGCCCTGGTGACTTGCAGACATCTAACTTCTCTAAGTAATTTTTAACTTGTTCTTCTATTTTAACTTCTAACCTTTCCCCATTTCGATTAGCACTCACTATGTTAGGTATCCCATTACTGTCAAACTTTGGTGAAGACCAAAACAAAGAAGTCATTAAGCATCTCTGCCATTTCCAAGTTTCCTGTTACTGTTTCTCACTCCTCAATGAGCAACGGGCCTGCCCTGTCCTTGGTCTTCCTCTTGCTTCTAATATATTTATAGAAAGTCTTCTTGCTTCTCTTTATGTCGATAGCTAGTTTGAGCTCGTTTTGTGCCTTTGCCTTTCTAATCTTGCCCCTGCATATGTGTGTTGTTTTCTTATATTGTATTGCTCATGTTTGCCTCATCCACCTCTTCTCCCTAGGTAGGTAATCAGTAGTAGAGCCCTAGTAGTACACTACCCTTGCTTTTCACCCCTTTTAACCTAACCCAGAGACTCTCAGCAAGTCTGCTCCCTACATCCATCTCCACCACAGTCCAAGTGTGTGCGTTTTAAATATATAAAGCAACACCTCCCCCTCTTTTCTCCCACCTTCCCTTCCTGAGCAAGCTGTACCCATCTATTCCAATATCCCAGTCATGTGTATTATCCCACCAAGTCCCTTTGATACCAACTATGTCATAGTTGTGTTTCTTTTAACAGAATTTAAAGTTTTTTCCTACTTATTACCCATACCTCTCGTATATAGGCATCTAAGATACTGATTTGGTTTTGCCTCCCAGTTCTGCCTTGTCCCTGTTATATACTTTATAAGTTCCTCTTTTTTTATCCTTAGCCCTGCAAAGCATGGATTTTCCCTAGAGTCGTTAGTGTCCCTTTTAGATTCATAACTTGTAATGTCCGCTCCCCCAGTAATAGCTGCTTCATCTTCCCACTGAAATGGGTTTTTAGCAAAATTCAGCCACATTTTTTTACCACAGAATCAAGATTTTTTTCTCCCAAAATAATACTTCTTACCCTGAATTCCCCAAGTTTCATTCAGATTTTTCTCTCTAAATTCTCTACATTTCTCACTAAGTAATCAGTGGGATGTTTCCCTAATATATGTTTTGCCAAATGTTCAGGTTTCTTCCACTCACAGATTTTGAGCTACCAAGGAAATAGAGAGCTATCTTTACCAAGGTCTCCCCAGCCTCAGTTTTCCTGTCATGAAAGAACAATGACGGAGAACCACTATCAACACTCAGGTTTCCTGGTGGCTCCTATTAGGGTTTCCCACACTATGATGTGTATCACTTACTGACACTTGGAGCACCATCAAATACGGAATTGGCCTGAACGTGGTCAATTGTTCCTAATTCATTGCTCTGGTTAATGGAAATGTTATTTTCAGTGTGGGAAGAGTGACAAATTACTCCATCCATCAGAACAGCCTCCAGCAGGGCATGTGATATCTGACATTCACTTTTGTCTCTCCATACAGGCTTTTGTGTGGTGATCATCACCCTAGATCCTGGGCACCTACAGGAAGTCAGGAGAACATACGGTTTGAGAAGAAGGCACGGTTGTGCCCCCGAATTGGACAACTTCTCCCCGACTCCATGTCTGATTCCAACACAACCAAGTTCACCAACCCCTCTACCTTCATCCTGATGGGTATTCCTGGCTTGGAAGCAGCCTATGTCTGGCTCTCCATCCCCTACTCTATCCTGTATGCCATCGTTCTCTTAGGGAACTTCACCATCCTCTCCATTGTGAAGGTTGAACCAAGCCTCCATGAGCCCATGTACTATTTCCTCTGCATGCTGGCTGTCACCGACCTGGTCTTGTCTACGTCCACTCTGCCCAAATTGTTGAGCATCTTCTGGTTCAATGCCCGGGAGATCAGTTTCAATGCCTGCCTTGCCCAGTTGTACTTCCTTCACTTCTTTGCAGTGATGGAGTCTGGGATCTTCATGGCCATGGCGTTTGATCGCTACGTGGCCATCTGCCATCCCCTGAGACATTCCACCATCCTGAGAAACTCTGTAGTAGTCAAGATTGGTCTGGCCGTGGTTCTGCGAGGCAGCATTATTGTACTGCCCTATCCTTTCCTGGTGAGGAGGTGGCAATACTGCAGAACCAACATCATCCCCCACACGCACTGTTCACATATCCAGCTAGTGAACCAGGCCTGCGGTGACATCAGCATCAGCAGTAACTACGGCCTCTTCGTGCTATTCTGTGGGAAATGTCTGGACATGGTTCTTATCGCCATGTCCTATTTCGAGATCCTCAGGGCCATCTTCAAGCTTCCCACCAAGGACGCCCGGCTCAAGACTTTTGGGACCTGTGGCTCCCACCTCTGTGCCATCTTATCCTTTTACATCCCTAGTTTCTTCTCCTCCTTCACACAGCGGTTTGGCCAGAAACTACCCCTGCATTTCCATGTTCTCATTGTTGACATGTACCTAATGATACCCCCCATGCTCAACCCCATCATCTACGGAGTGAGGACCAAACAGATCCAGCAGAGGCTGCTCCGGCTCTTTGTTTGTGGAAGCAAGATCTGAAGGAACGCTTCCCTGGCAGCTCACTGGAAGGAAGGAAGGAAGGAAGGAAGGAAGGAAGGAAGGAAGGAAGGAAGGAAGGAAGGAAGGAAGGAAGGAAGGAAGGAAGGAAGGAAGGAAGGAAGACAGACCCCTGATGTAGCTATGTGAATACTGTTTGTTCCTGTTTTACGTAGATGGGTTAGATAGTCAGCAGATGGAGTGGTGTTTGGCACATTGTAATCCACGTAGTTCCTGACCCACACAGCCCAGGAGAGCAATGGTGGAAAGCAGGGAGCTGGCAGGTGGCAAGTGACCAGCGGAATGAGCATGATGTCTCTTTTTGTCGTCCCCCCACCACAATGGGAGATGAGCTCAGTGGAAGGACTTATGAACGCCGGGTCTGCCCTGACCAAGGGCAGCAGCTTTGAGTGGGGTGGAGAGAAGGGTTGGGCCTGTGAGTGGGACCTTGAGATTTCCAGACTGAACAACCTGAGAGAAAAGGGACATTGTCCAGCCTACGTGGGATGGGATTTTTCCTCTTGGTCTATGTTTGTGACCCTGTTTGCGGTGTTCTCCCAATTCAATGCCATGCTGCTTCCCTCCCTCTCATTAACGGTGTCTTTTCCACATTCATACTCTGAGCATGCGGGGGAGGGGGGGCATTTCCTCTCTGAGGCAGCAAAGGTGGGGGGTGAATTTCCAGGGTTACAATGTGAGAGCTTGAGCTGGTTCTGTGTCAGGCTGATGGAGAGGAATCTCTAGATACTGAACTTGGTCCCGGCTACCACTGGCTCCGTTAGGAAAAGTCCCATCTAAAGTAGATTGGGCAGGGTCCTTGTCGTAACAGGTTCTGAACTTGCTCCACTGGTCACTCGCCATCTGCCTGCTCACTGCACCGCTCCAAAGCTGCCTTGCTACCTGCTCACTGCAACGCTCCACAGCTGCCTTGCTAGCTGCTCACTGCACTCCTCCACAGCCACCCCGCTAGCTGCTCTCTGCGATTCTCCACTGCTGTGCCATTGGCTACTCACTACAATGCTCCACAGCCACCTGGCTAGATGCTCACTGCACTGCTCCATTGCCACCCTGCTGGCTGCTCACAGAGCCACTCCACCACTGCCCTGCTGGCCACTCACTGCACTGCTCCACTGCCACTCCACCACTACCTTGATGGCCGCTCACTGCATGGCTCCACCACCACCCTGCTGGCTGCTTACTGCACCACTCCACAGCCACCCTGCTAGCTGCTCACTGCACCAGTACACTGCCACTCCATCACCGCCTTGCTGGCTGCTCACTGCACCACTTCACCACCACCTTACTAGCTGCTCACTGCACCACTCCACTGCTGCTCCACTGCCTCCCTGATGGATGCTCACTGCACTGCTCCACTGCCACCCTGCTGACCACTCACTGACCCAGTACACCGCCTTGCTGGCTGCTCACTGCCCTGCTTCACCACCATCTTACTAGCCGCTCACTGCACTGCTCCACTGCCACTCCACTGGCACCCTGATGGCCGCTCACTGCACGACTCCACTGCCACCCTGCTGGCCACTCACTGACCCAGTACACCGCCTTGCTGGCTGCTCACTGCCCTGCTTCACCACCATCTTACTAGCCGCTCACTGCACTGCTCCACTGCAGCTCCACTGCCACCCTGCTGGCTGCTCACTGCACTCCTCCACTGCACGGCTGGCTGCTCATCACATCTCTCCTCTGTCACCCTCTTTGGTGTCCGTCACCATTTTTCTGCCATCCCCCTCTTGACTGTGACTCCTGCCCACCAGCCTCCAGTGATTTCAGTGCCCGGTGAGTTCAATTCTTCGCAAGCAGGATAGAAGGCATTTCCCTGCTACACAATTGACATAAGAAAGGGTCTCTGAATGATTCCTATTTAACTCTGTTGTTTGAACAGTGAGTGTGTGTGTGGGCGGGGGAAGGGATAGGTCAAACAAGCAGGTCCTGGTAGGGGAGGGTCTGTGTCTTTTTGGCCAGAATAACCTTCCATTAACCCATCTCCTCTCACAGAGCCCCTGTTGGGCAAGGTTCTTTCTGCTAACCTCTTTGGAACAATTTAGTACTGTCCTGCTAGTCTGTATTCCCACAACATTACAAATCTTGGCTACCATATTTTAGCTATCCCTGAATTTCATACACATATCACCGGTGTTGGGTCCAACATTAAACGGGTAACACTGAGCAAACTACCCCTCCATCTGCTAAGTAGCTAACACGTCAAAGTAAAGCAGGAGCAAACTGTGGTTATATAGACGCACCCAGAATCTTTCCCCCTTCCCAGCTAGCTGTGAGGGAATTGTTCCTTCCAATCCTGGTTACACTCATAAAGGGACCTAAAGTTTTGTCTTGGTGCTCTGAGTCTCAGAGCTTCATTCAGAGTTGACAGTTGACATGCTGACATGTCTTCCTTTAATCACTGAAGGTATGTCTACACAGCAGGGCTAAAGTGGAATTAAGCTATGTAAATTCAGCTACGTCAATTGAGAAGCTGAAGTCAAAATAGCATAATTCAGCTGTTGGCGCTGTCTACACAGCAGGAAGTCGAAGGAAGAGCACTCTTTTTTCGACTTCCCTTACTCCTCGGGAAATGACTGGGCAGTGGAGACACTTTCCTGGCCTTACTGTGCTGTCTCAGCAAAACACACTGGGAAATGGGTCTGTATACATCTCACTGACTCCTGGGGGGGGGGTGCACTTTTCTAACTGCAGTTCTACCTGGAACTTTGCCCTGTCCCACCTTTTTCCTAAGCAGTGTGATGCTGTTTCAAAGAAAGCAAACATGATTCTGGGATGAATTAACAGGTGTGTTGTGAGCAAGACACGAGAAGTCATTCTTCCGCTCTACTCTGCACTGGTTAGGTCTCAGTTGGAGTATGTTGTCCAGTTCTGGGCACCACATTTCAAGAAAGATGTGAAGAAGTTGGAGAGGGTCCAGAGAAGAGCAATGAGAATGATTAAAGGTCTAGAGAACATGACCTATGTAGGAAGACTGAAAGAACTGGGCTTGTTTAGTTTGGAGAAGACTGAGGGGGGACATGATAGCCGTTTTCAGGTATCTAAAAGGGTGTCATAAGGAGGAGGGAGAAAACTTGTTCATCTTGGCCTCTGAGGATAGAACAAGAAGCAATGGGCTTAAACTGCAGCAAGGGAGGTTTAGGTTGGACATTAGGAAAAAGTTCCTAAATGTCAGGGTGGTCAAATACTGGAATAAATTGCCCAGGGAGGTTGTGGAATCTCCATCTCTGGAGATATTTAAGAGTAGGTTAGATAAATGTCTATCAGGGATGGTCTAGGCAGTATTTGGTCCTGCTTTGGGGGCAGGGGACTGGACTCGATGACCTCTCAAGGTCCCTTCCTGTCCTAGTATTCTATGATTCTATGATTCAGGGTCCCACCTCTGTTCCACGTCTCACCTATAGTCCCCAAGCACTTCTGCAAAGGCCTTTCCCTTCTTGCTACTTCTCCTCCTCCTCCTGTCACTCCCTGGATCATCTGTGATGGGTCGCCCCTGGGTTGCACCTGGTACTGAGGTCCAGCTGAGACATTTTTTCCCCCAATCTAGATTCCCTCTTGTACTGCAACGTGACATGCTGCAAAGCCCTCTGAGCTTCCCTCTAACTTACACCCTCAGGCAGGAACCACACCCATGAATGCTCTGGTCACCAATTCTTGAAGAGTCAAAATACGCCCAGCCGAAAACACCGGAGCTGCAATTTCCTGCCCTGGTCAAAAGCCGACCAGTCTGACTTACACACCCAGGGCACCACTTCTGCAAAGGAAAATGGACGTGCACCAACCTTGGGCTTGTGTGTCTTTCCTCAAAGAGCCACCAGCTCTCTGTGGCCTTTATATTGTTATACCTGAAAGGTGTAACGAGAGGGTTCTTGGGGTCACACTTATCTCTGGAGCCAGACTCCATCACTGCACATACACTGATGGCACAGGCCGCTGCACATCATGTTGGTGATCCACATAGCCAGACTTCAGGAAGGGCACCTCACGAGTCGCAAATTGTTTTATAAGAATTGGCTCTGTACTGATATTTGAAATATTTGCCTTGGAGAGACACCAATCGGCTTGGCCAATCTATCCTGAAAGGAAAGCAATTCAAGTGGTTAGCAGCACTTGACTGACAATGCTCCTCCAGTGGTGCCAATCCACATCTGAGAAGCTTTGCTGTGAATGTTCCGACCAGCATGTGACTGACAGCTGCTGACTAAAACAGACTGAGTCACGCATGGGCAGGTGACTTTCTCGGGTGCCTTCCTCAGGTGACAATCTCAATCTTGAGACACACTTTCCCAGAAGGAGAACAACAGGAGACCCTCCGCATGGGCATGTTATATAGAGAGGGACTTGTGGGCCCTAACGTTTTGTCTCGGGAAGGGATTTTCCTCCAGGGTAGATTGGCAGAGGCCCTGGAGGTTTTTCGCCTTCCTCTGTAGCATGGGGTACAGATCTACAGCTAGAGGATCTCTGCATCTTGGGGTCTTCAAAGTATTTGAAGGCTTCAATATCTGAGATCTAGGTGAGAGGATTATTCTAGGAGGGGTGGGTGAGATTTTGTGGCCTGCACTGTGCAGGGGGTCAGACTAGATGATCATAATGGTCCCTTCTGACCTTAAAGTCTATGAGTCTCCCTAACAGAGTGTGTGTTCCAGAGATTTGTTTTAAGACAGCAGGTTATCCCATCTCTGCTACAAGCCTGCGCCAAGAACTTTGCAATTGGTGCATGATTCTGATTCCTTTACCAATTTTAATTCTGACCCTTTTCTTCTTTCCTTGTATTAATAAACCTTTAGATTCTAGATAAAAACAAAGGCCTGGCCCAGTGTGCTCTTTTGGGTGCGATCTGAGGTAAAAATTGACCTGGGAACGTGGCCATTCCTTTGCGATTGGAAGAACCTGTTTGGATTTGGCGAGATGGTTTTCATAGCCTCTCGCCTGTGGAAGGAGCGGTGCAGGTGGTGGGACAGGAAAACCAGAATGTCTAAGGAGATGGCTTGTGTGGTTTCTGATTAGCCAGTGCGGCAAACGGAAGTGCCCTTTGTGACTGGACTGTTGCCTCATAATGGAGGGCCCTTGGGCTGTTAGTAGGCCTGTCTCTAAGCAGTTCACCTTGATGGATCCTCTCAACGGTGCCCCAGAACCCTCCTGTACTGCAGCCCAAGTGGCCAAGCCAAGGCCCTGGAGCAATCTGTCCTGCCTGCTGGGGGGAAGGACGGTGTGCAATGGCGTGGGCAGTCTCCTGGCAGAAGAGGACATCGGCTGGGAGAGCCGAGTGCCTGGGTTATTTCAGCTATTTCAGTGACTGGGGCAATTGGGATTGTGTGTCTGGGGACCGGTGGAGCCTTTGTTCCTTTCAGCGCATTTGATCAGCTTTGATCAGCCTCAATCAGCCTTGTGATCCCTTTCCCGCTGGGTGGTTAACCAGGAGGAGTGGCTGACCTAGGAGAGAAAGCCTTAACAGCTACAGGCTCAGGGATCAGGGGGTGCTAATGACCAAGGGACTGCAAACAGGGGAGTTTCGGGGTGGAGTTTGTATCAGGGAGTCTTAATACAGCCACAAGGCCAGTGGCAAAACTGCTCCTCTCTCCTCCACTTGTGCTTGTATCCACACAGAGAAAATCATAGAACCATAAAATCCTAGAAATGGAAGGGACCTCGAGAGGCCATCAAGTCCAGGCCCCTGCCCTCATGGCAGAACCAAGCAACGTCTAGAAAATCCCTGACAGGTGTCTGTCCAACCTGCTCTTCAATATCTCCAGAGATGGGGATTCCACAACCTCCCTGGGCGATTTATTCCAGTGTTTGACCACCCTGACAGTTGGGAACTTTTTCCTAATGTCCAACCTAAACCTCCCTTGCTGCAGTTTAAGCCCATTGCTTCTTGTCCGCAGGGGTGGCCCATGGATGTAGGCAACCTCGGCAGTTGCCCAGGGAGCCGCCTTTAACGCGGCGCCCAATGATGACGTCACGCCGTTGAGGGCTATGGAGGCGGGGGTGCCGATCGCGCATTCCGCCTGGGCGCCAGTTGTCGGCAGCTCTCCTCGAGCTGCTCCTGCTTATCCTACCCTCAGAGGCCAAGGAGAACACATTTTTCAAGGATTGCCGCATGCCAGAGTGGGAGGGGGGCAGGTCAGTGTCTCCGAGAGCTGCGAAGAACCATGTGTCTTGGTTGCACCCCATGGAAATCAATCACACTCTCCAAGGGACAGGCTCGGCTAGCCCATTAGTCCAGCACCCTTTTGTCGTGGGTTCAGTCACTCAGGGTTACAGCAGGGAAGTCAGAACTCTGGTGTTCAGCGGTGAGGGGCTGATCCGCCCCCACACCTGTGTGTGCCCCTCGCCATTCTGGAGGAGGCTGCAGAGCTCTGGGACTATGTGGGGGTTCCAAGTGGTGGTGGAGTCTCTGGATCTGGCCATGGGGACAGCAGGCAGAGCGACCTTGGAGGGTGCCTTGGATTCTGGGATCAGGGACTGGTGGAGCTGACAGTGGGTGGATAGCGGGGCTGGCCCCTTGGTATCGCCTGGGGGTGCGGCACCTATATCCTATCCCTCTGCCATCATTCTGTCTGTCATTCTCTCTGTGACCTTGGCTAATCACGTCAACTCCTGCCTCAGGTTACCTAACTGTATAATGGGGATATGGTCATCATTTTCCTTTACTGTGTGTTTCCAAGATTCTCCAGTGAAAAGTGCAGCACTGTATCATGCTAGGGAATCAGGCCTGGACACCCAGCCATTATCCCTGGTTTTCTTACTAATCAACCATAATTTTTAAACATAAACAAGTGCACAGAGCAGCCAATTCCTTCCTGACTCAGCCCAGAGCCCAGGAGTTCTCCTCTCCCTCGGGAAGGGCCCTTAATTGCTGTTAACCACCACAACTGGGAGATTGGCACAGACATGGGAGGGCAGACACAGGCGCTAGTATTCCTTTTCTCCATGCTCTTTGCGGCCAGATGCCTCTTCTCTCCTACACTCTAAGCAACTCCCCTGGGGCTGCCCAGAGCTGTGTTATAAGCAGTGCACATCCCTGGGCCGGTTCTTGGTGTAGGACGCTGCTGCAGACGCTGGGCTGAGAGAGGTGGGGACGCGGCTGCCTGAGGGGGTTCCAGGGAAGACACGTCCCTCCCAGCACTCACAGGTACCAGCTCTGGCTGACGGGGTCCCCGGCTCCACAGACCTGCTGTAGTGTGGGGATGATGGGAGAGAGAGTCAGTCTGGGGTCCTTGCTGCTCTTCACAGCCACTGAACATCCCAGGGCCCTTGCAAAAGGGATGGGTTTGCTCTAGGATCATGGACCAAAACGTCTTTTTCTATCCCCCCAGCTGGTGTCCTCTAGCCCAGAGCTGGCTGCATTTCAGGGGCACAGGGAATGTTTCTTGTTGAAAGGCTCGCTGCAAATGCCTCGTCCAGATATAAATAAAAATAGAGTAAGAGAAACAATAAAGCATCACTGTGTCTGAAGAACCAAGGAAAAGGAAAAGACGCAGTGAGAGAGAAAAGGGCCTCTTTTAAACACTGGGGCTACGTCTACACTCGCATGATTTTCCGAAATTGCTTTTAATGGAAAAGTTTTCCGTTAAAAGCATTTTCGGAAAAGCACGTCTAGATTGGCAGAATGCTTTTCCGCAAAAGCACTTTTTCCAGAAAAGCGTCCATGTCCAATCTAGACGTGCTTTTCTGCAAAAAAGCCCTGATCACCATTTTCTCGATCTGGGCTTTTTTGCGGAAAACAAATCTGAGCTGTCTACACTGGCCCTTTTGTGCAAAAGTTTTTCAGAAAAAGACTTTTGCCCAAATGGAAGCAGCATAGTATTTCCGCAAAAGCACTGACAATCTTACATGAGATCGTCAGTGCTTTTGCGGAAATTCAAGCGGCCAGTGTAGACAGCTGGCAAGTTTTTCTGGAAAATCAGATGATTTTCCGGAAAAAGTGGCCAGTCTAGACACAGCCTGGATGTCAAATCCTAGCGAGGAAAAGGGACAGGAGCATCCACTCTGTCAGAGAGAGTGTCAAATGTACTTGAGAAGATACAGGAAACAAATGCTTAGTTTTCAGACTGGAGAGCGGTAACCAGCGGTGTCCCCCAAGTGGTCCTTACTGGGATCCACCCTATTCAAAATATTCAGAAATGGTCTTGAAAAAGGGGTAAACAGTGAAATGGAAAATATGCAGATCATACAAAGCTGCTCAAGGTAGTTATGTCCAAAGCAGACCACAGAATCCCAGCTATACATACAAAATGATGGGGGATATATTAGCTGTTACCTCTTAAGAGAGAGATCTTGGAGTCACTGCGGATAATTCTTTGAAAACAGCCGCTCAGTGCGCAGCAGCAGAGAGAAAAGCAAACAGAATGTTTGGAATCATTAAGAAAGGGATAGAGAATAAGACAGAGAATATCTTCTTGCCTCTATATAAATCCATGGTACGCCCACATCTTGAATCCTGTGTACAGATGCGGTCACCTCATCTCAAAAAAGACATACTGGTATTAGAAAAGGTTCAGAGAAGGGCAACTAAAATGATGAAGGGTTTGGAACAGGTCCCATATCAGGAGAGGTTAAAGTGACTGGGACTTTTCAGTTTAGAAAAGAGGAGACTGAGGGGGATATGATAGAGGTCTATAAAATCATGAGTGGTGTGGAGAGGGCTGATAAAGAAAAGTTATTTATTAGTTCCCTAAATAGAAGAACTAGAGGACACCAAATGAAATTAATGGGGAGCAAGTTTAAAACTAATAAAAGAAAGTTCTTCTTCACACAGCGTGTAGTCAACCTGTGGAACTCCTTGCCAGAGGAGGCTGTGAAGGCTAGGACTATAATAGAGTTTAAAGAGAAGCTGGATAAATTCATGGAGGTTAGGTCCATAAAAGGCTACTAGCCAGGGGATAAAATGGTGTCCTTGGCCTCTGTTTGTCAGAGGCTGGAGAGGGATGGCAGGAGACAAATCGCTTGATCATTGTCTTCGGTCCACCCCCTCCGGGGCACCTGGTGTTGGCCACTGTCGGTAGACAGGATACTGGACTAGATGGACCTTTGGTCTGACCCAGTACGGCCGTTCTTATGTTCTTATGGAATGGGTCCCATATGAAGGTTCAGAAAAGGGCAACAAAAATGATTAGAGATATGGAACGGGTTCCATATGGAGAAAGACTAATAAGACTAGGACTTTTCAACTAAAGAGATTACTAAGGTGGGATACCGTCTATAAAGTCATGGCAGGCGTAGGAAACGTGAATAAAGCAGAGTTATTTACTCCTACCCATTACACAAGAAGGAGTAAATCTGGTAGAATTCTTTGTCAGGGCCCACAGGCATGTGGGCCAGAGAGATCCCATGGCTATGCCAGGCTAAGAATTTTAGAAACTGTTTTACAAGGTCCCCCACCAAAGTTCTTTAAGCCGAGTCAGCTGCCGGAGGCCAAAGAGGAAGGATCTCATGGATCGGGAACTGGTTACAAGACAGGAAACAAAGGGGTGAGAAGAAATAGTCAGGTTTTAGAATGGAGGGTGGTAAATAGTGCTGCACTGGGAACAGGGCTTTATACAGCATCTGGAGAAAGGTGATAAGGTGATAAAATCTGCAGATGATAAAAAACTGCTCAGGATAATGAATCCAAAGCCAACAGCGAAGAGCTACAAAGGGACCTCGCAAAACTAGCTGATTGCGCAAGAAAGTGGGCGATGTTCATAAATGCAAAGTAATGCACGTTCAGAATCATAGTCCCAGACACACAGACAAAAGATTGGGGCTTAAAGTTGCTCTAACCATTCTGAGAGAGAAATCTTGGAATATTGCACACAGATGTGGTCTCCCCATCTCAGAAATGATCTATTTCTAATTAGAAAATGTCCCAGAAAGGCAACAAGAATGATTAGGTGTGTGGAGCAGCTTTCATATGAGGTGAGATTAAAAACCCTGGGACTTTCCAGCACAGACAACTTGTGGAACTCCTTGCCAGAGGATGCTGCTTTTACACAAAGCCTGTTCTTCATAAGTCATGTTGCTGACTGGCATTAACGACATTCTTAGATTTTTTCAACTAACTTCAACTCAGATATCCCATTGCATCATGAACAAGTGAAAACTGCTTTTATATTTACCTTTTATTTTCAATAGTTTATATTTAACACAGAACTGGTCTCTATCTCCCTTTTACTTTGTTTTCTTGAGTTATTTGTTTGGTTGTTTGTTTTTGTTTGTTTGTTTTTAGGCTCTGCTGCTGCCCATTTGCGCATTTCTGGTTCAGAATCACATGCGTGGCCTATTTGTTACTCTCAAGTTCATAACTTTAAGGTTCTACTGCAGATGGTGTTTACCATCCTCGTTCACTCTTATGGGATTGGAACGTACTTCGATACCTTAAGTAACAAGAGAACATCACGTTGCTTTTTCCTGAATGCACAACAATAACATTTCTTGAACATCGCGTCCAGGGCTTTGTCAAGTCCAAATCCCTCAGCCTTTCCTCATAGCTCATGTGCTCCAGCACCCTCATCATTTTGGTTGCCCTCTGCTGGACCCTCTCCAATGTGTCCATGTCCTTTCTATAGTGGAGGGCCCAGAACTGGATGCGATATTCCAGATGTGGCCTCACCAAAGCCGAATAAAGGGGAATAATCACTTCTCTACATTTGCTGGCAATGCTCCTCCTAATGCACCCTAATATGCCATTAGCCTTCTTGGCTACAAGGGCGCCCTCTTGACTCATATCCAGCTTCTCACCCACTGTAACCCCCAGGTCCTTTTCTGCAGAACTGCTACTTAGCTGGTTGGTCCCCAGCCTGTAACAATGCCTGGGATTCTTCCGTCCCCACTGCAAGACTCTATACTTGTCCTGATTGAACCTCATCAGATTTCTTTTGGCCCAATACTCTAATCAGTCTAGGTAGCTTAACCTTCCAGCATATCTCCCTCTCCTCCTAGCTTAGTGTCATCCGCAAACTTGCTGAGGGTGCAACCCATCCCCTCTTCCAGGTCATTAATAACAAAGGGCTGGTCCTAGAACAGATCCTTGGGGCACTGCACTTGAAACTGAGCACGAGCCAGACATCGAGCTGTTGATGACTATCCGTTGAGCCCGACAATCCCCTCCATGATTTTTCCCAGTGCTGAGGAGAGGCTGACTGGTCTGTAGTTCCCTGGATTGTTTTTCTTCCCTTTTTTAAAGATAGACACTACCATTTGCCTTTTTCCGATCATCTGGGACTTCTCCCGGTCTCCACAAATTAAGTATTTTATAGGATTTCTTTTATTCTTAATATAGTTTATAAATTCCCTTTTTTTATCCTTAGCCTTGCAAAGGATGGATTTTCCCCTAATATCTTTAGTGTAACATGGAATTCCTATTATTTGCTATCTATTTTCCCTTTTCCATTTGTTTTATATTGCCTTTCCCCCAGTAATAGCTGCCTTCACTTTGCCAATGAAACAGATCTCTAGCTAAATTCATCCGCGGTTTTGACTATCTAATAATCCCTTCTTTAAAATTCCCAAGTTTCATTCATATTTTTCTTCTAATTTTGTCATCACAGTTTTGCTGAGAAATTGTCTCAGCTGTAGTTAATGTGCCCTTTTGAAGCACTAGGGGTCTGTCTAAACAGCAAGGCTGTGTCTACACTGGGCCACTTATTCCAGAAAATCAGCCGCTTTTCCGGAATAAGCTGCGAGCTGTCTACACTGGCCCTTGAATTTCCGGAAAAGCAACGATGCTCTACTGTACAAAATCAGCCGCTATTCCGGAAAAACTATTCTGCTCCCGCTCGGGCATAAGTCCTTATTCTGGAACACTGTTCCGGAAAAGGGCCAGTGTAGACAGCCAAGTAGTCTTTTCCGGAAAAAAGCCCTGATTGCGAAAATGGCGATCGGGGTTCTTTTTCGGAAAAGCGCGTCTACATTGGCCACAGACGCTTTTCCGGAAAAGCAGCCTGCCAATGTAGACGCTCCTTTTCCGGAAAAACTGAAAACGGAATAGTATTCCGTTTTAAGCATTTCCGGAAATTCATGCCAGTGTAGACACAGCCCAATAGTATTTCAGAATACCTCACGTTATTCTGAAATAACATAGTGCGCGTCTACACTAGCTTGAGTGGAGCAGGGCATGTGGTGTGTGACATTCACTTTGTCTCTCCGTCCAGGCATTTGGGCTGTGACCATCACCTAACACCCTGGGCACCTACAGCAAGCCGGGGGAATGTGCGTTTTGAATAGGAGACGTTGCTCTGCATCAGGATCGGACACCTTCTCTCTGACTCCATGTCAGATTCCAACACCACCAACTTCACCAACCCCTCCACCTTCATCCTGCTGGGCATCCCTGGCCTGGAGGCGGCCCATGTCTGGATCTCCATCCCCTTCTGCATCATGTACATCATAGCCATCTTGGGAAACTTGACCATCCTCTTCATCGTGAAGACAGAGCCGAGGCTCCACCAGCCCATGTACTATTTCCTCTGCATGCTGGCCATCACCGACCTGGTCCTGTCCACATCCACCCTGCCCAAAATGCTGAGCATCTTCTGGTTCAATTCCAGGGAGATCAAATTCAGTGCCTGCCTCGCCCAAATATTCTTTGTTTACTGCTTCTCCGTGATTGAGTCAGGGATCTTCGTGGCCATGGCTTTTGATCGCTACGTGGCCATCTGCCACCCCCTGAGACATTCCACCATCCTGACAAACTCCGTGGTGGCCAAGATTGGCTTGGCTGTATTGCTGCGAGCTGTCATGCTCACATTGCCCTATCCCTTCCTGGTGAGACAGTGGCCATATTGCAGAACCAACATCATCCCTCACACGCACTGCGAGAACATCCCTGTGGTGAAGCTGGCTTGCGCCGACATCAGCCTCAGTAGTTCCTACGGCCTCTTTGAGCTACTTTGTGGGGAAGGTCTGGACACATTTTTTATTGCCATGTCCTATTTCCTGATCCTCCGGGCCATCTTCAACCTCCCCACAAAAGACTCCCGGCTCAAAGCTTTTGGGACCTGTGGCTCCCACGTCTGTGCCATCTTAGCTTTTTACGTCCCTGGTTTTTTCTTCTCCTTCACACAGCGCTTTGGCCAGAATCTGGCATTGTATTTCCATGCTCTCATTGGCAACGTGTACCTCCTGGTGCCCCCCATGCTAAGCCCCATCATCTATGGGCTGAGGACCAAACAGATCCGGGAGAAGCTGCGTCTGCTCTTTACTCGTAAAAGGACCTGACGTTTTGTGCTGGTGCTCTGGGTCTCACACAGAACTCCCTTCAGAGTCGACTGTTGACAGGCTGGTTTCATCACTGACTGGGCTGTGTGTGCGACATTAAACTCTTTCCTGGCCTTAGTGTGATGTGTCTGTGTGACAACCTGGGGATGGGTCTGTGCACATTCATTGACTCCTGGGGTTGCTGCCTCTAACTCTAATTCTGGTTGTACATGGGCCTGTGAATACTTGCCCCCTCCTACCTTTTTCCTCAGGCTCTCACCTCTGCTCCACTTCTGCATTTCAGCCCTTCAGCTGCTTCCCAATATTTACTGCCAACCCTCCTCCTCTCCTCCCAATGTCACTCTCCGGATCATTTCTGTGGTGGGTCCCACCCAGGGTGGCACCAGGAATGGAGGCAGAGCTCAGGTCTCTGTCTCACCAGTCCACGTTCCCTCTTGCCTTGGGGTGTGACAAGCTGCAAACCCCCGACATCCACGGATAGGTACACGACCTCTCGAGGGAGGGAAAGGGCCTGTTTGGAAGCAGACTGGCCCACCTCGTGAGGAGGGCTCTAAACTACGTTCGGCGAGGACAGGTGATGACAGCCCCCATGAAAGGCAAAAACAAAGAGGCGGGAGAAGGGTGAGAAATTGGGAGGAGCATGGACTGTAATAGCAGAGATAAAGATGAGACAAGATAGAAGTGGGGGAGAGGGAGGGATCAAGCCAGGATCTTGGAGGTCTGGGTACAAATGGGAGACGTTGGATGAATACAGTTGAAGAACTGATATTGCTAGTAAATAAGTATTGTGCTCAGCGGTCACGAATGTGCTGTGCTAACGGGCATCTCGCCCTGTGCAATGATGATACCCATTTGGCTGCATACATGGGCTCCCCTGTGTACAATGTTCCCACTGAGGTGCGCACCTGCATGGCTGTGCGCAGAGTTCTCCCCCCGCCCACCACCTCAGGAGAACCGCTGGGGCAGAGGGTCAGGACCTGCCACAGACACATGCCACAGACAGATGGCCTCTTCTGATGGCCAGGGCTTCCACATGGTGCAGGTGGTGGGGAGGGCAAGGCCTGTTCTGGTGGCCGGGGCCAGGAACAGGACCTGCCGCATGCGGTGGGGGAGGGCATCTGCTCCGGTGGCCAGGAACTTGTGTGTGAATAAATTGGGTGCCATGGTGGCACCCATCCAAACCAGCACACGCAACCTCAATATTGGTGCACAAGCCAAAACTCACTCTGCTCACTGTTGGAAAACCTTAGCGGGAACCCTGCCTGTATATCGGGCTGGCTCTGCACAGGGAGCCAGCAAAATAGACTTCAAGAGAGCCCCCCAAGACCACAAAATCAGATAAGGATCAAAGGCACCAGGCCACCCATATTATCAAATGAAATACAGGATTTGTTGTCAGCAGACCCTAGTGACCCACTCCTCCTGAGTACTCCCTGCCATGGACACAATGCAGTCAATGGTAGATTCTTGGCCAAAGACAGCCTCTCCAAGAAACATCTTTTACTCCAATGCAAACATCGTACACATCACTCCTGGTGTCTCACGTTGCTACCCGATGAAGTTGCCTCGATACCGTCCATTTCAGTGCACTTGGTGGTTCAATCAAAACCATCGCCATCCGTCATGCTGCCATGTTACACCCTGTCCTGAACTTGGGCCCGTGTGTCCCCGTTTCTGTGCGGAGAGGGTTGGTACCAAGATGCTTCATAACGAAGGGTTGTTACCATCCCTCTGGGATGTGCGGGCAGCCTGTGCCTGGTACCAGTTAGAGTGTCTACAACATCTGCCCTGTCTGTGCCATGTTCTGTGAGCTGGGCCTGCCTCTTGCTCGCAGCTTGAATTGCTCTGCGTTTGCAAAGTCTTGACCATTGATACATGGGCTTACATTTCAGGCCTCCGTCTTGCTACAAACACAACTGGGCTCCATCAAAGAGACTGGGTAGGAAAATACCCATAACTGGAATATTGGTCTTGCTTAGGAAGCAGAAGCAAGGACAAAAGGCAGGAGATGTTGCCTGTACAAATATACATTGTACAGAGGCTGAGATGAATGTATTACACAGACCTGCTGAGAATCTCTGGGAGAGGAAACCAGTGGTAAGAAACAAGGGTGATATCATGATAGAGGGTATACAAGGGTATGTCTTGACAGCAAAGTTATTTCGAAATAACTATCGTAGGGTATGTCTACACTACCACCCTAGTAGATGCCTCTTCGTGGAACGAGGTGTACAGGTAGTTCGGAATAGGAAGCCTAATCCGAACTACCTAGTCCATGCCGTGTGTAGCCGCGGGCACGGAGTCCGAACTAGCTGGCATTTAAAAATGGCGGCGCCCGGCAACACGCAAATGAAGCCCGGGAAATTCAAATCCCGGGCTTCATTTGCAACTCCAGTTGCCTACATTAACCACCCTAGTTCGAACCAGGGTGGTAGTGTAGACATACCCTTAGAGTCTACACAGCCATCCTGTTATTTCAAAATTAATTTGAAATGGCAGAGGGCTTATTTCAAAATTGATAAACCTCATTCCACGAGGAATGGTGCCAATTTTGAAATTGCTATTTCGAAATAAGCACTGCGTACACACTTATTTCAAAACATGGGACCTCCAGCCCTGCTGGCCGCCCTGGCCACAAGGTACCTTCTGACTTGATGCCCTGCTGGAACTGGTTCCAACCAGCCTTAAATGTGATTCAACATCCTCTCAGTGTGGACACACTATTTTGAAATAGAAAAAGGCTATTTCGAAATGCATTTTGTGTATAGACACGTTATTTCAAAATAAGCTATGTTGAATTAACTATTTCAAAATTAGATATTTTGAAATAACGCTGTAGTGTAGACATACCTTAACAGACCACCTCGCTAGTAAGAAGAAGTGGATGAGTCGAAATTAGCTTCAACTAGTCAGGAAATAGATCTTGGAATCAGCGTGGATAGTTCTCTGAAGACGTCCACGCAGTGTGCAGCGGCAGTCAAAAAACCAAACAGGATGTAAGGAATCATTAAAAAAGAGACAGAGAATAAGACGGAGAATATCTTATTGCCTTTATATAATCCATGGGATGCCCACATCTGGAATACTGCATACAGATGTGGTCTCCTTATCTCAGAAAAGATATACTGGCATTAGAAAAGGTTCAGAAAGAGCCATTCTTATGTTCTTATGTACTTCTGGCATCCCGGAAACATTCTGCAGTGTAGACATGCCTATGCTGCAGAGTTTTTCTGGTAAAAAGGCAATATACAAAAAAGGCAGAAAAACGACACTTATGTCCACACTGTAACTGCGTTCTTTCAATAGAAAGTCAAACGAATGCAGGGTTTTTTTTCCAACAGCAGTAAACCACATTTTGAAAAAGTAGATCTTTTTTTCATTGTGCTTTTGCTGAGTCGACACTCTCTTTCTAAATAAATTTTTCTAGCTGAAAGAAGCCTGCAGTCTAGACACAGCTCAGTGTCTTCTCTGCCTACCGTGGCCAATGCCAGTAGCCCCAGAGGAAGGGAACACAACATGTAATCCTCCCATGATCCTTCCCCTGTCACCTATCTCCAGACAAACAGAGGGTAGGCAGAAGCCCAGCAGCAGAGTGGGGGCTATCCTGTTTATTGTGTTGAGTGTAACACATATGATTACCTGCCCTGTAGGCAGTCTGCCCTGTAGGCAGGTGGCGTATGCGTGTACCTGGTGCAAGGAGCTCCTGACGCTGAGAGACCAAGTTCGGGCTATGGAGGCCAGGGTGGCTGAACTGGAGGAGCTGAGGGAGGCCGAGAGCTACGTAGATGAGGCTTTCCGGGACACTGTAGAATTGCCCCACCTCTGGTCAGACAGCCCCACAGCTGTTGAGGAGGATGAAAGACTCAGGAGAAGAGAGCAGTCAATGGGAGCAGAGGGAAACCATCCCGTAGTTGGAACCCTCCTTCCGACAGATGTTGCGGTATCCTCTCGCACTGAGGAGACCTCTCCAGGGGAGGGAACGCCAGTGGTTAGGAAGAGGCAGGTGTTAGTAATGGGTGATTCGATCATTAGAAACATACAGAGCTTGGTTTGTGATGATTGTGAGAACCGTATGGTCACTTGCCTGCCTGGTGCAAAGGTTGCGGATCTCTTGAGTCATCTAGATAGACTTATGTGTAGTGCTGGGGAAGAGCCGGTGGTCGTGGTACATGTAGGTGCCAATGATGTAGGGAAGGGTAGGAGAGACGTCCTAGAGGCCAAATTTAGGCTGCTAGGAAAGAGACTGAAATCCAGGACCTCTACGGTGGCGTTCTCTGAAATACTTCCAGTTCCACGCGCAGGGCCAGGTAGGCAGGCAGAGCTTCAGAGTCTCAATGCGTGGATGAGACGATGGTGTAGGGAAGAGGGGTTTGGATTTATTAGGAACTGGGGACACTTTTGGGAGAGGGGGAGCCTATACAGGAAGGATGGGCTCCACCTAAACCAGGGTGGAACCAGACTGCTGGCACTAAACATTAAAAAGGCCTTAGAGCAGTTTTTAAACTAAGAGATGGGGGAAAGCCGATTGGTGCGGAGGAGCACGTGGATTGGATGGAGACATCTCTTAGAGGAGAATCCATTGATAGAGATTCTCTAGGTTTTAGTCAGAAAGAGAGGAAGGGAGATTATAAGGAACGGGCCATATCAGACAAGAAATAGTCACATATACAAGAATCTAACACATCAGGAAAGGAAAGACAAATAAACAGAGGCAATTTTAAATAGTGCTTCTACACAAATGCTAGAAGTCTAAATAATAAGATGGGTGAACTAGAGTACTTCGTATTAAAGGAGGAGATTGACATAATAGGGATCACAGAAACCTGGTGGAATGAGGACAATCAGAGGGACACAACCATACCGGGATATAAAATAAAAAAATAGACAGAATAGGACAGAATAGGCCATGTGGGTGGTGGAGTGGCACTGTATGTGAAAGATAACAGAATCAAATGAAGTAAAAATCTTAAATGCATCAACATGTTCAATAGAATCGCTATGGATAGTAATTTCATGCTCCAATAATAAGAATTTAGCCGTAGGGATATATTACCGACCACCTGACCAGAACAGTGACAGTGACATTGAAATGCTGAGGGAGATTAGAGAGGCTATCAAAATAAAGAACTCTATAATAATGGGGGATTTCAACTATCCCCATATTGACTGGATACATGTCACTTCAGGACTAGATGCAGAGATAAAAATTCTCGATGCCTTAAATGACTGCTTCTTGGAGCGGCTGGTGCAGGAACCCACAAGGGCAGAGGCAATTCTCAATTTAGTCCTGAGCGGAGCGCGGGATCAGGTCCAGGAGGTAACTATTACAGGACCGCTTGGAAATAGTGACCATAATATAATGACGTTTAACATTCCTGTGGTGGGAAGAACACCTCAGCAGTCCAGCACCCTGGCATTTCATTTCAAAAAGGGCAACTGTGCAAAAATGAGGAGGCTAGTTAAACAGAAATTAAAAGGCACAGTGACTAGAGTAAAATCCCTGCAAGCTGCATGGAAACTTTTTAAAGACACCATAATAGAGGCCCAACTGAAATGTATACCCCAAATTAAAAAACATAGCAAGAGACCTAAAAAAGAGTCACTGTGGTTAAGGAATGGTGCCCTGGTCTCTGTTTGTCAGAGGCTGGAGAGGGATGGCAGGAGACAAATGGCTTGATCATTGTCTTTGGTCCACCCTCTCTGGGGCACCTGGTGTTGGCCACTGTCGGCAGACAGGCTACTGAGCTAGACGGACCTTCGGTCTGACCCAGTGTGGCCATTCTTATGTTCTAGGGACACTGTTCCTACCCATCCTGGCTAGTAGCCATTGATGGACCTAACCTCCATGAATCTAGCTAGCTCTTTTTTGAACCCTGTTAAAGTCCTAAAATCTCCCTACAACAACGCACCTCAAAGTTCCAGAGGGAAAAGTCTGAACTGGGGAGAACTTCTGGTCCCAGGCAGGAATGACAGAAGCCTGCCTGAAAAAACCTAACCTGCTTGTACTTACTAACTAGGTGAGCCACTGCTTGAACGAAATCCTGACTAGTACATGAGGCTTAGACAATAGTTTTCTTTTATTTCTTATTGTTAATCTACTTAGATCTGTTTGCTATCGTCTGTTGTCCTTTAAAACCTCTCTTTCTATTGCTTTCCTTTGTGGAAGTGGAGCCCGGGGTAACAAATATATACTGGTTGTGTTTTCACCAGGACAACACCGTGCAGCTCAGGGGTCTTTGGCTGGGCAGCTGGGAATATTTTGGCTGTAGCATCACTTTTGTGGGTCAATGAGCAGCTGGCAAAAGCATCCATGAAGACAGCTGGGTGTAGTCCCTCCCTGTCTTGGCGTGAGGCGAGCTTTGCAGCTTGTCACATCACGGTGCAAGTGGGAGCCAAAACTGGGGAGACCGAGGGCTCAGCTGTATCTCTGTTCCAGGTGATGCCCTGGGGAGGACCCATCACAGAGATGATCCACAAAATGAGGGGGGAAGGGGAGCAGTGAGCAACTGGCGTGGGGCTTGGAGGGATGATGTGGCTCGGGGCAGGACCTGGGAGCAGGGGGTGGGTCTATAGGGTGGCAACCAGATGTGTCGTACACATACCTATTCCCTAGTGTGTCATGCTGAGTACCAGAGTCAGGTCACGACAGGAATTAATCTCTCTTTGATTGGCCAGTCTGTGATACAGGGAAGAAGGCCCGGCATCCACTCGCCTGCCAGTGCTGCTCAGAGCTCAGTGGAAGAGCTAGAGCACCAGCAGAAAACCTTACTCTCTTTTTGAGCAAAGAGTCAGAAGAGCCTGTCTCGGATCTGCTTGGTCCTCACCCCATAGATGATGGGGTTCAGCATGGGGGGCACCAGGAGGTACACGTTGGCAAGGAGAACATGAAAAGAGAGGGGCAAATTGTGACCAAACCGCTGCGAGAGGGAGGAGAAGTAAGTTGGGATGTAGAAAGCTAAGATGGCACAGAGGTGGGAGACACAAGTGCCAAAAGTCTTGAGCCGGGCGTCCTTTGTGGGGAGGCGGAAGATGGCCCTGAGGATCTGGGTGTAGGACACAGCGATCAAAATCACATACAGGCCATTTATACAGAGTAGCACCGAGAGGCCGTAGTAACTACTGATGCGGATGTCGGCACAGGCCAGTTTCACCACATCTATGTGCTCGCAGTGCGTGTAGGGGATGATGTTGGTTCTGCAATATGGCCACTGCCTCGCCAGGAAGGGGTAGGGTAATGCAAGTACGCCACCACTCAGTAGCACGGCCAAACCGATTTTGGCCACCACAGGGTTTGTCAGGATGGTGGAATGTCTCAGGGGATTACAGATGGCCACGTAGCGATCTAAGGCCATGGCCACGAAGATCCCGGACTCAATCGCAGAGAAGCAGTGAACAAAGTACAGCTGGGTGAGGCAGGCACTGAAACCGATCTCCCTGTCATTGAACCAGAAGTTGCTCAGCATTGTGGGCAGGGTGGATGTGGACAGGACCAGGTCGGTGATGGCCAGCATGCAGAGGAAATAATACATGGGCTCATGGAGGCTCGGCTCTGTCTTCACAATGTATAGGATGGTGAAATTTGCCAAGATGGTTATGACGTAAATGGCACAGAAGGGGATGGAGATCCAGATATGAGCTGCCTCCAGGCCAGGGATGCCCATCAGGATGAAGGTGGAGGGGTTGGTGAAGATGGTTCTGTTGGAACTGGACATAGAGTAGCAGAGAAGGAGTCCAATACGGAGACCGAACAGTCTTTCCTGAATGTATTGTGTCTTCTCCCGACTTTGGGCATGTGCCCCGGGTCTCGCGTGATGTCACAGTACAAATGCCTGGAGGGAGAGACAATGTTAGTATGAGATGTGACATTCAGCGCTGGAGACTTCTCCTGGGTGAAGCAGACTGGTCGCTCTTCACACAAGTAATAACATTTTCCTTATGCAGAGAAATGAATTACAAAAACTGATCCTGCACATTCAAATTCCTTATTTTATATTTTATATTTTTATATGTTTGTCTGGAGGTAGATGGCAGGGGAAGGATCATGTCAGGATTACCGGCTGTGGTCCCTCCCTCTGTGGTACCTGGCATTGGCCACTGTCAGCAGACAGGATACTGGGATAGATGGACCTTTAGTTTGACCCAGTCTGGCCATTTTTATGGTATGTTCTTGTGTTATGTAGAAATAGTTCTGTTCTGCAGTTGGAGAGAAGTAAGACAAAGCACTGCGCCTGCATTTGTGGGGAGGGATAGCTCAGTGGTTTGAGCATTAGCCTGCTAAACCCCGGGTGGTGAGTTCAATTCTTGCAGAGGCCATTTAGGAATTTCGGGCAAAAATTCATCAGGAATGATACTTGGTCCTGCTGAGAAGGCAGGGGACTGGACTCAATGACCTTTCAAGGTCCCTTCCAGTTCTAGGAGATAGGCAATCTCTATTATTATTGTTAGATGAGAAAGCACTTTGCAGTCCATCGGCAGACAAGGAGGGTGACAAATACCCTCAACAGTAGAATCGTAACGTTAGGATCACCAGAGTTAAGAACTGACTGATCAACCACACAGCTGATTCAGAAACACATGTTTGCAGTCCAGCAGCAGCAGAGCCAAAGAAAAACACAAAAAGGCAAATGCCAGAAAGTTCTCTGTTAAATGTCAACTATTAAAAATAAAGACAAGGTTTGAAAATATAGACATGACAGAGAATACAACATCAATCACCTGCACACACACAAAATGGATAATTCCTACCTACGGAGCAGTACCGCAGAAAGGGATTTGGGGCAGCTGAATAGGAGTGAAGGGAGGTGGAGAGGTAAGTCGATGAAGCCTTCCAGGACACCATAGAATAGTCCCCTCACCAATCAGACAGCCCCTGCACTGTTAAGGAGGATGAAAGGCTCAGGGAAGGAGAACAGTCAACTGGTGCAGAGGAAAATGAACCCGTAGTCGGGACTCTCCTTCCAGAGGATGTTGTGGGATCCTCTCTCACTGAGGCTACGTCTCCGGGGGAAGGAACTCCAGTCAATAGGAAAAGGCAGGTGTTAGTAGTGGGGGATTCAATCGTTAGAAACATAGATAGCTGGGTTTGTGATGACCGGGAGAACCGTATGGTCACTTGCCTGCCTGGTGCGAAGGTTGCGGATCTCTCGAGGCATCTAGATAGACTTATGTGTAGTGCTGGGGAGGAGCCGGTGGCCGTGGTACATGTAGGTACCAATGACATAGGGAATGGTAGGAGAGATGTCTTAGAGGCCAAATTTAGGCTGCTAGGAAAGAGACTGAAATCCAGGACCTCTACGGTGGTGTTCTCTGAAATGCTTCCAGTTCCACGCACAGGGCCAGGTAGACAGGCAGAGCTTCAGAAGCTCAATGCGGGGATGAGACGATGGTGTAGGGAAGAGGGGTTTAGATTTACTAAGAACTGGGGACACTTTTGGGATAGAGGAAACCTACACAGGAAGGACAGGCTCCACCTAACCCAAAGTGGAACCAGACTGCTGGCACTAAACATTAAATAGGTCGTAGAGCAGGTTTTAAACTAAGGGCTGGGGGAAAGCTGACGGGTGCAGAAGAGCACATGGATCGGACTCTTGGGGGAAGAGTCTTTTAATAGAGAGTCTCTGTGTTCATAGTCATAGAGCTATGGCGGCCTCATACAAAAGAAGATCTCTTGGCATTCGTGAAGCTTCAGAAAAGGGCAACAAAAATGATGAGGAGTTTGGAATGGGACCAATATGAAGATAGATTAAGAAAACTGGGACTTTCATCTTAGAAAAGAGGAGACTAAGGGGGGATATGAGAGAGGTCTATAAAATCATGAGTGGTGTGGAGAAAGTGACTAAGGAAAAGTTATTTACTTGTTCCCATAATATAAGAACTAGGGGTCACCAAATGAAACGAATAGGGAGCAGGTTTCAAACAAACAAAAGGAAGTTTTTCTTCATGCAATGCACAGTCAAACTGTGGAACTCCTTGCCAGAGGACGTAGTGAAGACCAGGACTTTAACAGGGTTCAGAAAAGAGCTAGATCAATTCATGGAGCTTAGGTCCAGCAATGGCTATCAGGATGGCAGGATGGTGTCTCCAGGCTGTTTGTCAGGGGTTGGAAATGGATCACTTGATCATTCCGTTTTGTTCACCTTCTCAAGGACACCAGGCATAGGCCGCTGACAGCAGACAGGCTACTGGGGATACCAAAAACTCCCCTGTGTCTAGGGATCACGTCTGCTCTTCTGCTTTTTTTGGTAGCAAAGCAGACGTGCTCTTATGGAAACCCCGTCTTCTTCCTTTGACGAAGGAGAAGGACTCTTCTAAAAGAGGTTTTTCTGAAATTTGGCCCAGTGCAGACAGGCCACATTTCAGAAAAGCCTCTTCTGAAAAAGCTACTGGAAAAAGGTCTGCCAATTGTGGAGCAGTCTTTACGTAGCCTGGACTAGATTGGCCATTGGTCTGACCCAGGAAGGCTGTGTTCTTATGTTCTCTATGGCTCTCTTGAAGTCTATTCTGCTAGCTACCTGTGCAGAGCTGGCACCATATCCCAAGGGAGTATACGAAAACGCACACAGCCAAACATTTGTCATTGCTGATGGAGCTGGAGACCTGTCAGGATGCCACACCAGTGAATCCTGAATTTCCTGTCTCACTGTACTGTCCTACGACAAGGGACATTTTGACTCATGATAATGGAGAAAACTCATCCTCTATAGCAAAGCCCAGGGATGTTTACTTTCGGTGCAAAGCAGAAAGAACCCCAGACTGTCCCATCTTGCCCATGATGCACTGGGTTTGGTGAGCAGGGGAGCCCCTCAGCAAGAGCTGGTACCTGTGATTAATGACCCAAGTGTCTTCTCTGGTACTCCCTCTCATGCACCGCGTCCCGCACCTCTCTCAGCCCGGCGTCGGCAGCAGCGTCCCGCACCGAGAGCCGGCACAGGGCTGGGCACTGGTTATAACCCAGCTCTGGGCAGTCCCAGGGGGGTTCGCTCGGCCCGTAGGGGACAACCAACATCTAAATCTAAACAGCCAGGAGTCTCTCTAAATCACGTCTCTCTCCGTGTCGCCATAGCATGCTGTTTCTCCAGCTCTAGGAGTAAACAGCAATTAAGGCCCTTCCCAAAGGGAGAGGAGAACTCCTGGGCTCTGGGCCAGGTCACAGAGGACCTGGCTGCTCTGGGCAGTTGCGTGTATTTTATCCAACGATCTAGTTAGCATATCACAGAAAGCTATCAAATGAGTTTAACTCGATTTATGCTGACTGCTACTTATCAGTGTATTATGTTCCAGATGTTTGCCGATGGATTTCGTAATTCCTTGCTCCATTATCGTCCCTGGCACAGAAGTTAAAAGGACTGGTCTGTAGTTTCCTGGCTTGTTCTTATTCCCCTTTTATAGACGGGCCCTAGATTTGCCCTTTTCTAGACTTCTGCAACATACCCCGACCTCCATGACTTTTCAAAGATGACAGCCAATGGCTCGGCCATCTCCTCGCTCAGCCCCTGAGTGTTCTAGGCTGCATTTCCGAGTCCTTCGGTCAGCCCCTGAGAGTCTGTCTACACTACAAAGTTAATTCGAATTAACTGATGTTAGTTCGAATTAACTTTGCTAGGCGCTACACATACAAACCACTAGTTCAAACTTAATTCAAACTAGGTAAACCTCATTCCACGAGGACTAAGCCTAGTTCGAATTAAGTAGTTCGAATTGACTTTAGTAAGGCATTTGATACGGTCTCGCATGATATTCTTATTGATAAACTAGGCAAATATAACTTAGATAGGGCCACGATAAGGTGGGTGCATAATTGGCTGGATAACCGTAGTCAGAGAGTTGTTGTTAACGGTTCTAAATCCTGCTGGAAAGGGATAACAAGTGGAGTTCCTCAAGGGTCTGTTTTGGGACCCATACTGTTCAATATCTTCATCAATGATGTAGATATTGGGATAGAGAGTACGCTTATTAAGTTTGCAGATGATACCAAACTGGGTGGGGTTGCGACTTCTTTGGAGGATAGGGACATAATTCAGAATGACCTTAGCAAGTTAGAGAAATGGTCGGAGGTAAACAGGATGAGGTTTAATAGAGAGAAATGCAAAGTGCTCCACTTAGGAAGGAACAATCAGTTCCATACATACAAGATGGGAAGCGACTGTCTAGGAAGGAGCATGGCAGAAAGGGATCTAGGGGTCATAGTGGACCACAAGTTGAATATGAGTCAACAGTGTGATGCTGTTGCAAAAAAAGCAAATATGATTCTAGGTTGTATCAACAGGTGTGTTGTAAGCAAAACTCGTGAAGTCATTCTGCCGCTCTACTCTGCACTAGTTAGGCCTCAGCTGGAGTACTGTGTCCAGTTCTGGGCGCCACATTTCAAGAAAGATGTGGAGAAATTGGAAAGGGTACAGAGAAGAGTGACAAGAATGATTAAAGGTTTAGAGAACATGACCTATGAAGCCAGGCTTCATGAACTGGGCTTGTTTAGTTTGGAAAAAAGAAGATTAAGGGGGGACATGATAGCGGCTTTCAAATATCTAAAAGGGTGTCACAAGGAGGAAGGAGAAAATTTGTTCCTCTTGGTTTCTGAGGACAGGACAAGGAGTAATGGGCTTAAAGTGCAGCAGGGGAGGTTTAGATTGGACATTAGGAAAAAATTCCTAACTGTCAGGGTGGTCAAATATTGGAATAAATTGCCAAGGGAGGTGGTGGAATCTCCCTCTCTGGAGATATTTAAGAACAGGTTAGATAGACATCTGTCAGGGATGGTGTAGACAGAGCTTGATCCTGCCTTGAGGGCAGGGGGCTGGACTCGATGACCTCTCGAGGTCCCTTCCAGTCCTATGATTCTATGATTAAGGGCTGTGTAGCCCCTTAATTCGAACTAGTGGGAGGCTAGCCCTTCCCAGCTTTCCCTGGTGGCCACTCTGGGCACCACCAGGGAAAATCTATTGCTCCTCTCCCGGCCCTGGAGCCCTTAAAGGGGCACGGGCTGGCTACAGTGCCCTTGCCACGTGCAAGCCTGCCAGCACCCAGCCAGCAGACCCTGCACCTGGTACAGCATGAGCCAGCCACCCGCTGCCACCCAGCCCTCCCCCTCTTCCTGGGACCAGGCTGGCGGCTCCCAGGAGCCTGCCCAGGGCCGCAAGAGGCAGACGCTCGCATGGTCTAGTGCGGAGATCGTGGACCTCATCGAGGTTTGGGGGGAAGACTCCAACGTCCACAACCTCCGCACTAGGCACAGGAAAGTGGCCGTCTAGGGCAGGAGAGATGCCAGCCTGGCTACCCAGGAGCAGGTTTGCATGAAAATCAAGGTGGTCGAGTGAGACCCCCGACCCTGAGCCCTGAGCTTAGAACATAAAAACATAAGAACGGCCGTACTGGGTCAGACCAAAGGTCCGTCTAGCCCAGTAGCCTGTATGCCGAGGAGAAACATTAGTTTGGACTAAGGGCCTTAGTCCGAACTAACGTGTCCCGGCGTGCACTTCCTGGTTCGAATCAGCTGTGATTCGAACTAGCGCGCCGGCGAAATCATGTTAATGGAGCGCGGGATATTTAAATCCCTGCTTCATTAACTACTTCGGTTGTCTCCATTTGCATCCCTAGTTCGAACTAGGGATGCAGTGTAGACGTACCCTTATAGTTCTAGCCTTCACAGCCTCCTGCAGCAAGGAGTTCCACAGGTTGACTATTTGCTTTGTGAAGAAGAACTTTCTGTTATTAGTTTGAAGCCTGCTACCTATTCATTTCATTTGGTGTCCTCTAGTCCTTCTATTATGGGAACTAATGAAGAACTTTTCTGTATGCACCCTCTCCATGCCACTCATGCTTTTATAGACCTCTATCATATCCACCCTCAGTTTCCTCTTTTCTAAGCTGAAAAGTCCCAGTCTCGTTAGCCTCTCTTCATATGGGACCTGTTCCCAACCTCTGATCATTTTAGTTGCCCTCCCCTCTCCCACCCTCTCTCTTCCCCCTCTCCCACCTCCTTTTCCCAGTCTCCCCGAGTTTTGTTCAATAAAGAGAGTTTCTATTTTTGAACACTCGTGTCCTTTATTTTGTACATCAGGAAGGGGGGCTAGGGAGGGGTAAGTGGAAGGAGGTGAGGGATGAATGGGGTACGAGCCCCCGAAGGGGAGGACTGGGCTGGCTCTGCGGACTTCTGGGGGTGGAAGCTCTCCTGCAGCCCCCCGATTGACCCCCCCCCAGATGGCAGCCTGCGGCAAGTGCAGCCGGGCTGATGGCCGAGTGCTGTGATGTGCCGAGTGTGGGCAGTCAGGACACTCCAAGCCAGGACTGCTTTGCTGTCCCTCATGGCGTTAGACAAGCGAGCGGGGAACCCTGAGAACTGTCTGTCCGGGGCGGGGGTCGGGACCCTTTAAGCACAGCCCTCGGCTAGCCTGAGGCAGCAGCTCCACGCTCTAAGTCCTACTCTGATGCCCTGCCAGCACTGCTAACGGCCATCCTTAACCTCGGTTCAGGGTCCACTTAATGTGGACATGCTATTTTGAATTAGCAAAACGCTAATTTGAATTAGTTTTAGGTCTAGATGCACTAATTCGAATTAGCTTAGTTCAAATTAACTAATTCAAATTAAGTTAGTTCGAATTAGTGCTGTAGTGTAGACATACCCTGAGGCTGTGTCTACACTGGCATGAATTTCCGGAACTGCTTAAAACGGAATATTATTCTGTTTTTAGTTTTTCCGGAAAAGGAGCATCTACATTGGCAGGCTGCTTTTCTGGAAAAGCCCTTTTTCTGGAAAAGCATTTGTGGCCAAAGTAGACGCGCTTTTCCAGAAAAGACTACGGGGCTGTCTACACTGGCCCTTTTCCGGAACAGTGTTCCGGAATAAGGACTTATGCCCGAGCGGGAGCAGAATAGTTTTTCCAGAATAGCAGCTGATTTTGTACAGTAGAGCGTCGTTGCTTTTCCGGAAATTCAAGGGCCAGTGTAGACAGCTCGCAGCTTATTCCGGAAAAGCGGCTGATTATCCGGAATAAGTGGCCCAGTGTAGACACAGACTGAGTGTTCTAGGCTGCATTTCCGAGTCCCTGGTGACTTGAGGACTTTCAGACAGATCTGAATCATTGTTCTTGTCTCAGTAGCTTGTTTCCCCATGTTAGCCTCTGATTTCTCATTTTCCCTGGTCTCCATTATATAAGGTGTCTAATCACCACCAACCATCATGAACATGGCCCAGTGCTTGCATGGAACAGCTGGCTTCAAGTACAAGAATGATACAGCCCAATGTAGTATAAACGGAACCAGCGAGTTGTACGTTTTCTATGGACACCGGACACCGGACTTGGCCCACTTTGTCCAAGATTTTCTGCAAGCATAGAGCAGTGGTTGCAATCACAATCGGTACGTTCACACCCCGATAACGTCCCCCCTGGCCAGAGCGGGGGCTGTGCTCCCAGGCTGATGGGGTTTCTAGCCTGCGTAGGGAAGGTTGGTGAGTTGTTTCTACCATCGAGGTGAGACACAGATGGATGCAAACCCTGCTACGGTACAGTGTTTGGACAGGTTTCTGTTGAACTTTTTAGTTAACTGACTGATCTGGACGCTAGTCCTCGTAATCACGTCAAATCTGCCCTTCCATGCTTCTTGCATCTGGTTTATATGTTTTCCTAAAATGGACCAACAGATTCTCAAGGCCCCCTGGGACCAGAGGAGTGAGCAGAGGTGAGGCCAGAGAAAAGGGGGCCGAGAGGAAGGGATGAAGGAACAGGTCGAATCTCCAGGGGGTTGCAGCAGACTCCAGAGAGAGATGCAGACACAGCGCTCTCTCTCTCTCTGGGTGTGTCTAGACTACTGAGTTTTGTCGACAGAAGTGGACTTGTGTCGACAAAACTATACCAGCGTCTACACTACCGCTGAGTTCTGTCGACATAACGTCGACAGAACTCAGCAGTTTTGTCGACGCTGGTAAACCTCATTTTATGAGGCATAACACCTTCTGGTGACAGAGTTCTGTTGACAGAAGGTGTTATTGCCTGTAGGGTTGCGTCTAGACTACAGGGTTCTGTCGAAAAAGCAGCTTGCTTTGTCGACAGAACTCAATGTGTCTGGATGCTCTTTGTCGACAGAAGTTTTGTCGACAGATACTGTCGACAAAACTTCTGTCGACAAAACCCGGTAGTCTAGACGTACCCTCTGTGTTTGTCCGTCTGTCTGTGCCTCTGTTTGTCCATTTGTCCTAGCGCTCTCGTAACCCATAAGCGCTAGGACCCCCACGTTCGTCGTGCAGCCTCCTCTGACCATCGGGGTTGGGTGGCGGCAGGAACGCAGGAGGTGCCTGGAATCGGATGGTGTTCCTCCCCACAGCAGAGCACAGGGAAGAGCCATGCTGCAGAGAGACCCCAGCGGGCCGCCACGGCAGCCGCCTTTGGATGGGGCTGCACATCTGCCACCCAGCGCACCAGGGCCAGGCCCCCTACCCAGACCTGGTCCCCACCAGTTGGGGGTTCGGGAGCCGTGGCCCAGCCGTATCCCAACACTATGAACCATGCTGCCCCCCATATGCCCAGCTGACTCGTGGGGAGCCAGGAAGGGGAAGGGCTGGGGTTCAGGAGCCATGGCCTGGCTTAGCTCTGCCCCCTGCACCCCATAGAGCATCCCAGGGTATGTCTACACTACCCTCCTAATTCGAACTAGGAGGGTAATGTAGGCATACCGCACTTGCAAATGAAGCTCGGGATTTGAATTTTTAAATCCCGGCTACACACGACACAGAGTAGCTAGTTCGGATTTGGCTTCAATTTGTGTAGCGAAATGGCGTTATCTGATTTCGAGTTGCGGGGGCAGTGTAAACACACCCTGATTGAAAGGGGAGGACTCGCTTGATGATCCCCTTTTCTGTTCGTTGCTTCTGGGCACCTGGCATTGGCGACAGCTGGAAGACAGGACCCTGTCGAACTCTAGATGGACTTTTGGTCTGACCCAGTACGGCCGTTCTTAAGTTCTTAACCAGCCAGCGACTGTACAGACTGGCAGAAAAGCGGGGCCCATAAAGACATTAAACAAAATGCGGGGTTCACACCCCCGGCGATGGATAATTCAGTTCTTGCCAGAGCGAGCGGCCAGTCTAAGTTTTCTTGAATCCTTCTGGGATCGTTCCCAGCTGCAGCACTATGGGTACGTCTGCACATCTACATAGCGAAATCCCCCAGTCCGTGTCTACGCAGCAGGCAGGGATTTCGAGAGAATGTCGAAATCCTGTCCAGCTGGAGGACGGCTCACTCCGGCTGGCCGAGGGGCAAGGGGAGTTGGAGGAAGAGGGCTGTCTGGAGCAATGAGTGCTGTGTAGACGCTCCCAAGTTTGAAAGAAGCGAGTTCGAAAAAAGCGACGCAATGGACGTAGCGCAATTTGCGTCGTTTATTTCGAGTTAAACCCTGCGCGGTAGACGCCCCCTGGGAGAGTAGCCGGCCGGGCTGGAGCCCCACCACCACGCCTGCCAGCACACCAGTAAGGAGCCCCCACACCCCAAACCTGGAGTCTGCCCCTATATGGAGAGTCTGCAGGCCTTGGGGGGCCATTGGAGGGAGAGCCAGGCAGGATATGGGGGGGGTGTTGGGCAGCCCCTGGAGCCTGCCCTCCCAGACAGCCTGCAAGAGGTGAGGGGGCCCACAAGGGGGAGTAGCCTTTAGAGTCTCCCCCCCCATACAGCCTGTAGTCAGTGGGGGAGGGGTGATGCTGCAGGCCAGGTCAGCCCCAGGAATCCACCCTCCAAGAGAGGTTGCAGGGGAGGCAGCCCCTGGATCCTGCCCCCCTGGAAAATCTGCAGGGGCAGCCCCCAGATCCTCCCCCCCACCCGAGAGCCTACACACCCTGGAAGGAGGTCGCTGGAAGGGGCAGCATCCCCAAAGCCTGAGCCCCCCTCAGCCAGCCTGCAAACCAGCAGGGGCAAGCGTGTGGGGGGCGCTGGCCGGTGAGCGGTGCCCCGACCCGCTGGGATGAGTTGCCACCAGAGCAGCGTCACCCTCGCCACCGTGAATGGCCCCTGTGAGCCTTCACCCCTCAGCCCTCTGCCCTGAGTCTTGCACCTCCCAGCTGCCTTGACTTCTGCACCCCTCCCCCAAACCTCAGCCTCTCCCGTCTGCCCTGAGCCCCTCGCTCCCTTCCTTGAGCCCCCTTGAGTCCCTCCACAGCTCCCGACACCCTGCCCTAAGCTGCCCACCCATCCCCCTCCACCACCCTGAACTCTCACGCCAGCCTCTGTTGTCCTTTGAGAAAAACAGTGGCTACGTCTAGACTGGCATGATTTTCCGGAAATGCTTTTAATGGAAAAGTTTTCTGTTAAAAGCATTTTTGGAAAAATTGCGTCTAGATTGCCAGGACGCTTTTCTGCAAAAGCCATTTTTTGTGGAAAACAAATCTGTGCTGTCTACACTGGCCCTCTTGCGCAAATCATTTGCGCAAGAGGGCTTTTGCCCAAACGGGAGCAGCATAGTATTTCTGCAAGAACACTGATAAACTAGGGAATAGGGAATAGCCAGCATGGGTTTGTGAAGAACAAGTCATGCCAAACTAATCTGATAGCTTTCTTTGATAGGATAACGAGCCTTGTGGATAAGGGAGAAGCGGTGGATGTCATATACCTAGACTGTAGTAAGGCATTTGATACAATCTCGCATGATATTCTTATTGATAAACTAGGCAAATATAACTTAGATAGGGCCACGATAAGGTGGGTGCATAATTGGCTGGATAACCATAGTCAGAGAGTTGTTGTTAACGGTTCTAAATCCTGCTGGAAAGGGATAACAAGTGGAGTTCCTCAAGGGTCTGTTTTGGGACCCATACTGTTCAATATCTTCATCAATGATGTAGATATTGGGATAGAGAGTACGCTTATTAAGTTTGCAGATGATACCAAACTGGGTGGGGTTGCGACTTCTTTGGAGGATAGGGACATAATTCAAAATGACCTTAGCAAGTTAGAGAAATGGTCGGAGGTAAACAGGATGAAGTTTAATAAAGAGAAATGCAAAGTGCTCCACTTAGGAAGGAACAATCAGTTCCACACATACAAGATGGGAGGCGACTGTCTAGGAAGGAGCATGGCGGAAAGGGATCTCGGGGTCATAGTGGACCACAAGTTGAATATGAGTCAACAGTGTGATGCTGTTGCAAAAAAAGCAAATATGATTCTAGGTTGTATCAACAGGTGTGTTGTAAGCAAAACTCGTGAAGTCATTCTGCCGCTCTACTCTGCGCTAGTTAGGCCTCAGCTGGAGTACTGTGTCCAGTTCTGGGCGCCACATTTCAAGAAAGATGTGGAGAAATTGGAAAGGGTACAGAGAAGAGCGACAAGAATGATTAAAGGTCTAGAGAACATGACCTATGAAGCCAGGCTTCATGAACTGGGCTTGTTTCGTTTGGAAAAAAGAAGATTAAGGGGGGACATGATAGCGGTTTTCAAATATCTAAAAGGGTGTCACAAGGAGGAAGGAGGAAATTTGTTCCTCTTGGTTTCTGAGGACAGGACAAGGAGTAATGGGCTTAAAGTGCAGCAGGGGAGGTTTAGATTGGACATTAGGAAAAAATTCCCAACTGTCAGGGTGGTCAAATATTGGAATCAAATGCCAAGGGAGGTGGTGGAATCTCCCTCTCTGGAGATATTTAAGAACAGGTTAGATAGACATCTGTCAGGGATGGTGTAGACGGAGCTTGGTCCTGCCTTGAGGGCGGGGGGCTGGACTCGATGACCTCTCGAGGTCCCTTCCAGTCCTATGATTCTATGAATCTTACATGAGATCGTCAGTGTTCTTGCGGCAATTCAAGCGGCCAGTGTGGACAGCTGGCAAGGTTTTGCACAAAAGGAGATGATTTTGCAGAAAAACTTGCTAGTCTAGACACAGCCTTTGGTTATGGGCCTGAGCAACCCCAGGCGCATCTGCTAGTGGTTACACAAACCCTTCCCTTAACACGCCCATTTCCCTTTACCGACAACGTTGTGTTTTAGGAAACGGGACCGGGACTGGGAATCATGCTCCGTGACAGGGGTCGATGCTTGTCCTCCCCACGCTAAGGGAGGGAAGATTATTGAAGCCATCCAGGTGGTTTAGGCTTCTGAGCAGAGCGAGATGGGGCAGGGGAGCCGGAGGGAATTGGACGCCGCCTCTCTCCTGTGGGTTCCAGAGAGGCTGGCGAGAACATCTCTGTACTCTGGGTGGGTGTGAACTTGTGGGTGTCTGGCTGTGTATGTGAGAGGACCTGGGCTTGTCCCAGCCTCGGAGTGTGAGAAGGGGGCAGGCTGGGATGTCAGAGAGCTCAGGAGAACCCCACTGCAAGGTTGCACCCCAAGGAAGTCCCTCCCATGGGCCATAAGTCCAGTTCCCTCTTGTCATGGGTTCAGCCCCTGAGAGAGAGACCATGGTCCTGGCAGGGAAGTCAGGACTCCCGTGAGCAGTGGCGCTGGAGCTACTTGTAGGGTGAGGGGGCGAGCTGCACCCACACCTGTTTGTGTGTCTCCCCACCGTTGGCTGGGGGCACACCAAGGCTGTGTCCAGACTCAGGGGTTTTTTCGGGAAAAGTAGCCTTTTCCCGAAAAAACTTCCCCTGCGTCCAGACTCAAGCCGTGTTCTTTCGAAATTAATTCGAAAGAACGCGGCTTTTCTTTCGATGGCGGTAAACCTCAATTTACGAGGAAGAACGCCTTCTTTCAAAAGTTCCTCTTTCGAAAGAAGGCGTTCTTCAATGTAAATAGGGCTTCTTCAAAAGAGAGCATCCAGACTCACTAGATGCTTTCTTTCGAAAAAGCAAGCCACTTTTTCGAAATTTCTCCGTGCAGTCTAGACGCTCTCTTTCGAAAGAGGCTCTTTCGAAAGAAGCCTGCAGTCTAGACATAGCCCAAAGGTGCCATCTCTCCCGGAGCAGGTGGCTTGGATGCCAAGGCAGCACATGGCATCTTGGACCTCTGGCTGGGAAAGTTGGCCACCTAAGCACAGCTGGAGGGCCCTGGATCAACTGTGGGATCCCGAGGGCCAGTGGAGCCTTCAGGGCTGGTGGCCTGGATCCCAGGCGACGGAGCCCAGAGGGACAGAAGGCAGAGGGGCCCCGAATGGAGCTGAATCTGGGAGGTCCTCAGAGCGGCTGCTCAAATCTGGAGCTCAGGGCTGGTGGAGCTGCCAATGGGGCGGTAATAGGGACAGCTGCTTGGCGTGGGGAAACCAGGTGCCAAGTATGTGGGTGCTGCAGCAGCCCCCGCAGCCCTACAACCTGCACCTCTTCCTGGATTCTCCCTGTGTGACCTTGGCCAAGTCATGTCTCCCCTTGCCTCAGTTTACCTGTCTGTATAATGGGGTCATGGCTTTCCTTTGCTGGGTGTTTTCAAGATTGCTCAGTGAAAAGTGCTGCGGAGTAGTGTGCTAGTCGCTGCTGAGAATGGCTGATATCTTAGCAACCGTCCTGTGCTGTGCTTCTGTCTCCCCTCCACCATCCTTCTCACGATGGCTCTGTCTGCAGTCCTCCCGTCTGCCCTGGGCAGTTGGGGGGAACCAGACAGAGGCCTTCCCCCGGGTTTTCTTACTAATTAACTGTCATTTTTCAATATAAATAAATGTGCAGAGCAGCCAGTTCCCCCGACTCAGCCCAGAGCCCAGGAGTTCCCCTCTCCCAGGGTGGGTGGTTCCCCACTCCCCAAGCAACTCAAGCCCTTAATTAGTTTACTCCTAAAGCTGATCATATTGCACAGCCAGGGGAAATCAGACGTTGGCCAGAGTATTTTTGGTCTCCACGCTGCTTGTATCCAGATGCCACGTCTCCCCAGGCCACAGAGGGAACCCCCCTGGGACGGCCCAGAGCTGTTATAACCAGTGCCCGGCCCGGTGCCGGCTCTCGGCGCGGGACGCTGCTGCCGACTGGGCTGAGAGAGGTGGGGACGCGGCTGCCTGAGGGTGTTCCCAGGGAAGACACGTCCCTCTCAGCACTCACAGGTACTGTCTCTTATGCGCTTGCAAAGGGGTGAGTTTGCTCAGTATCATGGAACAGCATGTCCCTCTTCTCTATCCCTCTCCTCCAGCTGACGGCCCAAACGCTGCACATCCTGGGGCCCTTGCGAAAGGGAGGGGTTCGCTGTGGTATCATGGACCAAAATGTCCCGCTTTATCCCCCCTGCGGAGGGCCTGTAGCCCAGAGCTGGCTGCATTTCAGTGGTACAGGGGAGGTTGCATGATGAAAGGCCCAACTTAAATGTATACCCCAAATTAAACACTATGGCTGCGTCTAGACTGGCAAAAGCAGCTGCTTTTGCAGAAAAACTTGCCGGCTGTCTACACTGGCTGCTTGAATTTCTGCAAGAACACTGACGATCTCATGTAAGAAATCAGTGCTTCTTGCGGAAATACCGTGCTGCTCCCGTTCGGGCAAAAGCCCTCTTGCGCAAATGGCGATCGGGGCTTTCTTGCGCAAAACCACGTCTAGATTGGCACGGACGTTTTTCTGCAAAAAGTGCTTTTGCGCAAAAGCGTCTGTGCCAATCTAGACGCTCTGTTCCCCAAACGCTTTTAACGGAAAAACATTTCCGTTAAAAGCATTTGTGGAAAATCATGGCAGTCTAGACGTAGCCTGTGGCTAAAAAGCCAAGTAAAAGCAGACGTGAGAGATAAAAGGGCGTCATTTAAAAAGTGGAAGTTAAATCCTAGCTAGGAAAACCGAAAGGAGCATAGACTCTGTGAAACGAAGTGTAAATACAATTTGGAAGGCCAAAATGGAATTTGAAGAGCTAGCCAAAACCTCCGAAAGTAATACCATTTTATTTACATCAGAAGCAGGAAGCTTGTGAGGCAACCAGGGGGTCCACTGGATGATGGAGATGCTAGAGGAGCATCGCGGACAATAAGGTCATTGCAGAGAAACTAAATTCTTTGCATCGGTTTTCACGGCTGAGAATGTTGGGGAGATTCCCAAATCTGAGCCATTTTTTAGGTGAGAAATCTGAGGAACTGTCCTAGATTGAGGTGTCATGACAGGCGGTTTTGGATCAAATTGATAAATTAAGCAGTAACAAGTCATGTGGACCAGATGGCATTCACCCAAGGGTTCTGAAAGAACCTGTCCTTTAAAAATCATCTCCTATACAAAATGACTGGAAGAGGCTAATGTGATGTCACTTTAAAAAAATAGCTCTAGAATGTTCCCTGGCTATTATAGGCCAGTAAGTCTAACTTCAGTACCAGTCAAATCAGTTGAAACTATAGTAAAGAACAGAATTGTCAGACACACAGATGAACAGAATTTGCTGGGGGAAAAGTCAACAGGGTTTCTCCCGCAGGAAGTCATGCCTGGCTAGTTTAGTAAAATTCTCTGGGGGGTTAAACAAGCACGTGGACAAGGGGGATCCAGTGGATATAGTGGACTTAGATTTCCAGGAGTCTTTTGACCAAGTCCCTCACCGAAGGCAAAAGGAAAGGAAGCTGTCATGGGATCCGAGGGAAGGTCCTCTCATGGACTGAGAACTGGTTAAGACGTAGGAAAGACGTAGGCCTCAGCTGGAGTACTGTGTCCAGTTCTGGGCGCCACATTTCAAGAAAGATGTGGAGAAATTGGAAAGGGTACAGAGAAGAGCGACAAGAATGATTAAAGGTTTAGAGAACATGACCTATGAAGCCAGGCTTCATGAACTGGGCTTGTTTAGTTTGGAGAAAAGAAGATTAAGGGGGGACATGATAGCGGCTTTCAAATATCTAAAAGGGTGTCACAAGGAGGAGAAAATTTGTTCCTCTTGGTTTCTGAGGACAGGACAAGGAGTAATGGGCTTAAAGTGCAGCAGGGGAGGTTTAGATTGGACATTAGGAAAAAATTCCTAACTGTCAGGGTGGTCAAATATTGGAATAAATTGCCAAGGGAGGTGGTGGAATCTCCCTCTCTGGAGATATTTAAGAACAGGTTAGATAGACATCTGTCAGGGATGGTGTAGGTGGAGCTTGGTCCTGCCTTGAGGGCGGGGGGCTGGACTCGATGACCTCTCGAGGTCCCTTCCAGTCCTATGATTCTATGATTCTATGAAAAGGAATCAGGGTCAGTTTTCAGAATGGAGAGAGGTAACTAGTGACGTCCCGCCGTGGTCTTGACTGGGACCCATCCTATCCTCCGTATTCAAAAGAAAGGGTAAAGCGTGAGGTGGCAAAGTATGCAGATGATACCGAAGGGCTCAAGATTGCTAAGTCCAAAGCAGACAACAGAACCCCATCCAGGGAATGAGGGGGTGTCTCTGTGGAGGTGCTATCCATGACGCCCAGCTCTCCTCCCGGAGGTGTGTTCTAGTTTGACGGGTTCCCCCTGGAATGTGTCTTGGCAAAGGTTTGGTTTCTTCCATTCTGAAATTTCGAGCTACCAGGTGAATGAGGAAATCCCTCCAGCATGGACTCTCCAGCCTGGGTTTTCATTGCAATACGGAGCAAGGAAGGATAACTGGTACCAACATTCAGGTGTCCGGGTGGTGCCAAGTATGGTTTCACACACAATGACGTGTACCAATTACTGACACCGGGCGCGCCATTGAGTATGGAATAGGCCTGAGTAGGGTCAACTGTTGATAATTCATTTATCTGATTAATGGAACAGCCCCCGGCAGGGCATGTGGAGTCTGACATTCACTTTGTCTCTCCATCCAGGCATTTGGGCTCTGACCATCACCTAACACCCTGGGCACCTACAGGAAGTTGGAAAAATGTGAGTTTTGAATAGGAGACACTGTTCGGCATGAGGGTCAGTCACCTCCTCCCCGATTCAATGTCAGATTCCAACACCACCGACTTCACCAACCCCTCCACCTTCATCCTGCTGGGCATCCCTGGCCTGGAGGCGGCCTATGGCTGGCTCGCCATCCCTGCCTGCATCATGTACATCATAGTGCTCTTGGGCAACCTCAGCATCCTCTTCATTGTGAAGTTTGAGCCAAGCCTCCATGAGCCCATGTACTATTTCCTCTGCATGCTGGCTGTCACTGACCTGGTCCTGTCCACATCCACCCTACCCAAAATGCTGAGCATCTTCTGGTTCAATTCCAGGGAGATCACATTCACTGCCTGCCTCACCCAGCTATTTTTCGTTCACTGCTTCTCAGTGATGGAGTCTGGGATCTTCATGGCCATGGCTTATGATCGCTACGTGGCCATCTGCCATCCCCTGAGACATTCCACCATCCTGAGAAACACCGTGGTGGCCAAGATCGGCCTGGCTGCAGTGCTGCGGGCTGCCATGCTCTCACTGCCCTATCCCTTCCTGGTGAGACAGTGGCCATATTGCAGAACCAACATCATCCCCCACACGCACTGCGAGCACTTGGCCGTGGTGAAGCTGGCCTGCGCCGACATCCGCATCAGTAATTACTACGGCCTCTTTGAGCTATTCAGTGGGAAAGGTCTGGACTTGCTTTTTATTGTCATGTCTTATATCCAGATCCTCAGGGCCATCTTCAGACTCCCCACAAAGGAAACCCGGCTCAAGGCTTTTGGGACCTGCGGCTCCCACCTCTGCGCCATCTTGGCCTTTTACTTCCCTGGTTTTTTCTCCTCCTTCACACAGCGCTTTGGCCAGAATCTGGCATTGGATTTCCCTGGTCTCATTGGCAACGTGTACCTCCTGGTTCCCCCCATGCTAAGCCCCATCATCTACGGGGTGAGGACCAAACAGATCCGGAAGAGGCTGCTCCGGCTCTTTTCTCATAAACTGACCTGAAGTTTTGTGCTGGTGCTCTGGCTCTCCAACAGACGTCCGTTCAGAGTGGACTGTTGACATGCTGGTGGGCATTCCTGTAATCACTGCTAGGCAGCGCAGGAGACAATAAACCCCTTCCAGGCCTTAGTGTGATGTGTCCATGTGACAGCCTGGGGAATGGGTCCGTGCACATCTCATTAATTCCTGGCGTTGCCCCCTCTCTAGCTCTGACTGTAAATGCACATCTAAGTACGGCCCCACCGCTTCGTTTTCCTCGTGCCTGGCCCTGGCTCCATTTCAATGGCTGACCCGGGTCTCCCAGCAAGCCGGCTCCACTTCTGCTCTTCAGCCCCTTCTGTGTGTTTTCTGCCAACAACTCTGCCCCACCTCTCTCTAGGGGCCACGTCTGTGATGGGACCCGCCTGCAACAGAGGTACAGCTGGGGCCTCGGTCTCTCCAGGCTGGGTTCCCTCTTGCGCTGTCATGTGACGAGCTGCCAAGTCCTCCACGCGGCCTCACCCCAACATCCACAGACAGGGGCTGCGCCATGTGTGCTCCTGGGGGCTCTGCCAGCCAGTGCCTGAACCCCCAGTAGAGAGGCGACTGCCAAAGACCTGCCAGGCCCTAGTCCAGGCCCCCGGAGCGGCGTTGTTCAGCCATTGTCAGAACTCTGAGGAGAATGTGTTCCTACCCCCTATGCCACTTCCACAATGGACAGTGGACCTGCACCTACCTTGGGCTTGGGTGTGTTCACCCACTCAGCCGTCAATAGCCTTTGGCCTTCTGACGATTGTACCTGGAAGGGGGAGCGAGGGTTTCTCCGTGTCACCCTTGTTTCTGCAGCTCGGACGGAGCCAGACTCCACAACTTTCCCTGAGGGCACAGGCTGCTTCCCAGCCTGCTGGCGTTCCACTCAGTCAGACGTTGAGAAGAGCAGCTCATGAGGCAGCCATTGCTCACACTGCACCGTAACCTTGGGCCAGTGGTGAATAGGGGGTGCCAACGTGTCACAATCTCCACCTCCTTCCCCCCTCATCTCATCCCCTCTGCACCACAGCTAGGACCGCAAGGACTCTGCTGCGAGGACTCACACCTCGGGCCAGTGCAAGGCACAGAAGGAGAGAGGGCAGCCGGGACATCGTCTAAAAGCTGCTGAGGATGGGGAGCAGGGTTTTGCAGCAGGTGGGAGAGATTGTGCATCATACGGCCTGTGGGCCCCATAGCTCATCTGAAAAATCCTGAGTGCAGAGTGTCCCCAGTAACATTCATCCTTTGGCTTTCAGTTCCCTTTCCTTGCCAGCTACAGCCTGTAGCACACAGGGGTTCCAGCAATGGATACGGACTGAGAACCCATCTGGAGGCCACATCTGGAGTACTCCATCCAACACTCGGACCCCCACTAGAGAAAGGATGTGGACGCATTGGAGAGGGTCCAGCGGAAGGCAACCAAAATGATTCGGGGGCTGGAGCACATGACCTACGAGGAGAGGCTGAGGGATTTGGGTTTGTTTAGTCTGCAGAAGAGAAGAGTGAGGGGGGATTTGAGAGGAGCCTTCAACTTCCTGAAGGGGGTTCCAAGGAGTATGAAGAGAAGCTGATCTTCATGGTGACAAAGCTAGAACAAGGAGCAATGGTCTCAAGTTGCAGTGGGGGAGGTCTAGGTTGGATAGTGGGAAAAGCTGTATCCCAAGGAGGGTGGTGAAGCACTGGGATGGGTTCCCTAGGGAGGGGGTGGAATCTCCATCCCTAGAGGTTTCAAGGTCACGCATGGCAAACCCCTGACTAAGATGGTTTGGTCCTGCTTTTGGACTAGATGACCTGCTGAGGTCTCTTCCCGCCCTATGATTCTATGATGTCTTCAAGACACTAGAGCTTCATGAAATTCATCCCAGGGTACTTAAGGAGCATTCCTTAAGTATGCTGGGAATCCTGAACCTGGGAGAAGTTCCAAAATAGAGGGAAAGGGCAAATATACTGCCCATCTAAAACAGGGAAACAAGCACAACCTGAGTCTACAGACCAGTCAGCTTAACTTCTGTGTGAGGAAAGATAATGGGACAAATAATTAAGGATTTCATCTGAAAACATATAAGCTGTGTCTAGACTGGCCAGTTTTTCCGGAAAATCAGCCGCTTTTCCGGAAAAACTTGCCAGCTGTTTACACTGGCCACTTGAATTTCCACAAAAGCACTGACTTCCTACTGTAAGAAATCAGTGCTTCTTGCGGAAATACTATTCTGCTCCCATTCAGGCAAAAGTCCCTTTTGCAAAAAGCTTTTGCGCAAAAGGGCCACTGTAGACAGCTCAGATTTGTTTTGCGCAAAAAAGCCCCGATGGCGAAAATGGCGACTGGGGCTTTTCTGCGGAAAAGTGCATCGAGATTGGCCATGGACGCTTTTCTGCAAAAAGTGCTTCTGCGGAAGAGTGTCCGTGCCAATCCAGACGCTCTGGTCCAAAAATGCTTTTAACGGAAAACTTTTCCGTTAAAATCATTTCCGGAAAATCATGCAAATCTAGACGCAGCCATAGGGTGCATCTACACAGCAACATCCATTATTCCAAAATTTCAAAATAACGGGTGGCTTAGTTTGGTGCTTTTAAACCTGATTCCACATGGAATAACACCTCTTCTAGCATAGCTATTTCGAAGTAGTGCCTCTTAGGACAGTGGCTGCAGTTCTTTCAAAATAATTTGAGCAAATTACTTCATGTAACCTACCAGTCTTCATGCCTCGGTCCACTGGGTCTGTCTATCTGATTTTGGTGTGTGAATCATTCTTGTGTATAAAATTAGACATATAGGCTACGTCTACACTGGCCCCTTTTCCGGAAGGGGCATGTTAATTTCAGAGATCGTAATAGGGAAATATCCCCCGCGGCATTTAAATAAAAATGTCCGCCGCTTTTTTCCGGCTTTTAGAAAAGCCAGAAAAGAGCGTCTACACTGGCCCCGATCCTCCGGAAAAAGCGCCCTTTTCCGGAGGATCTTATTCCTACTTCCTACTTCCGGAAAAGGGGCCAATGTAGACGAGCCCATAGAGTGGGGAATGCTTTATGGGTTTTAAATGGGTGAAGGAAAGTCATCAAGGGAGGCCCCAGTGTCTGGGCAGTCATATGCAAATCACCTTTTGTCCGTTAAGTCATGGCAGTGGTTGGTCTGAGGACTTCCCATGCAAAAGGGGACTCTTTAAAAATAATAGGAAAGGAGGGGTGTGGGTCTTTGGCTGGCCCACCCAAGGGAAGGACCCCAAGACCCCAAGGTGACGGAGTGCAGTGGTTTGGAGGCTTTGCTGGAAAGAGACAGCATTAGGGAGAGTTTGTTCTGAGGTTTCAGTGCATTTCCTGTTATTTTGGGTCTGTACTCTTCTCTGCTTGGCCTGTTCTCACTTATCACCACTCCAGTCCTACGGCTTGTACTGAATAAAATCCCTTTTATTTCCTATCGAGCCGAGGGAGCAACCAGGGGGCACGTTCCCCTTTCTTTGCTAAGGGGGGACTCACCAAAGTAATTCACTGGGGGATTTGATCCCATTTGGGGAGGGGTATCCCAAAGGAGCTGGGCCCTAAACTGCCCTCCCTTGGACCTGAAGATGTTCAGTGTCTGTGCTGCTTCTTGGGGGGTAGATGTCTCAGCTCCGGGTCTTGGCTGGGGGAGACCAGGGAGCTGGCCCAGCAGGGCCGGGTGGGGAGGAGCCTCAGTGAGCAGGAAGTCGAGTGGCAGTGGCCATGTCAGCACCTCAAAAATCACCCCAACGGGTCTTCTGTGACCTGATCCCGTCACACTCGGGGGAAGGGCTCGTGTCAGACAGCAGCCCGACAGCCCTGAGGCACCCAGCAGCTTCCCCTGCTTGGAGTTAGCTTGAAATGAGAGTTTGCTGCTCCCACCCAGCCCAGCCCTGCTCCCAGGAGCCTGCCTAGGGACAGAAGAGACATGTGCCTTCCTGGGCCGGTGCGGCCCTTGCCAAGGTCTGGGGCAACGAGACCAGCCTCCAGGATCTCTGCACAAGACTCCAGAACGCCGATGTCTGTGACCGTATGGCCGACAGCCTGGCCACCAAGAGGCACATCTGCACCCAGGCGCAGGTGTGGATGAAAGTTAAGGAGCTCTGGCGGGCCTATGCCAAGGCGCAGGAGCAGAGCTCCCGCTCTGGGGCAGAACCCCACACCTGCCCCAGCTATGAGAGCCTGCACCACATCCTAGGCTGTGAGGCCATCCCTCTGCCCGTCGTCATCCTCCCAGGGCACAGAGACACGGTGGGAAGAGGAGGAATCCTAGAATCCTAGAGCTGGAAGAAACCTCAGGAGTCATCAAGTCCAGCCCCCTGCCCAAAGCAGGACCAATCCCAACTAAACCATCCCAGCCAGGGCTTTGTCAAGCCAGGACTTAGAAACCTCTAGGGATGGAGATTCCACCCCCTCCCTAGGGAACCCAGCCCAGCGCTTCTCCACCCTCCTAGGGAAATAGTTTTTCCTAACGTCCAACCTAGACCTCCCCCACTGCAACTTGAGCCCATTGCTCCTCGTTCTGCCACCTGTCACCACTGAGAACAGCCTCTCTCCAGCCTCCTTGGAACCTCCCTTCAGGAAGTTGCAGGCTGCTCTCAAATCCCCCCTCTCTCTTTTCTTCTGCAGACTAAACAAACCCAAGTCCCTCAGCCTCTCCTCGTAGGTCATGTGCTCCAGCTCCCTCATCATTTTGGTTGCCCTTCGCTGGACCCTCTCCAATGCAGAACTGGACACAGTGCTCCAGATGTGGGCTCACCAGAGCCCAATAAAGGGTAATAATCACTTCCCTAGATCTGCTGGCAATGCTCCTCCTAATGCAACCTAATATGCCATTAGCCTTCTTGGCTACAAGGGCACCCTGCTAACTCATCTCCAGCTTCTCATCCACTGCAATCCCCAGGTCCTTTTCTGCAGAACTGCTACTTAGCCAGTCGGTCCCCAGCCTGTACCAATGCTTGAGATTCTTCCGTCCCAAGTGCAAGACTCTACATTTGTCCTTATTGAACCTCATCAGATTTCTTTTGGCCCAATCCTCTAGTCCAGGTCACTCTGGATCCTATCCCTGCCCTCCAGTGTATCTACCTCTCCCCCTAACTTAGTGTCATCCACAAACTTACAGAGGTATGTCTCCACTACCCCGCTAGTTCGAACTAGGAGGGTAGTGTAGACATACCCATAGGGTGCAATTCATCCCCTCATCCAGGTCATTAATAAAGATGTTGAACAAAATCCGCCCTAGAACCAAACCTTGGGGCACTCCGCTGGAAACCAATCGCCATCCTGACATCAAGCTGTAGATCACTACCCGCTGGGCCCAACAGCCTAGCCAGCTTTCTATCCCTCTAACAGTCCATTTATCCAGAGAAGCCAGACAAGGTGAGCACAGTCACCCTCCTGACTCCGGCACTGGTGCCCCATGCTCTGGACGTGTCCCAGGCATTGTCTGAGGCCAGGGAAGACACCTCAGCTGAGTGCCATCATGTTTCCTGTGCACACAGGGTGGAGGGGGCAGGCAGCTGAGCGCTCCTCACTCGGCCTGGGGATCACGCAGCAGCCTGTACACGTGGGAGCACTCCGTGGCACATGGCCCCAGCAGGCTGCACCAGAGGGCCCCTGTGCTATTGGCCACGGGGTGTCTGGAGAGGTCGGCCATTCTCTTGACACCCTCCCTCCACAAGTCAGCTCTAGAAGGAGGTTGTGGACATGGACACACACACACACACACACACACACACACACACACGCATAGCAGTGCCGCACATGGCACACAGGCATGCGCACACTCTTTGGGCAGCATCCACTCCTGGGGACAGCGCAGTGGGAGGAAGGAGCATTGTCCATTTACACACATCTGCCCCCAACACCCTCTCCACTCTCTCCTAGCGGGCAGGGATACAAGTGCTCTCCCTGCAGGACGCCACCACTGCTGGGCCCGGCGTGTGCGTGACACAGAGGGAAGCCCAGTTACCCTGTGGCCCCCTCTCACCCACAGGATGCTGGTCTGGCCAGCACTTTCCCATGCCTACTTGTCCCCGGGATGCTGGGCCTCCCCAGAAGCTGTCTCAGTTAAATGGTGACCAGCCAGAGCCTGCTTCCTGAACCCCTGTCCCAGCTCTGAGTCTCCTCCTGCACCCAACCGCCTGCCCCAGAAGTGAGCCCCCCTGCACCCGACCTCCTTCCCAGAGCTTGCACCCTGAAAAGCCTCCTGGACCCCAATCCTGCACCCTGGGCTAAGCCCAGAGCCCCTCCCATACCCCAAACCCTTTGTCCCAAGACCAGAGCCTTCACCCCAAACCTCTACCCCAGCCTGGTGGAAGCGAGTGAGGATGGGGGAGGAAGGGGGATAAAGTGACCAGGGTGAGTCGTTGGAGAAGGGGCGGAGCAGGGGCAGGGCCTCAAAGAAGGGACGGGAAGTCGGCGGGGCAAGAGTGTTTGGGTTTCTGGCAGATCTTAGGGTACGTCTAGACGACAGGCTTTTGTTGACAGAGGCTTTGATGACAGATACGGCCGACAAAGCGTCTGTCGACAAAGAGCATCTAGACGACATCCAGTTCTGTTGACAAAGCAAGCCGCTTTGTTGACATGAGAGTGTAGCTGCAAAGGACATTGTAGATGCAATAACTCCTTCGGTCGACAGAACTCTGTCGATAAAAGGCGTTATTCCTCGTAGAATGAGGTTTACAGCCTTCGACAAAACTGCCGCGTTCTTCGGATGTTATGTCACCCGAACGCGGCGGTAGTGTAGACACAGGTATAGTTTGGTCAACAAAACTCTGTAGTCTCGACACACCCTTACATTGCACTTACATTGAAAAAATGATCTTGTGGTTAAAAAGATCGGAGATCCCTGTCTTAAGGGACTGCAGCATGCCCCCAGCCACAGAGTGTGAGGGGGTAGGTTGGTGAGTCAGCGAGTTCCGAAGACCCCCCAAGTCTAGGCTGCACCCCGAGGAACTCACTCAAGGAACAGGTTCTCCCAGATGATTCCTTCTTGACATGGGTTTTGTCCCTGGGAGAGAGACCATGGTTCTAGCAGGGAAGTCAGCACCCCTGTGTGGAGTGGTGCTGGGACTATTTGTGGGGGGTGCTGAGCTGCCCCCACCCCTGTTTGTGCCCCTCATTGCCCCTGCTGGGGTCACACTGAGGGTTGCCAACTCTCCTGGGCTGGATGGACGCGATGCCATGGCTGCACATGGCATCTGGTAGGTCCTGTCTGGGAGAGCTGGCAACCTCACTCCAGCTGAGTCAGCAGCAGGACACCAAGTGGCAGCGGAGCCTACAGAGGGGGTAGCCTGGCATGCAGAGCCATGGGGGAGGTGGGTGGAGGAACCTTGGAGGGTCCATAGGGATGATGAGTGGAGGAACCTTGGAGGGTCCATAGGGATGATGAGTGGAGGAACCTTGGAGGGTCCATAGGGATGATGAGTGGAGGAACCTTGGAGGGTCCATAGGGATGATGAGTGGAGGAACCTTGGAGATCCTGGCATGCAGAGCCATGGGGGCAGTGGGTGGAGAAATCGTGGAGGTTCTTGTATCTGTCAGGCTCTGGGTGGGTGACTCGGGTTCCGGAACTCAGGACTGATGGAGACAGCAGCGGGTGAATCGTTGGGCCAGCCCCTTGGCACAGAGAAACCAGGCTCGAAACCTGAGGGTGCTGCAGCACCCCTACGTGTGGCATCTCTGCCAGCATTCTGTTGTCCTCTGTGTGACCTTGGCCAAGTCACGTTGCCCCTTGCCTCTGGTTACCTATCTGTATAATGGGGATATGGTCATGCTTTTCCTTTTCTAGGTGTTTTCAAGATTCTCCAATGGAAGGTGCTGACCAATATGATAATTACTTCAGACAACTGCTGATCTGTGGTACCTGAGCAAGTGTCCTGTGTGCCTGCCTTGTGTGACTGTCTCCCCTCTGTCATCTGTTCCCATGTGTCTCCCTACTATCTTCGCATTTCTCCTGGGCATTTACAGGGAACCAGACCTTGTGGAGACAGAGGCATTATCCCTGGTTTTCTTAAATATAAACCAATGCGCAGAACAACCAATTCCTCCCTGACTCACCCAGAGCCCGGGTGTTCTCCTCTCCCTTGGGGAAAAGTCCCTTAATTGCTGTTTACTCCTAACACTGAACAAATTCCACAGCCATGGGAAACCAGACATCGGCTGGAGCATTTCTGGGCTCCATGCTCTTTGCATCCAGATGCTGCTTCTCTCCTCGGTGGTGAGCAAACTCTCCTGGGATTGCCCAGAGCTGTGTTATAAATGGTGCGCACACTGGTGCCGGCTCTCGGCGCGGGACGCTGCTGCCGGTGCCAGGCTGAGAGAGGTGGGGACGCTGCTGCAGACGCTGGGCTGAGAGAGGCGGGGACGCGGCTGCCTGAGGGGGGTTCCAGGGAAGACACGTCCCTCTCAGCACTCACAGGTACCGTTTCTTGCTGAGGGTCCCCCCTGCTCCACCAGACCTGCTATAGTGTGGGGATGATGGGAGAGAGAGTCAGTCTGGGGTCCTTGATGCTCTTCACAGCCACTGAACATCCCAGGGCCCTTGCAAAAGGGATGGGTTTGCTCTAGGATCATGGACCAAAATGTCCTTCTTTTCCATCCCCCCCGCTGGTGTCCTCTAGCCCAGAGCTGGCTGCATTTCAGGGGCACAGTGGAGGTTTCCTAATGAAAGGCCAAAACAAACAAACAAAAAAAGTAGCAAGAAAACCAGTGAAGTATCCCCAAGGCCAAAGAACCTAGTAAAAGAAGCAGAGAGAGATAAAAAGGCATCTTATAAAAAGAGGATAAATCCTAGCTAGGAAAATAGAAAGGAGCATAAACTCCGCCAAATGATGTGTAAACATATCATGAGGAACGCCAACAAAGAATTTGAAGAGCAGCTAATCATAACCTCAAAAAGTAATAACATTTTATGGAGTACATCAGAAGCAGGACAGCCAATGGAGACAGTGGATAACTGAGATGCTAAGGGAGCCCTCGAAGGCTATGTCTAGACTACAGGGTTTTTCTGGGATACCGGAGATATCTCGGAAAAACTCCGTTGAGTCCAGGGAACGTGTCTGCTATTCCGCTTTTTTCCCCCAGAAGAGCAGACGTGCTCTTTCACAAGCCTTGTCTTCCTCCTTCCACGAGGAAGAAGGGCTCTTCCAAAAGAGGGTTTTTTTCTGAAATTCGGCCAAATTTCAGAAAAGCCTCTTCCAAAAAAACTAACGGAAAAAGGTACACAAATTCTGATAAAGCCCCATAGTCTAGACATAGCCAAAGGCAATAAGGTCACTGCTAACAAAGTAAATGGATTCTTTGTTTTGCTTTTCATGGCTGGGGACGTGAGGAAGATTTTCAAACCATTCTTTTTTGGTGACATATCTGAGGAATTCTCCCAGATTGAAGAGTCATTAGAGAAGGTTCTGGGGAAAAAATGATAAATTAAACAGTGACAAGTCCCCAGGACCAGATGGCATTCACCCAGGAGTTCTGAAAGAACTCGCATGGGAAATTGTGCGACTACTAACTGTGTTTTTTTACTTCTCGGCTGTGTCTAGACTGGCAAGTTTTTCCGTAAAATCGTCTGCTTTTGCGGAAAAACTTGCCAGCTGTCTACACTGGCCGCTTGAATTTCCGCAAAAGCACTGACCATCTCATGTAAGATTGTCAGTGTTTTTGCAGAAATACTATGCTGCTCCCGTTCGGGCAAAAGTCTTTTTCTGAAAAACTTTTGCGCAAAAGGGCCAGTGTAGACAGCACAGTCGTGTTTTCTGCAAAAAAGCCCCGATCGCGAAAATGGCAATCGGGGCTTTTTTGCAGAAAAGCATGTCTAGATTGGCCACGGACACTTTTCTGGAAAAAGTGCTTTTGCGGAAAAGCGTCCTGCCAATCTAGACGCGCTTTTCCAAAAATGCTTTTAATGGAAAACTTTTCCGTTAAAAGCATTTCCAAAAAATCATGCCAGTGTACACGTAGCCCTCTTGTAAAGCATCTTCTGCACCGAATGACTGGACAATAGCTAACATGACGCCAGTTTTTGTTGAAAAGCTCTAGAATTGATCCTGGCAATTCCAGGCCAGTAAGTCTAACTTCAGTACCAAGCAAGTTGGTTAACACTACAGTTGAGAACCAAACTGAGAGACACATAGATGAAGGGAATTTGTTGGGGAAAATCAACATGGTTTCTTGAAAGGGAAACCATCCCTCACCAATCTTGGCGAATTCTCTGAATGGTTCAACAAGTATAAGGACAAGGGGGATCCAGTGGATTTAGAGTACTTAGATTTCCAGAAACAAGGTCCCTCACCAAAGGCTCTCAGGAAAAGTACGTTGTCATGGGGTAAGAGGGAAGGTCCTCTCATGGACTGAGAACTGGTTAGGAAATAGGAAAATAGCTGGTGAACCTGGCAAAGTCCGATGAAAAACAAAACCAAGTATTTAAAACTGTTCCTCAGAGTGGTCCGTGGTCTGCAGCCACGGAACCTCGTGGTTCCCACTGGCTCCAGTTCGCCGTTGCAACCAAGGGGAGCCACGGGATGCTTCGGTCCAGGTTATGCTACTTCCCACGGCTCCTGTTGGCTGCAAACGGTGAACCGCAGCCAATGGGAACCGCGAGGCTCTGTGGCTGCAGAACTGGGAAGCAAACAAACCGGTGCGGGCCAGGAGCAGCTTTCTCCGGATGGGTTCATGGACCCCTTTGAAAAACACTGATTTACACCTTTCACCCAGCGTATTCCGGTGTAAAGCAGCTCATTCAGCTACAGTAGAGTCCGGATTATCCGACGTTCGGTAATCTGACATTCCGCTTTATCCGACATAGCTGCCCTGTGCTGCTATGCCGCATGCAGCCTCCCCGGCTGAAGAGGCTCCCGCAGCCTCCTGCGGGCTGGAGCCTCCTGCCAGCGCCGCTTGGTCCCCATCCCTGCCCGGCCCTGGCCCCTTCCCTCCCTGCAGCTCTCAGGCACGGGCCAAGAGAATGGCGCCGCTCGCTGCCCCGTCGCTCTCCTGGCACTGCTGATGCCGCTCCTGCCGGCGCCGCTTCGTCCCTGGGAGCTGCAGAGAGGGAAGGGACCAGGGCCAGGCAGGGATGGGGACCAAGTGGCGCCGGCTACAGTAGAGTCCTTATCATCCAACATTTTCGGTAATCCGGCCACCTGTCAGTCCCGTTTAGGTAGGGTAATCGGGACTCTACTGTACTTTAGGGCTGTGTCTACACTGGGCCACTTATTCCGGAAAATCAGCCGCTTTTCTGGAATAAGCTGCGAGCTGTCTACACTGGCCCTCGAATTTCCGGAAAAGCAACGATGCTCTACTGTACAAAATCAGCCGCTATTCCAGAAAAACTATTCTGCTCCCGCTCGGGCATAAGTCCTTATTCCGGAACACTGTTCCAGAAAAGGGCCAGTGTAGACAGCCCAGTAGTCTTTTCCGGAAAAAAGCCCCAATCGCAAAAATGGAGATTGGGGCTCTTTTCCGGAAAAGCGCGTCTACATTGGCCACAGACACTTTTCCGGAAAAAGGGCTTTTCCGGAAAAGCAGCTTGCCAATGTAGATGCTCCTTTTCCGGAAAAACTGAAAACAGAATAGTATTCTGTTTTAAGCATTTCCAGAAATTCATGCCAGTGTAGACACAGCCTAGGTGGCAAAAATGTGTATCTTTAGGTAATCGGGGAGTATGACTTTATTTTGCGCAAACAAATCCACAAAGTCTTCAAAATATTTAGTAGATAAGGTGTAGGAATAAGTGTCCAGTTTTGAGAATGGAGAGGTAACTAGTGGTGTCTGCCAGTGGTCTTTACAGGGACCCATCCTATCCTACATGTGCATCAAAAATCTGGGGAAAAGGGTAAACAATTTGGCGTCAAAATATGCAGATGATACAAAACTGCTCAGGGTAGTTATGTCCAAAGCAAACAAGAGAATCCCAGCTATCAATACAGCTACTAAATAAAGGGGTTTAAATTAGCTCTTTCCTCTCAAGGGAGAGATCTTGGAGTCATTGTGCATAGATTTCTGAAAACAGCCACTCAGTGCGCAGCAGCCTATAGAAAAGCAAACAGAATGTTAGACCCTAAAAGGAGCCAGACTGGGTCAGCCCAAAGATCCATCTAGCCCAGCGTCCTGTCTTCTGACAGTGGCCAAAGCCAGACGCCCCAGAGGGAGTGAGCAGAACAGGGAATCATCCAGTGATCTGTGTCCTGTCATCCATTCCCAGCCTCTGACAACCAGAGACTAGGGACACTGTTCATTCCTACTCATCCTGGCTAATAAGTACCGATGGAACAAACCTTCATGAATTGATCTAGTTCTTTTTTGAACCCTGTCAAAGTCCTGGTCTTCATGACATCCTCTGGCAAGGAGTTCCACATGTCCAGAATCATTAAGAAAGGGATAGAAAATAGACAGAGAATATCTTATTGCCTCTATAAATCCGTGGTACGCCCACATCTTGAATACTGCAAACAGATATGGTCACCTCATCTCAAAAATGTATATTGGCATTGGTGAAAATTCAGAATAGGGCAACAAAATTATTAAGGATGTGGAATAGCTATCGTATGAGGAGAGACTAAGAAGACTTGGACTTTTCAGCTAGGAAGAGATGACTAAGGATGGGGGGGAGGGGTATGACTGAGGTCAATAAAATCATGGATGGTGTAAAAAACATGAATAAAGCAGAGTTATTTACTCCTACCTAGAAGGATCTGATTTTTACAGTGTTTTACCCTTTGTCCCCCACCAAAGTTCCTTAAGCAAAGCCAGATGCCAGAGGCCAAGGAGGAAGGATCTCATAGATTGGGAACCAGTTAAAAGACAAAACAAAGAGTCAGAAAAAATAGTCAGGTTTTGGAAAGGAGGGTAAATAGTGGTGCGCTGGGAACAGGGCTTTATACAGTATCGGGAGAAAGGTGATCATAATGTGATGAAATCTGCAGATGATAAAAAACTGCTCCGGATACTTAATCCGAAGCCGAAAGCAAAGAGCTACAAAGGGATTTCGCAAAACTAGGTGACTACACAGCAAAGTGTCCAATGAATTCCGATGCTCATGAGTGTGAAATAATGCACTTTCAAACTCATAATCCCAGATATACAGACAAGTGTTGGGGCTTAAAGTAGTTCTCACCACTCAAAAAGAGAGATCTGGGAGTCATTGTGGGTAGTTCTCATTGTGGGTGACTGCAGCAGCATTCAAAGAGAATACTGGGAATCATTAAGAAAAGGCTAAAGAATATTATTGCCTCTATACTATCAGTGCTATGGCCACTTCTCGAATATTACATGCAGATGGGGTTGCCTCATCTCAAAAGTGATGTCTTTGTAATTGGAAAATGTCCTAAGCTTCCATCTGAGGCGAGATTAAAAACACTGAGACTTTCTAGCATTGTTAACTTGCGGAACTCCTTCCAAGAGGAAGTTGTTTTTTTCAGAAAGTCTGTTTTACAAAATTCATGCTACTGACAAGCATGAACTACATTCCTGCATTTTTAAAACTAATTTCATTTCAGATTTCCCAGTGGTTCATAAACAAATTAAATCTTTTTTTATATATTTAATAATTTATACATGGATTAGAACTGTTCTCTATTTGCCCTTTACTTTTTTTTGGTTGGTTTTACCTGTGAAACTCTCCATTTGCATATGGTTCAAAATCATATGAATGGCTGGTTTGTTACTCTTGTGTTCACAAATTTATGGTCCAGTTGTAGATGCTGTTTACCATCCTCATTCACTGCTAAGGGATTGGAACTCACTTCCTTGCCTTAAGTAAGGCAGTGCTTTCCAATGCAGAACAATAATATTTCTTGAACATATCTACTTTCTCTGCAATCTTACCTTGTTTCTCCCGCCCCCCCTTCCAGGAATTTACCTGAAGTTTTTCAAGGATTACTACAGTCAATAATATAGTTTATAAATTCCTTTTTTAATCCTTAGCCCTTCAAAGGATGGATTTTCCCCTAATGGCTTCAGTGTCCCTTGTAGATTTATAACTCGCAATTTCTGTTATTTGCTCTCTATTTTCCCTTCTCCCATCTGTTTTATACAGCCTTTCCCCCGGTAATAACTGCCTTCATTTTGCCATTCAAATGGACGTTTAGCCAAATTCATCCATGGTTTTGACTGTGGAATCATGATTTTCATTATCTAATAATCTCTCCATTAGAAACTGCGATATTTCATTAACAATTTTCTCTCTACATTTTCTTCCCAATACACTACGCAGATCAACACTGCCCCTCGATCTTCCGGAGTTCAATCCAGCAGGTGTATTATAGACCCATAAAATTAAATAAATTGGGCGCCCCCATTGGCACCGGTACTCCTGGTCCTCACAAGGAACAAGGGAAGCCTCCCGCTGTGTGGACGGCATGGAAATGCGATGTGAGATATATCGACCCCCGCTATGTAATTTACCCAACTGTAGTTGCAAATCATAGAATACTAGGACTGGAAGGCTGTCTACACACTGGCCCCTTCTTTGGAATAGCCATGCTAATTTAGAACTTTGGAACAGGGATTTAAATATCCCCCGCGGGATTTAAATAAACATGGCCGCTGCTTTTTTTCCGGCTTGGGGAAAAGCTGGAAAAAAGCGTCCAGACTGGCGCGATCCTCCGGAATAAAGCCCTATTCCGGAGGATCTCTTATTCCTACTTGCAAGGATCTCTTATTCCTACTTATTCCCCTGGGGATTTCCCTATTCCAAAGTTCTAAATTAGCATGGCTATTCCGAAGAAGGGGCCAGTGTAGACACAGCCAAAGGGACCTTTAGAGGTCATCGAGTCCAGTCCCCTGCCCTCATGGCAGGACCAAATACTGTCTAGACCATCCCGGATAGACATTTATCTAACCTGTTCTTCAATATCTCCAGAGACGGGGATTCCACGACCTCCCTGGGCAATTTATTCCAGTGTTTGATCACCCTGACAGGTAGGAACTTTTTCCTAATGTCCAACCTAAACCTCCCTTGCTGCAATTTTTCTCCCTCCTCCTTGTGACACCCTTTTAGATATTTGAAAACCGCTATCATGTCCCCCCTTAATCTTCTCTTTTCCAAACTAAACAAGCCCAGTTCTTTCCATCTTCCTTCACAGCTCATGTTCTCTAGGCCTTTAATTATTCTTGTTGCTCTTCTCTGGACTTTCTCCAAATCTTTCTTGAAATGTGGTGCCCAGAACTGGACACAACCCTCCAACTGAGGCCTAACTAGTGCAGAGTAGAGCAGAAGAATGACTTCTTGTGACTTGCTCACAACACACCTGTTAATGCATCCCAGAATCATGTTTGCTTTTTTTGCTACAGCGTCACACTGTTGGCTTATATTTAGTTGTGACCCCTAGATGGGTAGCAGGTTTAAAACTAATAAAAGAAAGTTCTTCTTCACACAGCGTGTAGTCAACCTGTGGAACTCCTTGCCAGAGGAGGCTGTGAAGGCTAGGAGTGTAATAGAGTTTAAAGAGAAGCTAGATAATTTCATGGAGGTTAGGTCCATAAAAGGCTATTAGCCAGGGGATAAAATGGTGTCCCTGGCCTCTGTTTGTTAGAGGCTGGAGAGGGATGGCAGGAGACAAATTGCTTGATCGTGTCTTCGGTCAACCCTCTCTGGGGCACCTGGTGCTGGCCACTTGTCGGTAGACAGCATACTGGGCTATAAGGACCTTTGGTCTGACCCAGTACGGCCGTTCTTATGTTCTTATGTTCTAGATCCCTTTCTGCAGGACTCCTTTCTAGACAGTCACTGCCCATTCTGTGTGTGTGAAATGGATTGTTCCTTCCTTAGTGGAGCACTTTGCATTTGTCCTTATTAAACTTCATCCTGTTCCCTCAGATGATTTCTCCAATTTGTCCAGATCATTTTAAATTATCACCCTCTCCTCCAAAGCACTTGCAACCCCTCCCAGCTTGGTATCATCTGCAAATGTAACAAGCGTCCTCTCTATGCCGATATCTAAATCGTTGATGAAGGTATTGAACAGAACCTGTCTCAAAACAAACCCCTGCAGAACCCCACTTGTTATACCTGTCCAGCAGGATTGTGAACCATTAAAAATCTTACTTTGACCTTCTCGGGTAGTGTAGTCCAGGCCTCTGCGTCTATACAATATACTGCTTGGGACCTGTTCTCTGTGTCACCGTTGGAATGTGGTGAGTTCCATTTTCGCTGCCTCTTTTTTACCTTTATCTCTTCACCAAACTAACCCTTCCCAGACATTGCAGTCAGTCTGCATCTGGAACTCCACCCGTTCCCGCAGCCTGGATCAGACACCCCCTGCTCTCTGCTCTATTCCTCCTAGAGGGAACTGAGTGCGGGTGCCCAGCAGTTACATCTCCATTCCACTCCTTGTGGGTACGTCTAGACGACAGGCTTTTGTCGACAGAAGTTTTGTCGACAGATACTGTCGACAAAGCTTCTGTCGACAAAGAGCGTCTAGACTACATCCAGTTCTGTCGACAAAGCAAGCCACTTTGTCGACAAAACCCTGTAGTCTAGACACAACCCTAGATGCAATAACACCTTCTGTCAACAGAACTCTGTCGACAAAAGGCGTTATGCCTCGTAAAATGAGGTTTACCAGCGTCGACAAAACTGCTGAGTTCTGTCGACGTTATGTCGACAGAACTCTGCGGTAGCGTAGACGCAGGCATAGTTTTGTTGACAAAAGTCTACCTTTGTCGACAAAACTCTGTAGTCTAGACACAGACCTTTGCCATTGGTCTGGCCACGGCTGGGAATGAAAGGGTGTCTCTGTGGAGGTGCTATCCATGACACCAGCTCTCCTCCCGGAGGTGTGTTCTAGCTGGGATGTTCGCCACCGGAACGTGTCTTGGCAAAGGTTTGGTTTCTTCCACTCTCAGATTTTGAGCTACCAGGTGAATGGGGAAATCCCTCCAGCATGGACTCTCCAGCCTGGGTTTTCATTGTAAGGGGGAGCAAGGAATAATAACAATTCTCACCACTCAGACTTCCTGGTGGTGCCTATTAAGGAGTCCCACGCGATGACGTGTACCAATTACTGACACAGGGAGCGCCGTTAAGTAGGGAATTGGCCCCTGTAGGGTCCATCCCTGGGAACAGCCTCCATTAGTATGGATGGGGTCTGATATTAACATTGTCTCTCCATCCAGGCATTTGTGCTGTGACCATCACCCTAGACCCTGGGCACCTGCAGGAAGTCAGGGGAACGTATGGTTTGAGTAGAGAACACGGCTCTGACGCAAGGTTGGCCATCTCCTCTTCAACACCATGTCAGATTCCAACACAACTGGATTCACCAACCCATCCACCTTCATCCTGCTGGGCATCCCTGGCCTGGAGGCGGCCTATGTCTGGCTCGCCATCCCCTTCTGCCTCATGTACGTCATAGTTCTCTTGGGCAACTTCGTCATCCTCTTCATTGTGAAGTTTGAACCAAGCCTCCACATGCCCATGTACTATTTCCTCTGCATGCTGGCCGTCACCGACCTGGTCCTGTCCACCTCCACCCTACCCAAAATGCTGAGCATCTTCTGGTTCAATTCCAGGGAGATCAAATTCAGTGCCTGCCTTGCCCAGCTGTATTTCGTTCATTCCTTCTCGGTGATGGAGTCTGGGATCTTCATGGCCATGGCTTATGATCGCTACGTGGCCATCTGCCATCCCCTGAGACATTCCACCATCCTGACATACGTGGTTGTGGCCAAGATCGGCCTGGCCGCAGCACTGCGTGGCAGCATTATCGCACTGCCCTATCCCTTCCTGGTGAGACGGTGGCCATATTGCAGAACCAACATCATCTCCCACACGCACTGTGAGCACATGTACGTGGTGAAACTGGCCTGCGGTGACATCAGCATCAGTAGTTCCTACGGTCTCTTTGTGCTATTCTGTGGCAAAGGTCTGGACATATTTTTTATTGCCATGTCCTATATCCAGATCCTCAGGGCCATCTTTAAGCTCCCCACAAAGGACGCCCGGCTCAAGATTTTTGGGACCTGCAGCTCCCACCTTTGTGCCATCTTAGCTTTTTATATCCCTGGTTTTTTCTCCTCCTTCACACAGAGATTTGGCCAGAACATGGCCATGCATTTCCATGTTCTCATTGGTAACGTGTATCTCTTGGTGCCCCCCATGCTCAACCCCATCATCTATGGGGTAAGGACCAAAGAGATCCGGGAAAAGCTGCTACCCTTCTTTACTCGTAAACAGACTTAAAGTTTTGTCCTGGTGCTCCATCTCTCAGAGGGTGCGTCCACGCTGCAGCCTTACCTCGGAATAAGCTGCACTTGTGCTTGTGAAGCTTATTTTGAGGTAATTTCAAAATAGCTTATTTGTCTACACAGCACCCAATTTCAAAATAAAGTGCTATTTCGACAAGTCCCTTAACCGTTGTGGAAGGAGGGGCACAGAGACGTCGGAATAGCGCACCCGTTATTTCAAAATATATTTTGAAATTACAGGCACGTTTAACGATGCAGACTAGCTATTTCGGGATACTTCCCGGGATTCCAAAATAGCACCGCTGTAAAGACGGAGCCAGAGAGCGCTCCCTTCCGAGCGGACTGTGAACGTTCTGGCAAGTATTGCATTGATCGGTGACTGCGCCGTGCAAGACACATTAAACCCTTTCCTGGCCTTAGTGTGATGTGTCCGTGTGCTGAACTAGGGAATGGGTCTGTGCACACGCATTAAGTCCTGGGGGTGCCCTCTCCCTAACTCGAATTTGAAATGGGCCTGTGGGTGCCTGCCCATCCTACCTTTTTCCTCAGGGTCTCCCCTTTGCTCCACATCTTCGCTCCAGTCCTCAGCCACTTCTGTGTGTTTTCTGCCCATTTCCTGCTCCTCTCCTCCCCATGTCACTCTTTGGATCATCTCTGCGCGGGGTCCCACCTGGAACGGAGGTGCCCTTGGGGCCTCGGTCTCCCCAGTCTGGGTCCCATCTTGCCCTGGGATGTAACAAGCTGCAAAGCCCTCCACGCTGCCTCACCCAACGTCCACAGACAGGGCCTGCGCCCAGGTGTGTTCATGGGGGCTCTGGCCAGCCACTGCACGAACCCACAATAGAGAGGCTACTGTCAATGCGCCCAGCTCCTCAGGCTAAGAGCCCAGCGCCGCACTGTCCTACCCTGGTGACAACCCCACTGCATTACCCAATGTGCCACTGCTACACAGGGAAGGTGGCATGCACCCGTTTGCGTGCATTCTTCAGCAAGCCAACACATTCTTCAACCTAGTTCTCGTTGTACCTGCAAAGTGGATTATGGGGTTCTCAGCTCAGCCCATGTTTCAGTAGCACCGACAGAGGCAAAACTGCACATGCACTGACGGCACAGCAGAATAGCCACTTCTCTGGATCTGCTGGCAATGCTCCCCCTAAGGCACCCCAATATGCCATTCGCCTGCTTGGCTACAAGGGCGCCCTGTTGACTCCTATCCAGCTTCTCATCCACTGCAATCCCCAGGTCCTTTTCTGCAGAACTGCTGCTAAGCAGTCTGGCCCTGTGTGAACTTGCCTCTTCCCTCCAAGCGTAGACAGACCCCTGGCTTTGACCAAATCGTGTCACTAAAGCGTGTCCCAGAACGGCGTCCAGGGCTAGAGCCACAAAGTCACTTGGTAAATACTGAGCTTAGGCATCGCTGCCTTTTCTACCCCGGCTCCTCGGCTGCCTGACTCTCCAGGAGCTTAAGGTTTCACTCGCGGCCTGATTGCTGACACCGCGCTGCAGCTAACGAGCTGGCCAGGGTCGTCACTCCATCCTGGTGGTGCTCAGCAGCAGGAACAGCAGACACTGTGGCTCCAGCAGCTTCCCTCCCACCGACAGCTCCAGAGGGAACGGGAACAGCAGCACCAGCTCCGGTGGGAGTTGGCCACCCAGCGGCAGGTGCAGCAGGAACATCGAGTCCAACAGGCTGCCACCTCCTTCACGTCCGTGCCCTACCCCGACGGGCAGAGACAGGGGCAGTCTGACAGGGTCACCGGTGCCCCTGACCTTGACATCTGGGGTCTAGTGATGACCCAGAAGGGTTCCTCCTTACATTCAGTCAAGTCAACTCTACCACCCAGTGGCCACCCGAGCACTGAGGCACACTCAGTGTGAATAATTTCTACCTGGGGGCGGAGGGGGGAACACAACCTCTGAGCATATCTCTTCCACTGAGCTTTCTCTGTGGCGAACTTCTGCCCGGGGCAAGATGGATTTATTTGAGGGTTTCGTCCTCTTTTAGGGGTTGGCTTCCTGGGGGTGGAAAAAAAGCCCTATAAAAGAGACCTCCCGGAACTGAGCTGGCTCAGGGTCTGTGTTGCTCTGCAGGCAGGGAAGGGGGGGGCTAACCCCAACCCTATGTCTTGGCTGGGGGAGACCAGAGCTTCTGGCCCAACAGGGCAGGGAGACGGAGAGCCGCAGAAGGCAGGGAGGTGGTCTGTTCTCTATCCTTAGTGCTAAATTCATATTAGCTCATAACATTATTCTCCCTAGAGTAGGGGCGAGGAATCTCTTTTGGGATGGGGGCCACTGACCCACAGAAAAATCAGTCGGGGGCCACATACAAGTGAGAAGCCTGAACACCCCCCCCAAACCCTCTCTGATGTGGTCCTCAACTGAGAAGCAGAAAGACACTCCTCACAATCCCCTCCCACACCAGAGTCTCAGGGGGGCCGGGCTAGTTGATTTTCTGTGCTCCAGTTCCAGTTTTGTGTGCTCAGTAGGCATGGGCTCCACAATGCTAGGAGGGGAGCCCTGAGCCTCGGGGGCTGGATGTAGGCAGGCTGGGGGTCACATCCAGTTGATGGGCCTGAGGTTCCTGACCCCTGCCCTAGAGTTTCAGGGTGGCTAAACACTGGAATAAATTGTCTAGGGTAACCAACTTTCTCATTGCTGGCAAGTAGACCCTGAGTCCCTTCGTCTGCCCGGCCTATTCCCCCAGGCCCTGCGCCCTGCACCATCCAGTCCATGGTATCCCGGCTCCTTTCTCCACCTCTTCCACCATCAGCCAGCCCTTGTCTCATCTGCTATATGCCCCTATTGACGTTGCTCCCTGGAGCTTTTCCTCTGTCCCTGCCTCAGCTGGCTCCTTCTGCTCCCGGGCTGGGCTGAGAGCTGCCGGAGCCTGAGAAGGGATTCTCTGTAGGTAGGAAGTGCCTCCAGTTGAGCAGGAGCAGATGTGAACCCAATGCCTCTGCTCTACCAGACTCAGCCAAATCCCCTTTTCTCCCAGACTTCCTAGTTCAACACCCAGTATCAGGCCAACCTACCTGGCACCCAGACAGAGAAGCCAAGGAACTGACTGTCCGGAAAACAATCTAGACTGGTGGAAACCCCCTTGACTGACTTCTCATGGTAGAAACCATTCGTATCCTTATGTCTTTGGGCTTGTCCTGTGCTCTCCACTGATGCACCTTGTGATAATGGGCAGGAGGCTGAGGTGGAGGCATCTTTAGTCATTAAGACTCAGCCCTAACGAGATTGCATCCGACAGAAGAAGGGAGAAACTGCAAGCTAGATCAGACCAGGTCTCTCCAGTTTTCTTCCCTGCAGCGGAGTGGACATGGAAGGAATGGAACTCCCACCCTTTGGAGGGAACAGAGACAGGAGAAGCTGGTCCAGCCTTGAGAAAAAACCAAAACAGAGACTTGATGAGCTAGAAGAGGTTGGGGCAGGAGATGGGCACCAGAGCGGCAGAAGGTGACTCTTTGGTTGCAGGGTGGTGGTGCAGTAGAGATGAAGGAGAAATCAGGATTTGCAGGAGGTGGCCCCTGGACACCGTAGAGGTCTTCAGGATGATATATTCCTAATAATTCATTCTTCCGGGAATGAGAAAATAATGCACATTGGAAACAATAATCCCAATTCTGCAGATCAACTGGAAGAGTCTAAATTGTAGCCAGCAATTTTAGTTCATTCTCCTTCTATTGTGTGAGATGACGATTAAGCAATATTTTATTTCAAATATATTCACTGTATGTTAATTAAGATTAAATTGTGGGGCTATAGAAGTGTAGGGTTAATTGGTATGTAGAGGAACCAAGCACTAGACATAAGTGACATAAGCTGGAATGTAAGAACCGGTAGCTTAAGTGCTGCAAGACTTTAGCTTAGCTATTCTAGGCCCTGGAGACTAGAAATTGACAGGAGTGATTAACATTGTGTGAAATTATGCAGAAGAATTAATTATTAGATCATAATAATTCTGTAAAAATGCATCTGTCTCAGAATCAGAATCGCAGGATATAGGTTGGGTGTCAAGGCAATAGAAAATTGAGCTCTCTTACATTTCTAGGGGACACCGACCAACACGAGACAAGGGAGCTGACACTGTTATCGACATGCATAGAATGTAGGTACAGACAGAATCACAGTCTTAAAAGGGGGTGCCCAGTATAGGAAAATGGAGCTTCTTATGGGAGACTCAAGCAGGAGTCATTGCTCGACTGATGATAGAGCCATGAGAGATCGATCATCCCCTCATAACATTGCTAATGATGGGAGTGTAACTCTATTTGCCACTGTCCCAGAGATGTGTATGGAATTCGTACACGCATGTGTAATCAGAGCTCTAATTGTAACTTTTATAAAACGTAGAGAATAGACTAGACCTTGTCCTGATGACTGGGGATGTGGGCAGCTCCTTTGGTCTGTTGGTGTTCCTAGAAGCTTTCAATCTGAAACATGCAGCAGAGGTGGCTTGCGGTCTGCCACGCTTGAACGGCAGCCACTAGCAGTGAAGCTATGGGGAGGTAGCACCACCTTGCAGTATGTACTGTGCAGAAAACAAAAGGCTACACAATCAATGTGTCCTCTTTTATTTTCCATCTATGTGTAGAATGAATTTTGTCATGTGCACCGATGTGGAGGTAAAGTGTGGATGCGCATCACCAATGGAAACAAAAAACACATTGATTGATTGATTGATTGAAAGTTACTATAGGGATACTTACTCCAGCCAGGACAGGGTAGACATTTTGCAAGTTTCTATGCCAAGAATTACATCATATATATAGAAGCCCAGTGTCTGTGAGTCTGTAATGCCAAAATGTTGGCTGTTCCCTCTGGGCAGCGCTGTTCCCCGAGTCACATTCTTCGCCTCCCACCTTGGCGCTCGTCTGACTTCTGCACCGCTCAGCCAGGCCGCCGCAGGGGAGCAAACAGTGCAAGAGGCCGTTTGGGCCCCGTGCTCCCCATGCAGCACACCCAAATGGCCACTTGTGCTGCTTGCTCCCCCGCGGCAGCCCGGCTGAGCAGCACAGAAGTCCGCCGAGTGCCATGGCAGGAGGGAAAGAGGATGGGGTGGTGATGTACACGGCCAGGGGGTGGGGCCTGGACGAGCATGCATCCCCGACGGAGACAGAGGAGAGCGGAGAGAGTGAGAGGCAGGAGGGGGAGAAGAGAAAGAGAGAGACGAGAGAGAGGCAGAAGGCGGAGGAGAGCTGAGAGAGAGGGGAGAGGCAGGAGGGGGAGAAGAGAAAGAGAGAGACGAGAGAGAGGCAGAAGGCGGAGGAGAGCTGAGAGAGAGGGGGGAGGCAGTAGGAGGAGGAGAGAGAGAGAGAGACGAGAGAGAGGCAGAAGGCGGAGGAGAGCTGAGAGAGAGGGGGGAGGCAGTAGGAGGAGGAGAGAGAGAGAAAGAGACACGGAGCGAGAGACTTGAGGCTCAGGAGAGAAGACCGACGTGGAGGAGAGACCTGAAAATCCCGTCTTATGACGGGCTAATTGGCTAGTTTAAATATAAGAGAGAAATGAATTCTGGAAGTGATCAGACAAGTCACAAACACTCAAACACCACACCACAGCATTGATGGGCATGGCAGGAGTATCAGGAAGTGAGAACAACGCTAGAACAGACACAGTGTTGGGAGGAGAATGGGAAAGGGACGGCGTGTGTGTGCAGGGGAGACTGGCATCGTGTGTGTGTGTGTGTGTCACACCTCCCCCCAGACTCTGCAACACGGACACAGTGGGGGTGGGCTGGCTGCGGGGGGGAAGGGATGAGCATCGTGCACTGTGGATTTAAGCCGGGCCACACTCACTGTGGGACCTTGCTCAGACCTCAGCAGCTGCTGGTGACTCCATCCCAGTCCTGAGCCCTGCCCCTCCCCCACTCTGACAACAGCCCCTCTCCTGCCCTCCCCACCCAAGAGCAGCCGGCCAAGGGTTCAAGCCGAGGGTGGGAGCAGGGGGGCAGCAGGGCAATGGGAGATGATGGAAATCCCCTCCCCCCTTCTGGGACCCACGGATGTGACAGAAAAAATGCTCAGGTTGTCTCCTGCCCGTCCTCAGGGAGGAACCCCCCCCGGGACCTTCTGAAGGGGGCAGATCGGGGCAGATACCCGGCAGGGAGCTCATTTTGCAGGCCTCCAACGGCCGCCACAGACCCGGCACCGGAGGGGGCAGTGGAGGGCAAAGAGCAGCCCCCACAGTAGCTGGACCCGCCAGCCGATCGCGGCTCAGCCCCACCTGCACCCCCTCCACTCTCCGGGAGCAGACAGTGTTTGAACCCAAAGCCTCCCTCTGCCTCGCCCCGGGCTGGCCTGCCAGCTTTGAATGGCGTCACCTTGCAAGTGAAGCTGGAAATACGAAATGCGACTCTAAAGGCCATTAACGATTCTTCCAGTTCCTTGTACAGAATCGCAGAATCTAGGGCTGCGTCTAGACTGGCAAGAATTTGCACAAATACTTTTAACGGAAAAGTTTTCCCATTAAAAGTATTTGTGCAAGAGAGCGTCGACACTGGCACGGATACTTTTGCACAAAAGACATCTTTTGGCAAACAGCATCCGTGCCAGTGTAGACGCTCTCTTGCGGAAGAAAGCGCCGAAGGCCATTTTCGCCCTCGGGCTTTCTTGTGCAAGAAATTAACTTGGCTGTCGACACTGGGCCTCTTGCACAAGAATACTTGCTCAAGAGGGCTTATCCCTGAGCGGGAGCATCAGAGTATTGGCGCAAGAAGCACTGATTTTGTACAGTACAACGTCAGTGCTCTTGCACAAGTACTCACGGCCAGTGTAGACAGGCGGCAAGACTTTGCGCAAAATCTTGCCAGTCTAGACGCAGCCTCTGATTCTACCAGGTAGCTGAAGTATCACTGCCTAGTGACACAGAACTCAAGCCAACGACCTGTGACGGCCGTGTCTGTCCTGTAAGCCTAAATTGTGGTTGGTCCCAGAAAGACATGTGATCATGCCACCTGGTACTGGAATCCATCTTGGACATGGTATTTTTCTGTGGAGATGACGGATGCTAAACAAACCCTGGGGTCAGCTTGTCGCAGCCTGGCAGTGGGAGAAGGACCCAGGCTGGGGTTCAGAGGGCTCGGCTGTGCCCCAGTCCCAGGGTGCACTTGGGTGCCTGTGACACTTCCCTACTGAACAGGCCCTGCTAGACTGGGAGACCCTTCCCTTCCAGCCATACGCTCAGTTACTCCTAGAGAGCCCGTGGTGAGAGCTGGGAAACCTGGACTCCTGTTTCTCCCTGCCACTCTCTGTGTCACCTTGGGCGGGTCACGTCTCCCTGTGCCTCACCTTTCCTATCTGTATAATGGGGAACAGCTCATAGGGCCTTGCCTTGGCTAGAGAGTCTCAGGGGGTCGCTGTGCCAGTCTGTGACTTTGAAAAGAATGAGTAGTCCTGTGGCACCTTAGGGTATGTCTACACTACCACCCTAGTTCGAACTAGGGTAGTTAATGTAGTCATACGGAGTTGCAAAGAGGTGTACAGCTAGTTCGGAATAGGAAGCCTAATCTGAACTAGCTAGTCCGTGCCGCGTGTAGCCGCGGGCACGGAGTCTGAACCAGCGGACATTTAAAAATGGCGCCAGCCGGCATCATGCAAATTAAGCCCGGAAAATTCAAATCCCGGGCTTCATTTGCAACTCCGTATGACTACATTACCCCCCTAAGTTCGAAGTAGGGGGCTAGTGTAGACATACCCTTAGAGACTAACCCCAATCTATAAGATCAGGAGCTTCCGTGGGAGAGACCCCCGGAGTGGAAATAACAGACTCCAGGGAGATAGAAGAGCAGGAGAAGAGCCTGTGAATTGTAGGAGCCCTGTTAAAGAGGCTAAGTACGTGGGCTGGGTGTGTCCCATGGACAGCGCTGGGTGTGGGAATGCGAATGGTAAAGGTCGGGGGAACTGGCTTTGCTGGGTGGTCGAGGGATCCGTCAGTGAGAGGCGCTGCCCAGTGTGATGGAAGATACCGATGGGAACGACCGATGTCTGATCCCACCCTAGCAGCCCCGTGTGCCTGCACAAAGTCCTCGTGTCTTCCCTCCGTCACCTGCCTGCAGATCTGTCTGTCTGCTGCCTGCCCAGCCGTCCTGGGCGGTGTCATTGTATTAGACTCCGTGGAGAGCTAGGTGTTAGCCCTCATTTTCTTACTAATCAACAGTCATAGTTAAATAGACACAATTACACACAGCCGCTAATTCCTTCCTGCCTCAGCCGAGAGCCGAGTTCTCCCCCTCTGGGAAGGCCCCTTAATTGCTGTTTACTTCCAAACATAGAGAGCATGGACGTGGCGACAGGCTTCTCTGCCACCCGTTTGCATCCTGATGCTGCTTCTCCCCCAGAGGCCGAGGGAACCCCCCTAGGACGGCCCAGAGCTGTATTATAACCAGTGCCCAGCCCTGTGCTGGCTCTCGGCGCCGGACGCTGCTGCAGACGCTGGGCTGAGAGAGGCGGGGACGAGGCTGCCTGAGGAGGTTCCCAGGGAAGACACGTCCCTCTCAGCACTCACAGGTACGGTCTCCTGCTGGGGGCTCCCCGGCTCGGTAAACCCAGTGCTCTGCGGGCGGGTGGCACAGAGGACGCCTCTGGGGTCTTTTCTGCTCTGCGCACCAGTTAAACAGCCCCAGGCTCTGCCACACCGGATGAGTGTTTTATAGAATCACAGACCAAAGGTCGCTTTTCTGCCGGGCCTCCCTGCCCATCCTGGCTGGTGGCCTCCACCTCTGAGGTGGCTGCATTTAGGGGGGCAGGGTCCTTCGTCAGTGGGTGTAGAACACCAGGCCGTACTGTGAGGCTGCGGCTTGTTCGCTGCTCAGGCCCCAATAAAGCAAAACTCCCCAGTGGAATAAGAACTGAGAAAAGGTCAGAGGAGCCGGCTGCGGGAAAGCTCTGAGAACCTCACCTCCGCCCTTTGTATTTCAAGGCTCTGGCTGGTGGTGTCCCGCCCTTAGGTAACGGGTGGGGTCCCACAAGGGTCCGTACCGGAACCAATCTTGTTCTGGAGCAAGGGGGAAACAGCGGGGTGGCAAAATTTGCAGCTGACACTAACCTGCTCAGGGGAGATAAACACAGAGACGACTGTGAAGAGCTTCAAAAAGATCTGAGAACACCAGGTGACTGGGCGCAAAAATGGCAATGAAGTTTAATGCTGATCAATGCATCAGATGTGTACATGAGGGGGACTACGTCAGCTGTGACCACTCAGGAGAGAGATCAGAGTCAGTCACAGAATCACAGAGTGCTAGAACTGGAAGGGACCTCCAGAGGCCATCAAGCGTCTCTATCACCCCGACAGGTGTCTGTCTAGCCTGCTCGTCAACATCTCCAGAGATGGAGATTCCACAACCTCCCTGGGCAATTTATTCCAGTGTTTGACCACCCTGACAGGTAGGAAGCTTTTCCTAATGTCCAACCTAAACCTCCCTTGCTGCAGTTTAAGCCCATTGCTTCTTGTCCTATCCTCAGAGGCCGAGAACAATTTTCCCCTCTCCTCCCTGTGACACCTTTTTAGATAGCTGGAAACCGCTATCATGTCCCCTGTCAGTCTTCTCTTTTCCAAACTGAACAAGCCCATTGTGGCTAGTTCTTTGAAAACATCTACTCAGTGTGCAGCGGCAATTGAAAAAAAGTAAATAGAATATTAGGAATCACCACAAAAGGGCTAGTATCCTTGAATCCCAGGGCGAGAAGAGACCTCAGGAGTCATCGAGTCCAGCCCCCTGCCCAGAGCAGGACCAATCCCAAATAAATCATAGAGATAGAGAATAAAACAGAGAACATCTTATTGCATCTGTGTAAATCTTCAATACTGCATACAGATGTGGTTGCCTCCTCTAAAAAAAATGATATCTAGGTATCAGAAAATGTACGGAAAAGGGCAACAAAAAGATTAGGGGTTTGGAACAGCTGCCATATGAAGAGAGGTTAATAAAATTTGGAATTCTGGGTATGTCTACACTACCCCGCTAGTTCGAACTAGCGGGGTAATGTAGGCATACCGCACTTGCAAATGAAGCCCGGGATTTGAATTTCCCGGGCTTCATTTGCATAAGCGGGGAGCCGCCATTTTTAAAACCCCGCTGGTTCGAAGCCCGTGCAGCGCGGCTACACGGGGCTCGAACTAGGTAGTTCGGACTAGGATTCCTATTCCGAACTACTGGTACACCTCGCTGCACGGGGTTCGAACCAGCGGGGTTTTAAAAATGGCGGCTCCCCGCTTATGCAAATGAAGCCTGGGAAATTCAAATCCCGGGCTTCATTTGCAAGTGCAGTATGCCTACATTACCCCGCTAGTTCGAACTAGGAGGGTAGTGTAGACATACCCTGTGATATTAGAAAAGGAGACTAAAGGGGGATATAATGGATGTCTATAAAATCATGACAGGTGCAGAGAAAGTAAAAAGGCAACGTTATTTACTTGTTCTCCTAATACCAGAACTAGAGCTCATCAAATGAAATGAAGGGGTAACAATTTAAATACCAAGAAAAAGCAGTTTTTCTTCATCCAGCGCATGGTCAACCTGTGGAACTCCTTGCCAGAGGATGTTGTGAAGACCAGGGCTTTAACAGGGTACAAAAAAGAACTGGATAAATTCATGGAGAGTAGGTCCATCAATCCTTATTAGCCAGGACGGGCAGAAATGGTGCCCCTGTTCCGTTCATTCCCCTAAAATAGGTGGAAAGGTTGTCTTTTTTTCCTGAGATTTAATCTAACTCTGATAATGGGTAGCTTGATTCCATTGCCTCTTGTGCTGACTTTGAATGAAGAGAGATATCTTTCCCCCCCCCCCCATCTTGTTCTGGCACCATTTCAAGTATCTCAGATCTGCTATGCTATTTTATGTCCCCCCTTAATCTCCTCTATTCCCACCCATCTTCTTCTTCTTTTGGGGGTGGTGGTCATGGAAACCCCATCCCTAGGACTTCGCATCCTATGCCTTCCAGTAGATGGTGTCTCCTAATTTCTTTCCTGAGATGTCCCTGCCAAAGCATTCTCAACCGTAGCCCCTGTGCGCAGTTACTTACCTCTACAGGAATGGGGGAAACCTGAATTGTCTTTCTTCTATCAGTTATGGCCAGGTCTTTTTCTGAAGATGTGCTTTGGAGGGATAATCAGGAATGTGGGTTTCTGCTAGTGCTTATTTAGGGTTCACATGCCGCCCCGTGTGTGAATGAGTGAGTCAGAGTGCACTACAATGTACAGATTTTGCCATAGTAGGGTCCGTTTTTTTACAGTTAATTCATGTGAATAACAAAAAGGACTTTTTCAGTGTGTTAAGGGACCAATCTGCTTCCTCATGAGAACAGCCTCCAGTAGCGCATAGAGTGTCTCATATCTACATTGTCTCCCCATGCAGGTATTGGCACTTGGAGCATCTCCCCCGACTCTGGATGCACACCGGCACTCAGGGAAACTTAAAGTACATGAAGGAGACACCGTTCTACCTCAGAGTCAGACACCTTCTTCCCTGCTCCATGTCAGAGTCCAACACAACTGACTTCACCAACCCCTCCACCTTCATCCTGCTGGGAGTTCCTGGCCTGGAGACGGCCCATGTCTGGATCTCCATCCCCTACTCCACCATGTACACTGTAGCCATCTTGGGAAACTTCAGCATCCTGCTCATTGTGAAGAGGGAGCCAAGCCTCCATGAGCCCATGTACTATTTCCTCTGCATGCTGGCTGTCATCGACCTGGCCCTGTCCACGTCCGTCCTGCCCAAAATGCTGAGCATCTTCTGGTTCAATTCCAGGGAGATCGATTTCAGTGCCTGCCTCACCCAGATGTACTTCATTCACTCATTCGCACTGATGGAGTCTGGGATCTTCGTGGCCATGGCGTTGGATCGCTATGTGGCCATCTGCCATCCCCTGAGACATTCCACCATCCTCACAAACTACGTGGTGGCCAAGTTTGGCCTGGCTGCAGTGCTGCGCGGCAGCATGATCGTAATGCCTTATAGCCTCCTGGCCAGGCAGTGGCCATATTGCAGAACCAGCATCCCCCACTTATACTGTGAGCACATGGCCGTGGTGAAGCTGGCCTGTGCTGACATCCGCCTCAGTAGTTACTATAGTCTCTCTGCATTATTATTTGTATTTGGTCTGGATGTGATTTTTATCTCTGTGTCCTATACCCACATCCTCAGGGCCATCTTCAGCCTCTCCACAATGGATGCCCGACTCAAGACTTTTGGGACCTGCGGCTCCCACCTTGGTGCCATCTTAACCTTCTACATCCCATGTTACTTCTCTGCCTTTGCGTATCGTTTTGGAAGTGATATACCTCTGCATGTCCACGTTCTCATTGCCAGCGTGGACCTTCTGATGCCCCCCATGCTCAACCCCATCATCTACGGGGTGAGGACCAGACAGATCCGGGAGAGGCTGCTCTGGCTTTTTACTCGCTAATTATGTTTCTGGAGCGCTGGCTTTCAAATTTAGTTCATGCAGAGCTGGCTGGGGATAGGATACGCGACTCTCTTCCCTTCATGTCTTAGTGGGCAGTCCAAACCCCCTTGAATTCTGAACTACGCGTTCCCCTTTGTGTTAGGGTAACAAACTGATGAGTAGGTCTCTGTAGAACTAGGTAATGCATGCGGCCGCAACCTTTTGAATTGCTTGTAACTGGACCACTATGACCTTGCCCCTCCTCTTCCCTCAAAGCCCAGCCTCTCTTTGGCAATTCACGAGCATCATGGCATTTATCTGGGACTCCAGGACAGCCAGTGCCAAGGGGTGGAGGTTGAGCAGTGAAGCTGAGTCTAACATACGCTCTGCATGGCGCTTTGGATCTCTGCATGGAGAAGCTCCGTGTTATCCCCATGTCATGGATGGACTGATCCGTGTTAAAGTAATTTACCCAAGTCCATAGAAGGAGTTATTGGTAGCGCTGGGAATAGTAGCCCAGAGTCCATCCGGTGTGTACCTGCTAATGCCTCCCTTGCTAAACCTTGTCGTCTATGGGGTGAGGAGAAAACAGATCTGGGGCAGGCAGAGAACTGGCCCTGGTCTTCTGGTAGCAGCACACCACCAATAATCATTGTGACGGGGTACGGTCACAGACCACCCCTCGGGGGGGCCTCCCATGGAGCTGACACGGCCACTGCCACTGGCCTTCTTGCTCTCTGGGGCTCCTAGCCGCCCGGTCCTGCTGGGCCAGCTCCCTGGTCTCCTCCAGCCGAGGCCCCGAGCTGAGGTCCCTGCCCCCACTGAGAATCAGCACAGACACTGAACCACTTCAGGTCCAAGGCGAGGGCAGTTTAGGGCCAGGCTCCCTGGGATAGCACTCCACGGGTGGGATCAGACCCCAAAGAATTAGGTGAGCCCCCTTTAGCAATGAAAGGGAGAACTGGTTGCCCTCCCCCGCCCCGGTAACAAACACTTACACTGGGTTTGACAGAAAATAAAAATGGTTTTATGAAGTGGAAGCCGTAGGATTTAAGTAGTAATAAGTGAAGTCAGGCCGAGCAAAGTAGGTTATAAATCAAAAGAAACAAAACCGCTTGGCTAATTCTATGCTGAAACCTCAGAGCAAACTCTTCACACTCACCCTAAAATCTCTGGGCCAGAGCAGACAAACAACCGCATACAAAGGAATCCAATGCATCAGGGAAGGGCAGACAAATAACCAGTGGCAAATTTTTAAAGTGCTTCTACACAAATGCTAGGAGTCTGACTAATAAGATGGGTGAACTAGAGTACCTCGTATTAAATGAGGAGATTGACATAATAGGCATCACTGAAACCTGCTGGAATGAGGAAAATCTGTGGGACACAATCATCCCGGGATATAAAATATATCGAAAGGATAGAGCAGGCCGGGTGGGTGGCGGAGTGGCACTGTATGTGAAAGATAATGTAGAATCAAATGAAATAAAAATATTAAGTGAATCAACATGTTCCATAGAATCGCTATGGATAGAAATTCCATGCTCCAATAATAAGAAATAAGCAGTAGGGATATATTACCGACCACCTGACCAGGACATCGATACTGACATTGAAATGCTGAGGGAGATTAGAGAGGCTACCAAAATAGAGAACTCTATAATAATGGGGGATTTTAATTACCCCCATATTGACTGGATACATGTCACCTCAGGAAGAGAAGCAGAGATAAAATTTCTCAATGGCTTAAATGACTGCTTCTTGGAGCAGCTAGTGCAGGAACCCACAAGGGGAGAGGCAATTCTCGATTTAGTCCTGAGTGGAGTGCAGGATCAGGTCCAGGATATAACCGTTACAGGACCGCTTGGGAATAGTGACCATGATATAATAACATTCAACATTCCTGTGGTGGGAAGAACACCTCAGCAGTCCAGCACCCTGGCATTTAATTTCAAAAAGGGGAATTACGCAAAAATGAGGAGGTTAGTTAAACAGAAATTAAAAGGCACAGTGACTAGAGCCAAATCCCTGAAAGCTGCATGGAAACTTTTTAAAGACACCATAATAGAGGCCCAACTCAAATGTATACCCCAAATTAAAAAACATAGCAAGAGACCTAAAACAGTGTCACCGTGGCCTAACAGCCATGTAAAAGAAGCAGCGAGGGACAAAAAGGTATCTTTTAAGAAGTGGAAGTCCAATCCTAGTGCGATAAACAGAAAGGAACATAAACACTGTCAAATCAAGTGTAAACATGTAATAAGAAAAGCAAAAAAAAGATTTTGAGGAACAGCTAGCCAAAAACTCAAAACGAAATAACAAAATGTTTTTAAGTACATTAGAAGCAGGAAGCCTGCTAAAAAGCCTGTGGGTCCCCTAGATGATCGACCTATAAAAGGAGCAATCAAGGACGATAAAGCCATTGCGGAGAAACTAAATGATTTCTTTGCTTCAGTCTTCAGGGCTGAGGATGTTGGGGAGATTCCTGAATCTGCACCCTCCTTTGTGGGTGATGAATCTGAGGAACTGTCCCGGATTGAAGTGCCATTAGAGGAGGTTTTGGAACAAATAAGAAAAACTTAATGTTAACAAATCTCCGGGACCGGATGGCATTCATCCAAGGGTTCTAAAAGAACTCAAATGGGAAATTGCTGAGCTATTATCTGTGGTTTGTAACCTATCCTTTAAATCGGCGTCCGTACCTAATGACTGGAAGGTAGCCGGCCAGCGCCATTTTTAAATGCCGGCTTGTTCGAACCCCATGCCGCGCGGCTACACGCGGCACGGGCTAGATAGTTCGGACTAGCAAGCTAGCGGGGTAGTGTAGACATACCCTGAGGTAGTAAAGTTTGCAGATGATACCAAACTGTTTAGGATAGTCAAGGCAGAAGCAGATTGTGAGGGACTCCAAGAAGATCTCACCAAACTCAGTGATTGGGCAGCAAAATGGCAAATTAAATTTAATGTGGATAAGTGTAAAGTAATGCACATTGGGAAAAATGACCCCAACTATACGTACAGTATGATGGGGGCTAATTTGGCTACGACAGATCAGGAAAGGGATCTTGGAGTTATCGTGGACAGTTCTCTGAAAACTTCCACGCAGTGTGCAGCGGCGGTCAAAAAGACAAATAGGATGCTAGGAATTATTAGGAAAGGGATAGAAAATAAGACCCAGAATATCTTACTGCCCCTGAATAAAACTATGGTACGCCCACATCTTGAATACTGTGTACAGTTGTGGTCTCCTCACCTCAAAAAAGATATTTTGGCCTTGGAAAGGGTTCAGAAAAGGGCAACTAAAATGATTAGGGGTTTGGAACGGGACCCATAGGAGGAGAGGTTAAAGCGACTGGGACTTTTCACTTTAGAAAAGAGGAGACTGAGGGGGGATATGATCGGGGTCTATAAAATCATGAGTGGTGTGGAAAGGGCCGATAAAGAAAAGATATTTATTAGTTCCCATAATAGAAGAACTGGAGGACACCAAATGAAATTAATGGGGAGCAGGTTTAAAACTAATAAGCGAAAGTTCTTCTTCACACAGCATGTAGTCAACCTGTGGAACTCCTTGCCAGAGGAGGCTGTGAAGGCTAGGACTATAACAGAGTTTAAAGAGAAGCTAGATAGTTTCATGGAGGTTAGGTCCATAAAAGGCTATTAGCCAGGGGATAAAATGGTGTCCTTGGCCTCTGTCTGTCAGAGGCTGGAGAGGGATGGCAGGAGACAAATCTCTTGATCATTGTCTTCGGTCCACCCTCTCTGGGGCACCTGGTGCTGGCCACTGTCGGCAGACAGGATACTGGGCTAGATGGACCTTTGGTCTGACCCAGTACGGCCGTTCTTATGTTCTTATGTTCTCTTTTCCAGCTGCCCCTCCATACCAGGGCTCTTTTCCACACCCTGGGGTCCCTGGCTCCTTCCTTCAGGTGCAGCCCAGCCAAAAGACCCAGGCCCCTCCTTCCCTATTCCTTTTGTTAAGGAGCTGAGGCCCCTCCCTCCCAACCACTGCTCAGACGGAAGGACAAAAGATTGTTGAACAGCGGCTCATCTAGAAGTTGCGGGTAACACCCTCCATGTCTCCCCTTCACACACTGGAAACTCACCGAGTATCCCCCCTCCATGTGTCTAATTTTCCACACACAAATGATACGTACAGCAGAGTAAGATCAACAGACCCAGCAGACCATGACATGCAGATCGATGGGTTACGTGAAATAATCCGCTCAAACCACCTTTGAGTTCTGTATATTCATGTCCAGGAGTCCATTTCCTAAAGCCATCACAATCATAACTACAGCCACAAAGATGATACATGAAAAGAGTCATAGAATCCTAGAACACTAGAACTGGAAGGGACCTCGAGAGGTCACCGGGTCTGGTCCCCTGGTCTCATGGCAGCACCGAGCACCGTGTCTGTCCAACCTGCTCTTAAATATCTCCAGTGATGGAGAGTCCACAATCCGCCTAGGCAGTTCAGTTCAGAGTTTCACCACCCTGACAGTTAGGAACTTTTTCCTAATAGCCAACCTAAACTCCCTTGCTGCAGTTTAAGCCCATTGCTTCTTGTCCTAGCATCAGAAGCCAAGACATTTTTTTCTCCCTCCACCTCGTAACACCCTTTTAGGTACTTCAAGTAATAAATATATAAACATATTAGAATATGAATCAGCTTAGCCAATCAGAACGTTCCATTGACACCTGACAGGACATGCCTTGTGTGCAATTTCTTGTTATTGTAGAACCCTGGTAGTAACTCTGATAGAACTAGTCATATTCAGTCATACAGCATCGTACCATGGCCTCAACCCACCACCCTGCTACAGTTGCCAGGCGCCTAAGGAAGGAACATTTCCTGGTGTATTGCAGAGCAAGCCGCTGGGACACTAAAGCCCTTTGAAGATGGATAAAGCAGATAAATCCCCATTTTCACACAGGGAGCCTGCTTCTTGCACAGGAAAAGAAGGAAAGAGTTATTAAAAAGGGAGAATTTGTCTTTTCCTCCAAGGGTCACCAGCGAACCCGCTTGGCTTGCAGCACGTTAACTTGTGTTGGATGAAAGCATCTTACAGAAAAGCATCCAGGGTACTTGCAGGTCACACACCTGGGCATAAACATCTATGAGTGTTTGTTACAAGTGCATCTCTTTGTGTATTTGCACATGCATTTGTGTGTGTTCACAGTTGTCTCTGTGTGGATGTGCATCTGGGTCTGGGCACTTGTGTCTGTGCACATCCATATGTATATGCACGTACTTCTGCGTAGGTGTGTAGGAGTGGGGTTTTATATTTATATTTTAGGTTTAATGATGTAGTAATGTATGACTTAATTTCATCCTGCCCGACCGAAGTTCATAAAGACAAATGTTAAAAAAGAGAAATGCAAAGTGCTCCACTTAGGAAGGAACAATCAGTGTCATACATACAGAATGGGAAGCGACTGTCTAGGAAGGAGTACGGCAGAAAGAGATCTAGGGGTTATAGTGGACCACAAGCTGAATATGAGTCAGCAGTGTGATGCTGTGGCAAAGAAAGCAAACATGATTCTCTTGGTTCCTCTTGGTTTCTGAGGACAGGACAAGGAGTAATGGGCTTAAAGTGCAGCAGGGGAGATTTAGATTGGACATTAGGAAAAAATTCCTAACTGTCAGGGTGGTCAAATATTGGAATAAATTGCCAAGGGAGGTGGCGGAATCTCCCTCTCTGGAGATATTTAAGAACAGGTTAGATAGACGTCTGTCAGGGATGGTGTAGATGGAGCTTGGTCCTGCCTTGAGGGCGGGGGGCTGGACTCGATGACCTCTCGAGGTCCCTTCCAGTCCTATGATTCTATGATTCTGGGCTGCATTAACAGGTGTGTTGTGAGCAAGAGACGAGAAGTCGTTCTTCCACTCTACTCTGCACTGGTTAGGCCTCAGTTGAAGTATTGTGTCCAGTTCTGGGCACCGCATTTCAAGAAAGATGTGGAGAAATTGGAGAGGGTCCAGAGAAGAGCAACAAGAATGATTAAAGGTCTAGAGAACATGACCGATGAAGGAAGGCTGAAAGAATTGGGTTTGTTTAAATTAGAAAAGAGTGGGTTTGTTTAAACAAAATTGGGTTTGTTTAACTTAGAAAAGGAGTTCAAATTAAGCGCTCCGCTAGTTCGAATTAAGTTCGAACTAGCGGTTTGTATGTGTAGCACCTATTAAAGTTAATTCAAACTAAAGGCTGTTAGTTCGAATTAACTTTGTAGTGTAGACAAACCCAGAGAGAGCAATCAGCAGTCGATTTAGTCGGTCTTTACTAGACACACTAAATCGCCCCAAGGGACACAGTCACGACAGTGCCAATCTCCTGGTAAACAAAGACCTGTCTTAGAGACCAAGAAGTATCATGGTAGAAGGACAAGCGTCTGCAGAACCTTAACTACAGCCCTGGTGCAATTGAATGAGCCAGACAATTAACTGATTTCTCTCTTTGCAACTAGATTATACATACATTTTGTATGTTGAAAGAAAATTAAATTTTAACTTTTCACTGAGTCATTACAATGCACAGTAGCCAAATATTTGTAGAAATAATGCATTGGGCAAGGGCTTAGAAAAGAAAAGGTATAAAACTTCATAAAATTCCCCTCTACTCCTTACATGGCACACCTCCCAGAGATATTCAAAGCCCCAGAGAGCTCTCGCCTGGGTGGTAGAAATCACCCTTCAGTTACACACCGTGCCATTCTATGTTTTAATAAAGTCTCAGTGATGTGAACTAGTTCAAAATATATTTCCTCATCTAAGCATCACCACAATATTTTCCGTTTGGCAAACCACATGACTGAGTCTATGATTGTTTTTTTGCATTCCATTTAACTGGTAGGATCAAAGACTTCGTTCTGGGCTGGCTGCAGCGGGCCAGGGTGAATGTAAAGGCCGGGAAGTGCAAGGTGGGGATGGCAGAGGTGTCTCCCCTGGGCCATATGATGGGGAGCAGCTGCTTGAAGCCCAGCCCAGACAAGATGGAGGCTCTCAGAGACTGGCTGGTTCCCCCTGGCCAGGAAGCAAGCGCAGGGATTGCGGGGCACTGCTGGGCTGTGTCTACACTGGCATGAATTTCCGGAACTGCTTAAAACGGAATACTATTCCGTTTTCAGTTTTTCCGGAAAAGGAGCGTCTACATTAGCAGGCTGCTTTTCCGGAAAAGCCCTTTTTCCGGAAAAGTGCCTGTGGCCAATGTAGACGCGCTTTTCCGGAAAAGAGCCCCGATCGCCATTTTCGCGATCGGGGCTTTTTTCCAGAAAAGACTACTGGGCTGTCTACACTGGCCCTTTTCCGGAACAGTGTTCCAGAACAAGGACTTATGCCCGAGCGGGAGCAAAATAGTTTTTCTGGAATAGCGGCTGATTTTGTACAGTAGAGCATCGTTGCTTTTCCGGAAATTCAAGGGCCAGTGTAGACAGCTCGCAGCTTATTCCGGAAAAGCGGCTGATTTTCTGGAATAAGTGGCCCAGTGTAGACACAGCCCTGGAGATTTGTGCCCCATGTTAGCTCCATCGCAGCCCTGATTACGGAGCTGTGTTAGAAGGGGAAGCCAGACACGGTGGGCTGGGCTGAGGCAAAGCAGATGACTCTCTGCACACTGAAGGAGGCCCTGGTCAAAGCCCCAGTGCTGGTACACCCACACTGTGGGCGTGTCTAAACTACATGGCTCCGTCGATGGAGCCATGTAGATTAGGCTGATCGGCAGAGGGACATGAAGCCGCTATTTAAATAATTGCAGCTTCATTTAAATGTATATGGCTGCCACGCTGAGCCGACAAACAGCTGACCAGCTGTTTGTTGGCTCAGTGCGCTAGTCTGGATGCTCTCGCGCTGACCTGAAAGCCCTTTATCGACCTCCCCGTTATGCCTCGTAGGATGATGTTTACCGGGGTGGTCAATAAAGGGCTTTCATGTCGACAGGGGAGCATCCAGACTGCCCCGATCTGCCGACAAACAGCTGGTCGGCAGAGCGGGGCAGCCATTTAAATTTAAATGAAGCCACAATTATTTAAATCACGGCTTCATTTCCCTTTGCCAAACAAACAAATCTACATGGCTCTGTCGACGGAGCCATGTAGTTTAGACGTACCCTGTGACAAACCCTTCCTGGTGTTTACTGACATCTCAGGCACAGGGCTGGGGGCGGTGCTGATGCAGGTGGATGAGAAGGGGGAGCGACACCCCATCATGTACCTGAGCAGGAAGCTGCTGCCCGGGAGCAGAGCGACGCGGCCGGAGAGAGGGACGCCTGGCGACGGTGTGGGCTCTTCAAAAACTGCAGCCATATCTGTTTGGGTGGCATTGTGCGGTGTACACCAACCACTCCCCCAGCATGACTTCAGATGAAGCGAGTCAACACAAAGCTCCTGAGATGAAGCCCTCTCCTGCAGGATTACCTCCCGGAGGGTCCATGTTAAAGGGAGTGCTAATGTCATAGCTGATGCTTTATCCCGGAGCGGGGGGTCTGAATTTCCCTAGGCCACTGGCTGCGTGGCCCTGCTCAGTGAGGTCTCGAAGCAGGGAGAGATGGGCTGTAGTGGGGTTGTGTTTGCTCTGTTCCCCTTGTTATGTGATTCCTACTGCCCTCTGCTTCCCTGTCGTGACTCCGTGTGTGTGCTGTGCCCAGCGGGGGAGGGGATCCTTGGGAGAGAACCCCCGAGGGACGGCACATAGGGAATGGCCCAGGCTGGCCTGTCACCTGATCCTCGGGGGAAGATGCCACCCGTGATAGTGGAAAAAAGAAGATTAAGGGGGGACATGATAGCGGTTTTCAAATATCTAAAAGGGTGTCACAAGGAGGAAGGAGAAAATTTGTTCCTCTTGGTTTCTGAGGACAGGACAAGCAGTAATGGGCTTAAAGTGCAGCAGGGGAGGTTTAGATTTGACATTAGGAAAAAATTCCTAACTGTCAGGGTGGTCAAATATTGGAATAAATTGCCAAGGGAGGTGGTGGCATCTCCCTCTCTGGAGATATTTAAGAACATGTTAGATAGACATCTGTCAGGGATGGTGTAGATGAAGCTTGGTCCTGCCTTGAGGGCGGGGGGCTGGACTCGATGACCTCTTGAGGTCCCTTCCAGTCCTATGATTCTATGATTCTATAGTCAGATAGCACCGTGGGCCCAGGAAGCAGGAAAAAAGAGGGGGCAGAACAGCCTGGAGAGCGGGGGACTAGTTGCCGTGGGACTTTCCTCTCTCTCTCTGGGCTGGGATGCAAGAAGAGGTGGGGAACAGGTCCCTTCTCCCCAAGAGGGATGGGGTGGACTGCTCCTGGTGCCATGTTAATGATGATCCTGTTCTTCGCTGTCCCTGTGAATCAATAAGCCTTCCGTTCTGGATGGGGGCGCAGGGCCCGGTGACTCCCCCACACTCTGTGACACCCAGTAAAGGCCATTCGAAAGTCTTTCTATAGAGCCCAGAAGTATGTGTTCCCCATTATAGTCTACTAGACACCCTGGAGTCTGGACAGGCACTCTCTCGCTACAGAGTTATTAACAAACTGAGAATATGCACTGCCATGTGAGAACAAACCAGTTTCCCTTAAGTGAATTCCCATGAGATGGCAGATCAGGTTATTAGTAGAATGAAATGGGTTTACTATTGATTTTCTCTCCTTTCAATAGGAATTAGTCAAAGTGCTCTAATCAGCTAAGTCCTAAGTTATGTCTGCCAATACAGTGCAGTTTTCAATAGCCTAAATAGCCCCTGGAATCATGATTACAGATTCCACTCTACCAAAACACTGCAATGGCTGTGGAAGGGGGGTGGAGGGACATGGATATTACTCAGGCAGTAACAGGGGATGGGCAGGGAGGACTGAGCAAAGAGCAGGGTTTTGGGGGAAGGAGGCAGAGGAGCTGTGGAGTCTTGGTGGAAGAGCTGGGGGAAGGAGACGAGTATCGGTGGAAGAGGTGGGCAAGGGTTAGATTCCTGGGGGTCAAATACCGGCTGTTAAAAAGGCAACGACCAATGGGTTGTGCAGAGACGGATTTCCCAGTTTCTCATGCTTCCAGAGCACAGTAAAGTGCAGAAGGGATTTAATGTCACTTGGCTTGTCCAGTCTATGATTCAAGAGGGCCCAACACCACCTCACCAGCTACCTCTGCACGGAATTAGTTCCGACAGCCATAGCAGCAGGACAAATCATTATACTCATCTGTGACCAATGAGCTGTAGCAGCTTGCCCTGCATCTGTTTGGTTCTCACCCCGTAGATGACAGGGTTTAGCATGGGGGCTAAGAGGGCGCACACACTCGCAATGAGAACCTGGGAATGGCGGGGCACGCTCTGGCCAAACCGATGTATGAGGGCGGAGAAGAGAGAAGTCAGGTAAAAGGTTAAGATGGAAAAGAGGTGGGAGCTGCAGGTTCCAAATGTCTTGAGCCGGGTGTCCTTAGTGGGGAGGCTGAAGATGGCCCTGAGGATCTGGGTGTAGGACACAGCAGTAAGAAACATATCCAGACCCATCGCAGCGAATACAACAAAGAGGCCATAATAACTACTGATGCTGAGGTCCGTGCAGGCCAGCTTCACCATGGTTATGTGTTCACAGTACGGCTGGGGAATGATGTTCGTTCTGTAGTAGGGGCACCGCTTCACCAGGAAGGGATAAGGCAGTGCAAGGATGGCACCTCGCAACACCATGCCCAGGCCGGTCTTGGCCACCACGGGGTTTGTCAGGATGGTGGAATGTCTCAGGGGATGGCAGATGGCCACGTAGCGATCCACAGCCATGGCCATGAAGATCCCAGATTCCATCACTGAGAAGCCATGAATGAAGTACAGCTGGGCGAGGCAGGCACTGAAATCGATCTCCCTGGAATTGAACCAGAAGATGCTCAGCATTTTGGGCAGGATGGATGTAGACACAACCAGGTCGGTGATGGCCAGCATGCAGAGGAAATAGTACATGGGCTCATGGAGGCTTGGTTCCATTTTCACAATGAAGATCATAATGAAGTTCCCCAAAATGGCTATGATGTACATGATGCAGAAGGGGATGGAGATCCAGACATGTTCCCTCTCTAGACCAGGAATGCCCAGCAGGATGAAGGTGGAGGGGTTGAACAAGATGGTTGTGTTTGAGTCTGACATGGAGTAGGGAAGAAGGTGTCCAACTTTGAGGCAGAACGGTGTCTCCTATTACAACTTCTTGTATGGCTCCAGGATCTAGAGTTAGATGACTCTCAAAAATACCTAGATGGAGAGACAATGTTAATATGAGACATTACAGGAGCTTGTGCTCTTGGGTGACATAGATATCATAGAACACTAGAATTGGAAGGGACCTCGAGAGAGCATCGAATCGAGTCCCCTGCCCTCACGGCAGGACCAAGCATCATATAGGGCGTCCCTGACAGGTGTCTGTCTAACCTGCTCTGAAATATCTCCAGAGATGGAGATTCCACAATCTCCCTTGGCAACTTATTCTAGTGTTTAATCACCCTGACAGGTTTTTCCCAATGTCCAACCTAAACATTCTTTGCAGCAATTTAAACACATTGGTTACGTCTACATTGGCCCCTTTTCCGGAAGGGGCATGTTAATTTCAGCAATCGTAATAGGGAAATCCGCGGGGGATTTAAATATCCCCCGCGGCATTTAAAAAAAAATGTCCGCCGCTTTTTTCCGGCTTTTAGAAAAGCCGGAAAAGAGCGTCTACACTGGCCCCGATCCTCCGGAAAAAGCGCCCTTTTCCGGAGGATCTTATTCCTACTTTGAACATTTCTCCCCTCCCCCCTCTTTGTAACACCCTTTTCGATACTTCAAATATTATTCAGAAATCAAATTATGACGAACTGACCTTACTAATGCCAATTCCATATTTCATGATCTGTCAATCGTTCTCACACATAACGGTTTGTCATCCGTCATTTCTTAGTGCAAGAAAGCTGAGCTAGGGAGTCGTAATGTAGGGAGCTCCCATTTCTCCTACTTGTTCAAACTATTGGAAAAATGGTGGGAAAAGAGGGGGAAAATCCCCAACCATTGTCCAGCGAGTGCTGGGGAGAATCCTGACTCTAGCAAATGTAAGGGAAAAGCCCTTGGTTTCACTGACAGCAGCTCACCAGGAACACCCGCTCTCTTTCACAATGGCAGTCTAAGAAAGACAATGGTCAGATGCTAAGGCATGAGATGAAAAATAACCTGCTGTGGACATGCACTCAGTTTCTGTCTCACAGAATGTATGAAGAACAGAGCAGATAGAAAGGGTATCTGGAGACAAGCTATTGTGGAGACTAATTTAGCTATAACCACTCAAGAGAGAACTTGGAGTCATTGTGGACTGTTCTGTGAAAATATCCACACAGTGTGCAGCAGCAGCAATAAATGCAAACAGAATGTTTGGAATCATTAAGAAAGGGATAGAGAATAAACCGGAGAATATCTGATTGCCTCTATATAAATCCACGGTCCGCCCAATCTTGAATACTGCGTACAGATGTGCTCAACTCAAAGAACTATCCACAATGACCCCAAGATCTCTCTCTTGAGTGGTAATAACTAATTTAGTCCCCGTCATTTTGTATGTAGAGTTGGGATTATGTCTTCCATTGAGCGTTACTTTATATTTATCAATATTAAAATTCATTTGCCATTGTGTTGCCCAGACACCTAATTTTGCGACACCTCAATCTGGGGCAATTTCTCAGATTTGTCACCTTCGAAGAATGTCTCAGGTTTGGGAATCTCCCCCAAGATTCTCAGCCGTGAAGACTTATGCAAAGAATTGATTTCATTTCTTTGCAAGGACCTTATTGTCTTTGGGCATGTCTAGACTACATGGCTCCGTCAACATGGCTCCGTTTCACAAGGCATACCGGAGCGGTAGACAAAGGCTTCCCTTGTCGACCGTACCGCGTCTAGACTGCCGTGCTGTGCCAGATCAGCTGATTGTCAGCACAGCGTGGTGGCCATTTTTATTTTAATGAAGCAGGGATTATTTAAATCCCTGCTTCATTGACTATGTCGAGTAAACTACTTTACATGGCTCTGTCAATGGAGCCATGTAGTCTAGACGCACCCTGCGAGTGCTCCTTTATAATCTTGATCATCTAGTGGCCCCACTGGTTGTTTAGCCAGCTTCTTGCTTGTGATGAATTTTTAAAAATGTTATTAGTTTTTGAATGTTTCTCTAGCTGTTCTTCGAACTCTTATTTGGCCTTTCAAACTATATTTTTATACTTCATTTGACAGAGTATATGTTTCTTTCTATTTTCCCCACTAGAATTTAACTTCCACTTTTTAAATGATGCCATTTTATCTCCTGCTGCTTCTTTTACTTGATGGTTAAGGCACGGTGGCATCATTATTATTATATTAAAAATGCTTTTTTAAAAAAAAATGGAGTATACATTTAAGTTGAACTTGTAGTATGGTGTCCTTGAAAAGTTTCCATACAGCTTGCAGGGATTTTACTTTTGTCACTGTACCTTTGAATTTCTATTTAACCAACTTCCACATTTTTATGTAATTCCCCTTTCTAAAATGAAATGCCACAGCACTGGGCTGCTGTGCTGTTTTCCCTACCACAGGGATGTTAACAACATGATATATGGAAAACTGATCTTGTCAAATAAAAGTCAACTTCATCCTTTAATGGAGCTATATCTACACTACAGGGTTTTAATGCAAGAAGCTTTTTGCAGAAGAGATCTTCTGCAAAAACGTCTTGCACAAGAGCGTGTCCACACTACAAAAGCACTTCGAAAAGCAATGCGCTTTTGCGTAAGAAAGCGTCCAGACTGCATGGACACTTTCTGGAAAAAAAGCTCTGATTGATATTCACAAAATAGCCACAAGAGCACTTGTGCTTTTTTCAATTGGCTCTTTTTGTGCAAAAAAACCCTGTTACCTGTCCACACACACCTTTTTGCGCAAGAACTCTGGTGCGAAAAGGAGTTATTCCTTGCAGAAAGAGGAATACCTACTCCGCAAAAACCCCTATGTCCTTTTGCTTTACTGTAAATTTTCTTGCACAAAAACGCGCTTGAGGTGTGGATGGTCCTCACCCTGCAGTGTAGTAGTAGCCTGAGAGTAAACATTTGATTCATAAAGGAACCAAGGAAATAAAAAAGACTTCCATTTTTAGAGGCATTTGATTTAGTAGGGGAAACATTCAGATAACAGAACACAGCTTATTACACTCAAACGGACAAATAACACTCCCAACCAGTAATAACGATGGCAATTTAGCATATCAAAGGGCAATTTCCCTGAAGGTGAGACAATTTATCAGGAAAACTGATTGGAATGAAAAATATAGATGGAAAAAAGGTAAGAAAAATGGGAGATCTTTGAGAAGAGATCACATTGTCAGGTGACCCAAAGCCTGGCACACAGTGAGGGATCTGGAGTGTTTGGTGAACTGGGCCCATGCACACAAAATGGGTGTGTCTAGACTGGCAAGATTTTGCGCGAATTGTGCAAAAACTTGCCAGCTGTCTACACTGGCTGCTTGAATTTGCGCAAGAACACTGACTTTGTAATGTACAAAATCAGTGCTTCTTGCGCAAATACTTTCACGCTCCTGCTCGGGAAAAAGCCCTCTTGCACAAGAATACTTACTCAAGAGGGCCAGTGTAGACAGAGAAGAATTGTTTTGCGCAAAAATGCCCCGATGGCTAAAATGGCATTCGGGGCTTTCTTGCGCAAAAGCGCATCTAGACTGGCCACGGATGCTTTTGCGCAAAAGCACCTTTTGCCAAAAGAATCCATGCCAATCTAGACGCTCTTTTGTGGAAATACTTTTAACGGAAAAACTTTTTCGTTAAAAGTATTTCTGCAAAATCATGCCAGTCTAGACGCAGCCAAAATGTTTATTCAGTCAAATGCAAATTTATCTCTTCAGCACAGGAAATGCAGGCCAGACATCAGGGCCATCCCTACCAGTACCGACACTGCAGCGCCCACAGGGGGAGCAGCTGCTCCCCAGTGGTGCCTGTAGGGGAAGAAGCTGTGGGGCTGGGGTTTGCCAACTCTGCCGGACCAGAAGGGCTGGATACAATTTGCTGTAAAGGCATCCGGTCCATCTGGGTAGGGAGTGTTGGCAACCCGGAGCAGTGTAGGGAGGGAAAATCAACAGCAGCCCAGGGGCACTGGGTGGGGCAGAGGATGAGCCAGGTCATACTTCGGACTGCCACCTGATGGGTGGAGGTTGGGGGCAGCCCATGGGGGACAGCCAGGAATCGGAGCCCCATCGCTGAGCCATGGGGGGCATCCGAAGACACCACTCCATTTCCTTGCTGTTTCAAAAGAGGTGAGCGCACTGGTAGGTTGTCTTAGCAGAGGCCCAGCATGCAGGTCGCAGTAAGGGAGGGTACCACACTCTCCAGTGCCGGTAAGGCCTCAGTCAGAGGAGTGTGCCCAGTGATAGACACCTCTGTGTGGCAAAGAGGCAGAGACGCTGGAAAGGACCCAGAGGAGAGTGACAGAGACATGCCAAGGGAGGGAATGCTGGCCGTGTGAGCGAGATGCAGGAACCTGGGGTGTTTAGTTGAGATGAAAGGATATGAAGGGGGAAAGTGAAACCCAACTTCGAATACTCAAATGGCTGCCATTAAAAATGGGGGGTCTCTTGCCTCAGAGGGCAGGACAAGAAACAATCAGTTCACTCCAGCACAGCAGATTGAGAGGAAATCTCAGGGGAAAAGTCCTTACTGTAAGAACCTGAGGAGACTGGAAGAGACACTGCGGATGGTCATGGAAGGTTCTTCAATGGAGGATTTCCCATGCAGGCCGGATACTCATCTCTCTGGGACTGTTTAGGCACAACAAATCCTGGATCTTGCAAGTGGGTCGGACAAGCTGCCCCTGGGTTCCTTCCATCCCTGTGGCTCTATGATTGTACCATGTCAAATCCTGGTGTGGACAAGATCTCGGTCAGTCACACACATTATGGAGCTCTAGACAGGGGTAACTGGGTGCAATGTAATAGCCTGTGTCAGACAGTAGGTCGGAATGGATGATCCTAGTGTCCCTTCTGATAATGTACTCTGTGCATCTATCGATAAAGAAACTGGATCAGGCATTTATATTTATTGTGTCAAGAGCTTAGCTAAATTCGATTCATAGTGGCTGGGCACATGTAGGTGCTGCTGTGAGCACCTCCTTTCTTTAAAGCTGGCTGAGACGAGGACTGAAATTTTCCATCCTGGGTGTCTGCTCTTGGTTGAATTGTTTTTTTTTTTTTTAAGTTTCAGGCATAAAACTTCAGCCACATTAAGAAATGGGTTAATGTTGTTCCTCTCAGCAGGACCAAACACCATCTAGATTATTCCTCACAGGTGTCTCTCTAACCTACTCTTAAATATTTCCACTGATGGAGGTTCCACAACACCACGCTAAACTCGGGATCTGCAGCCTGCCTCCAAACAGCCGCCATGAATGTGATGTGTGTGTAAGTATTGCCGTGCCATTAACAATCCGTACCAATGAATAAACCTCAATACTGCTCTAGTTCACCCTTTCTCTGGGTTCATTCCTTGGCTGGTTTCAAGCACTGGTAACAATCAGAGGCCAACTTTTCTCTCTACCCCTTGTAACACCCTTTTGGATATTTGAAAATTTCTATTATGTCCCTTCTCAGTCTTCTCTTTTCCAAACTAAATAAGCCCAGTTCTTTAAGTCTTCCCTCATAGCTCATGTTTTCTAGGCCCTTAATAATTTTTCTTGCTCTTTCTCACAACAATGAAGTTGGACAAAACATGCCTATGTTCAAATAAATACTGTAATGTTTCTAGTGTGGCGCTCCAGCATCTCCATGACACTCAGCAGGTTAAAGTCAGGTAAGAACATTTAACAGCAAGAGCCCCGTGGGGCAGAAGGAGGAGGTGACAGTTTCTGTGCATTAACACACAGCTGGCTCCTCAGGTTTTTCCTCAACTCTTACTCCAAGGGGAATCTTGCCTCAATGGAGCTCGAGCAAACTAAGGGCCATGGTCTCAGAATTCAAACACCCCAACCCTGTTCTCTGTCCCTTCACATCTACTTCGCCCTGGGTTTGTAGAGCAGGGGAGCTCCTCAGCAAGAGATAGTACCTGTGAGTTCTCAGATGGAAGTGTCTTTTCTCGGAGTCCCTTCAGGTAGCTGCGTCCCACACCTCTCTCAGCCCAACATCTCAGCATCTACAGCAGCATCTTATGCCGAGAGATGACCCACAACTGTGCACTGGTTATAATACAGCTCTGTGTGGTCCCTGAGGTGTTCGCTCAGCATCTAGGGGAGAAGTGGCATCTAGATGTAAGCACAGTGGTTAAAAGCCTGACTGCACTTCTGGGCTATTTACCCAGTGTTAGGAATAAACAGTAATTAAGGGGCCTTCCCAAAGGGAGATGAGAACTCCTGGGTCCTGGGCTAAGTCAGACAGAATTTGATTGCTCTGTGCATGTATCTATATTTAGAATTATAGATGATTCAGGAAAAGAAAATTAGGGATAATATTGTTGACTAATATCCAGCTTCTCATCCTCTGTAATCCCTACTTCGAACTACCGTTACTCCTCCTTGCAGAAGGAGGAACGGTAGTTCAAATTAGGAGCTTTAATTTGAACTACCTAGCCCGTGCCATGTGTAGCCGTGGGAAGGGAGTTCGAACTACCGGGCATTTAAAAATGACGGCACCCAGGAACATGCAAATAAAGCCCGGGATATTTTAATCCTGGGCTTCATTTGCAAGTTCGAATGACTACATTAGCCACCCTGGTTCGAACTAGAGTGGCAGTGTAGACATACCCTGAGTGTAGTAAGGTCACCAAAGGAGTAGGTCAGGATTTACTGCCGAGGTGTCCTGACAGGTCTCCAGCTCTGTCAATGATGATAACCAGAAGGCTGCGTGCATGTGTGCTCAATCATGTGTGCCGTGTGGACTTGCACAATTAGTCACTGCAGCAGACTCCGAGAGAGCCTCCAAAGACCATACATCAGATAAGGATTGAAGGACCACGGCTAGTTTATTTTAAATCAAAGTACAGTAATAATTGTCGGTAGACTATAACGAACCACTACCCACATGTACCCCATAACAATGGACTCAGCTCAGTGAATGGGACATCCCACTGCGCCCTTGGCTGGACAAAGAATGTCCATCCAATGACACCACTTTATACACAGGTACGAACAAATTACAGTAGACTTCCAATAATCTGGCACATTTGCGACCTAGGTGGTGCCAGATTATCGGATATACCGGAGTATCAGGAGGTACTGCATACTCCCAACCCAATCCCCCTCCACCTCCCCACCTTATGCTCAGGTCCTGGAACCACCAGTACAGACGCACATCTCCCTCCAGGCACTGGGCACGAGCGCTGAGCGGCCGGCTTTTCAATCAGCTGGCAGGGACACCATGCATAACCCAATCTTCTTCCCCCTCCCCTTCCCCTTTCCCTTCCCCGGAGCCAAACACTTCTCCTCCCTGCCGTAACCCACATGAGAGCGGCTGACCTGCGCGGTTCCGGGTTCCATCCTGGTTCCGTCAGGAGCACTTGCCATTTTGATGCCAGACTATCAGGCGTGCCAGACAATTGGGTGCCGGACTATTGGAGTTTTCCTGTACACATAACTTCTGATGTGTCTGGTTACCACCCTCTGATGTTGCCCCCTCTGACACTACTTAGATACCACCCATCGCCCTGCAATTTGTGGTTTGATTAGAACACATCTATCCATCATGATGTCAGTTTAAACCCTTTCCTGAACCTGGGTCAGTATCTGCGGGGAGTGTGGGTACCAATGTCTTTTTTAATGAGCTCGTGTTACCATTCTTTTGGAATGTGCTTTCAACGTATGACCAGTACCAATGACTGTTTGACAGCTGGTATCTAGTACCAATGACTGTTCTACACCCGGACCTATTACCAATTAGTGTTTTACACTCTCAGCCCTCTTCATGCCAAGTTCTGTGAGCAGGGCCAGCCTCTTGCTCACGGTTTAACTCTGCTTTATATTAGCCAAGTGTTGTCTATTGTTAGCTAGGCCTCAGGTCTCACACCAGCCCTGTGAAAAAAGGGCCCATATTTCAGGTCCTCATCTTTCTACACTGAGAAACAGTGAAGGAGGTACACCTGGGTGAGGCAGGCACTGAAACTAATCTCCCTGGAATGGAACAAGAAGATGCTCAGAATTCTGGGTATGGCTGGCAGCTGTTGCACGGTTGTATGACGAGAACATGGTGTGATGCTTTATGACTGAATATGGCCAATTTTATCAATGTTGCTACCAGGGTTCTACAATAACAATGAATGGTGTACAAGGTATGTCCTGTCAGGTGTCAATGGAACATTCTGATTGGCTAAGTATGACTAGCTTAGTTATATGCTAATATGTTTATATATTTACTGCTTCAAGTTCCTAAAAGCGTGTTACAAGGATGAGGGAGAAAAATTGTTCTCCTGGGCCCCTGAGGACAGGACAAGAAGCAATGGGTTGAAACTGCAGCAAGGGAGGTTTAGGTTGGACATTAGGAAAAACTTCCTGCCTGTCAGGGTGGTTAAACACTGGAATAAGCTGCCTAGGGAGGTTGTGGAATCTTCAACACTGGAGATATTTAAGAGCAGGTTAGACCGACACCTGTCAGGGATGATCTAGAAGGTGTTTGGTCCTACCATGAGGGCAGGGGACTGGACTCGATGACCTCTCAAGGTCCCTTCCATTTCTAATGTTCTATGATTCTATGCACGTATCATCTCTGTGTCTGCAGTTATGATGTTGGTGATGTACGGCCACCAGAAGAACAGGGCCAGTTCTTGGCCAGAGCAATGGTGTGGAGGAGTCAGGACTCCGAGCTCTTATTCTCAGCCCTGCCACTCACTCATTCTATGGACTTGGGTGAATCCCTTTACCTCTGCTCGGATCAGTCCATCCATGACATGGGATAACACTGCCTAGCAGCCACTCTAAACAGCTTCTAAATGTAATGACCAAAAGCACCGTGTGGCGTGTATGTTAGACTCAGCATCACTGCTCAGCCTCACCCTGGGCACTGGGTGCCCTGTAATCCCAGATAAGGTGCCGTGTATGCATAAGAATAGCCAGCTAATGGAAGATGCCCTTTGTCCCCCTCCCTTTGAGCTACTGCAGTTACTGCAGCCTCTGCCCAGTGTCCCACACTCCCAGGTAATATAGGGCCTCACCCTACAGCCTCTCTAAGTTGTTGCCCAAATAGCTGCCAAGTTGACTCAGAGCAAAGGCCTCTAGCCTGTAACTACTGCAGGGATCCTGCCCGCTACAGGCTCCTAGCAGGAACAAAAAGGAATTGGAAGCTAAAGACACTAGTCTCGGCCCTCAGAATTTTGTAGCTGAGCAACAGGGGACAGGGTCTTGAAGGGATAGAGTGAGATTAGGGGGAGACAAAGGCTGGGCTTTGAAGGAAGAGGAGGGGCAAGGGGCCAGGGGTCAGATGGTTTAACAAAAAATACCAAACACCTCCCCTCCCCCCCCCCAATAAAAAAGAACACTGGTAAAAAATTTCGTTGAGAAAAAAAAGGGGGGAGACGAAAATTGTTAAGCAAAAAAAAAAAAAAAAAAAAGAAAAGAAGTGCCGTGCCTTTAAATGGCCTTGCACTCCTCACTTCCTTGCTCCTCCCAGATGCAGCAGGAAAATTGTCCCTGCCGGACTTCCTTCCAAGGGAAACAGGAAATACTGCACATTTCACATGTCTGGTATTTTCTGATTTTTTTTTAAACCAGATGGGGGACCCAAATAATGGACAGTACGGGTGAAAACTGGACACCTGGCATCCCTAGTCCGGTTATAAGCAATTCAAAAGGTGGCAGCCGTAAGTGTTACTGAGTTCTGCACACACCTACTCACCAGTTTGTCATCCTAATGCAGAAGGAAACATTCAGTTCAGGATTTGAGGGGGTTTTGTGCTTTTTGTGGCTTGTTTTTTTACTGTCCACACTAGGGCTATGTCTAGACTGCAAGCCTCTTTTGAAAGAGAGCGTCTAGACTGCACGCGGAACTTTCAAAAGAGCAAGCCGCTTTTTCGAAAGAAAGCACCCAGTGAGTCTGGATGCTCTTTTTCGAAGAAGCCCTATTTACATTCAAGAACACCTTCTTTCAAAAGAAGCACTTTCGAAAGAAGGCGTTCTTCCTCGTGAAATGAGGTTTACCGCCGTCGAAAGAAAAGCCGCGTTCTTTCGATTTAATTTCGAAAGAACGCGGCTGCAGTCTAGACGCAGGTGAAGTTTTTTCGGAAAAAAGGCTACTTTTCCCGAAAAAAACCCTGAGTCTGGACACAGCCTAAGAGATTCAGGGAATAGGGGCACATCTTATATCACCAGCCAGCTCTGCATGAGCTCATTCTAAAAGCCAGAACACCAGAAAAAAAAATTAGTGAGTAAAAAGCCAGAGCAGCTTGTCCCAGATCTGCTTGGTCCTCACCCCGTAGATGATGGGGTTGAGCATGGGGGGTATCAGAAGGTACACACTGGCAATGAGAATGTGGAAATGCAGAGGTATATTATTTCCAAAACGGTACGTGAAGGCAGAGAAGAAACATGGGATGTAAAAGGCTAAGATGACACCGAGGTGGGAGCCGCAGGTCCCAAAAGTCTTGAGCCGGGCGTCTTTTGTGGGGAGGCTGAAGATGGCCCTGAGGATCTGGGTGTAGGAGATTGTGATAAAAAACACATCCAGACCGAATACACAGAGTACCACAGAGAGGCTGTAGTAACTACTGACACGGATGTCAGCACAGGCCAGCTTCACCACAGACATGTGCCCACAGTACAAGTGGGGGATGATGTTGGTTCTGCAATATGGCCACTGCCTGGCCAGGAGGCAATTTGGTATTGTGAGTATGCTACTGCGCAGCAGTACGGCCAGACCGGTCATGGCCACCACGGGGTTTGTGAGGATGGTGGAATGTCTCAGGGGGTGGCAGATGGCCACGTAGCGATCCAACGCCATGGCCACGAATATGCCAGACTCCATAAGCAAAGAGCAGTGAATGAAGAACATCTGGGTGAGGCAGGCACTGAAATCGATCTCCCTGGAATTGAACCAGAAGATGTTCAGCATTTTGGGCAGGGTGGAGGTGCACAGGACCAGGTCGGTGGTGGCCAGCATGCAGAGGAAATAGTACATGGGCTCATGGAGGCTCGGCTCCCTCTTCACAATGAAGAGGATGGTGAAGTTTCCCAAGATGGCTATGATGTAGACGGTGCAGAAGGGGATGGAGATCCAGACATGGGCTGCCTCCAGTCCAGGAATGCCCTGCAGGATGAAGGTGGAGGGGTTGGTGAATTCGGTTGTGTTGAAATCTGACATGGAGGACAGGAGAAGGTGTCCAACTGTAAGGCAGAACAGTGTCTGCTGCATGTACCGTAAGTTTTCCTGGCCACCTGTGTGCAGCCAGAGGCTCCTAGAGTCGAGGGAGATGGTTGACGTGCCAATACCTGGATGGGGAGACAATGTATATATGAGACACTCTATGCGCTACTGGAGGCTGTTCTCATGGGTGACTCTGACTGGTCTCTTAACACAATGAAAAATGTTATTTTCATTATTCACATAAATTAATAGTGAAAAAACTGACCCTACTTATGCAAAATCGATACATTACAGTGCACCATGAATCAATAATCTGTACATGATATGGTGTAAAAGCAGCGAGGAGTCCTGTGGCACCTTATAGACTAACAGGAATGTAGGAGCAGAAGCTTTCGTGGGCAAAGACCCACTTCGTCAGATGCATGGAGTGGAAATTTCCAGAGGCAGGTATAAATATGCAGGCCAGGATCAGGCTGGAGATGACGAGGTGGATCCAATCAAGGAGGATGAGGCCCACTTCTAGCAGCTGATCTGGAGGTGTGAATTCCAAGGGAGGAGAAGCTGCTTTGTTTAGTCTATAAGGTGCCACAGGACTCCTCGCCGCTTTTTCAGATTTAGACTAACACGGCTACCCCTCTGATACATGATATGGTGTGTGAACCCTAAATAAGCACTAGCAGAAACCCACATTCCTGATTATCCCTCCTTGTTCCTGAATGGACTGAAATGCAGGGGGAGAGTCCATGCTATTGAGAGTTCTCCGGTCAGTGAGTTGTTCCAATATGAATATGAAATAACAATTCCTGGGCCAACACGTATGCGGGGGAAACTTCACAGCCAAAACTCACTTTAAGGGAAAGACCTGGCTGTAACCGGTAGGAACTACAAAGAAATACCTGCTCATTCACAGCAATGGCCAAAACAAAGACAACGTTCATATACCTAATAGCATCTGATGAGGTGGGTTTTACCCACGAAAGCTTGTACCCTACGAAATCTGTTAGGGTACGTCTACACAGAAGTGTTATTTTGGAATAGCTGATGTTATTACGGAATAACATAGTCCATGTCTACACTACAAGCAGTTATTTCAACATAATGTCAAAATAATGTCAAGCTGGAGGATTTCGTACTCTGACTCCTGTAACCCACATTTTATGAGTCCCAGGAAGAGCGCTCTTTCTCGTACTTCCTGCTGTGTAGACAGCACTAAAAGCCGAAATAAGCCATTTTGACTCAAGCTACGCAATTGACGTAGCTCAAGTTGCATAACTTATTTCGGCTTTAGCCTTGCTGTGTAGATGTACCCTAGGTCTCTAAGGGTGTGTCTACAAAGCAGGGCTTAACTTGAAATAAGCTGCGCCGCTTCATTTCCCTATGTCTAGAAACCTCATCTACATGGCTCCGTCAACGGAGCCATGTAGTCTAGACATACCCTTAGTTTCCTCTTTTCTAAGCTGAAAAGTCCAACTCTTTTTAATCTTTCTTCACATGGGACCCGTTCCAAACCCCCAATCATTTTTGTTGCCCTTTTCTGAACTTTTTCCAATGACAAGATGTATTTTTTTAGATAAGATGACCACATCTGTACCCAGTACTTAAGATATGGGCGTACTATTAATTTATAGACCCAATAAGCCATTCTCTGTTTTATTCTCTATCCCTTTTTTAATTATTCCGTATATTGTGTTGGCTTTTTCTGACTGCCACTGCACATTGAGTGGATGTTTTCCATGGCTACAAAATCTCTCTCTTGAGTACTAAGAGCTAATTTTAGTCCCCATCAAAAAATTCATTTGCCATTTTGTTGCCCTAGTTTTGTGAGACTCTTTTGAAGGTCTTTGTAACCCACACACCTAATGTGGCTCCATGTCCCGTCTAAAAATAACTGGCTTTATCGCTCAAGCAGTAGAGACTCCTACACTAAGCTCCTGAGATGCTCGGTGCAAATCTGTCCAGTAGCAATTACATCTTCACCGGCTGCTTTGGTCTTATCTAGAGCAGTTTAGTATCATCTGAGATTTTGCCACCTCGCTGTTCACCCTTTCTCCAGATCATTTAAGAATATGTAGCCTTGCGGGACCCCACTCGTTACCTGAGGGCGGGACACCACTAGCCAGAGCCTCGAAATACAAAGGGCGGAGGTGAGGTTCTCGGAGCTTTCCCGCAGCCGGCTCCTCTGACCTTTTCTCAGTTCTTATTCCACTGGGGAGTTTTGCTTTATTGGGGCCTGAGCAGCGAACAAGCCGCAGCCTCACAGTATGGCCTGGTGTTCTACACCCACTGACGAAGGACCCTGCGCCCCTAAATGCAGCCACCTCAGAGGTGGAGGCCACCAGCCAGGATGGGCAGGGAGGCCCGGCAGAAAAGCGACCTTTGGCCTGTGATTCTAGAAAACACTCATCCAGTGTGGCAGAGCCCGGGGCTGTTTAACTGGTGCGCAGAGCAGAAAAGACTCCAGAGGCGTCCTCTGTGCCACCCGCCCGCAGAGCACTGGGTTTACTGAGCCGGGGAGCCCCCAGCAGGAGACCGTACCTGTGAGTGCTGAGAGGGACGTGTCTTCCCTGGGACCCCCCCTCAGGCAGCCGCGTCCCGCACCTCTCTCAGCCCAGCATCTGCAGCAGTGTCCCGCACCGAGAGCCGGCACAGGGCTGGGCACTGGTTATAACCCAGCTCTGGGCAGTCCCAGGGGGGTTCCCTCGGCCTGTGGGGGAGAAGCAGCATCAGGATGCAAACAGGTGGCAGAGAAGCCTGTCGCCACGTCCATGCTCTCTACATTTGGAAGTAAACAGCAATTAAGGGGCCTTCCCAGAGGGGGAGAACTCGGGCTCTGGGCTGAGGCAGGGAGGAATTAGCGGCTGTTTGTAATTGTGTCTATTTAACTATGACTGTTGATTAGTAAGAAAATGAGGGCTAACACCTAGCTCTCCACGGAGTCTAATACAATGACACCACCCAGGACGGCTGGGCAGGCAGCAGACAGACAGATCTGCAGGCAGGTGACGGAGGGAAGACACGAGGACTTTGTGCAGGCACACGGGGCTGCTAGGTGGGATCAGACGTCGGTCGTTCCCATCGGTATCTTCCATCACACTGGGCAGCGCCTTTCACTGACGGATCCCTCGATCACCCAGCAAAGCCAGTTCCCCCGGTGTTTACCATACACATTCCCACACCCAGCGCTGTCCATGGGACACACCCAGCCCACGTACTTAGCCTCTTTAACAGGGCTCCTACAATTCACAGGCTCTTCTCCTGCTCTTCTATCTCCCTGGATTCTGTTATTTCCTCTCCAGTTCACCTCATGAAGCGGGGGTCTCCCAAGGAAGCTCCTGATCCTATAGATTGGAGTTAGTCCCTCAGATGCCACAGGACTACTCATTCTTTTCAAAGTCACAGACTGGCACAGCGACCCCCTGAGACTCTCTAGCCAAGGCAAGGCCCAATGAGCAGTTCCCCATTATACAGATAGGTAAGGTGAGGCACAGGGAGACGTGACTTGCTCAAGGTGACGTAGGGTATGTCTACACTACCCCGCTAGTTCGAACTAGCGGGGTAATGTAGGCATACCGCACTTGCAAATGAAGCCCAGGATTTGAATTTCCCGGGCTTCATTTGCATAAGCCGGGCGCCGCCATTTTTAAATCCCCGCTCATTCGAATCACGTGCAGCGCGGCTACACACGGCACGAACTATGTAGTTCGAACTAGGCTTCCTAGTTTGAACTACCGTTACTCCTCGTGGAGTGACAGGGAGTAAGCAGGAGTGCAGGATTTCCAGCTCTCACCACGGTCACTCTAGGAGTAACTGAGCGTATGGCTGGAAGGGAAGGGGCTGTTCGCCCTGGGACTGGGGCACAGCCGAGCCCTCTGACACCCCAGCCTGGGTCCTTCTCCCACTGCCAGGCTGCGACAAGCTGTGATTCTGTTCAGGCCTCGCACCGACACCCCCAGACAGGGGGCAGGGCACTGCCAGTGAGTGAGAGAAATACTTCCACTAGCCAGCTCCCCCAGCTCTCCCGCCCATGGCCCCAGAGCTGTTCCTGTTCCTGAGCAAAATTCCCCCTGACTTTTCCAAAGCCCTGTGGTGGGCTGGCAGCCCCAGTCTGGCTAGAAGGGGACAAGGCAGAGCCCTGGCCAATGAGGGACAGGCTTATAAGGAGCCAATGAGAAGGTTGCTTGCTGGAGCAGCTCTGCTTATAAGGAGCTGCTGGGCGGAGCAGAGGGCAGTTGGGCTCTGACCAGCGAGGGTGCAGGACCGACTCCCAGGGGAGGAGGAGCTCCTTGGGCAGAGCAGGGCAGGGCAGGCTCAGGGGAATTAGAGAGGGAGGCTCTGGCCTGATACCCACTGGACTGTGGCCTGGACACCAGGGCCAAGAAGGTGCCAAGGAATAATGGGGAAGTGGCCCATGGTGCAAGAGGCCGTAGAGGGGAGAGAAGGAGGCAGAAGAAGGTTGATGCCAGAAGGCCCTGGGGCTGGAACCCAGGGGAGTGGATGGGCCTGGGTCCCCTCCCCTCCCAATTGGATCGATATCTTGTTGCCATTGGAGTGTAGCCCTGTGGTACTGATGCTTGCCTCTGAGGGGTGGGATAGACGTTGGCTGCAGTTGGCCATGGTGATAGGCATGAGCGGAGGACTGCTGATACCTCCAGGAGGGGGTGAGGCACCAGAGGGGTGGGCTTTGCTGGAGGGCCGTGCCATGAAGAGGACACCGTGGTCCTGGGAGCAAGGCGGGTCCAGAGCTAGAATGTGGAAAGAGCGCAGAGCAATGGCAGGTGAGACACCAGCCAGAAGGGGGCGCCCTCCTATGGGCTGAGCTATGGACCCCACCAGCAATTCTGGACCACTCCACACCAGTTCTGCTGTAGGCACCCAGCTGACACAGCCCTGTAGAAAGAGGTCCCATCTCCAGCCCATCAGGCAGCTCCCTAGAGGCCCAGGTCAGTAGGAACGAGCTGCGTAAGGACCATGGGATGGGCTTTGGCACCAGAATGCCTGATCTGGAGCAGCTCAGGGAAATGGAGGGATATCTAGATGAGACTTCCTGGGATGGTGTAAAATAGTCCCTCCCCTGGCCTGACAGCCTCTCTGCTGTGGAGAGGATGGAAGTCTCAGGGAAGGAGAACATTGAACTGGAGCCATCAGACCTTCCTTCCAGATGATGTTATCGGAGCCTCTTGTACTGAAGATACCTGCTCAGGGGAATGAATTTCAGTTATCGGGAGAGATCGCTAATAGCTGGGGGGATTCCATCGTTGAAAATGTCTGACTGTGACTAATTTGCAAGGTGTCAAGACTGGATCTCTTGAGATATCGAGATAGATTTGCGTGTAGTGCTGGGGAGGAGCCAGAGGTCATGGGACATGCAGGTACCGATGACATAAGGAAGTATGAGAGAGGTTCCAGAGGCCAAATTAAGGCTGCTAGATTAAAAGACTAAAATCCAGTAAAACCATGGTAATGTTCTCCAAAATGCTTCCACTTCCAGCTGAGCCAGATAGTCTCACATTACTGCAGGGACTCAATGCACAGAGGAGATGATGGTGGAGGGAGGAGGAGTTTAGAATCTTTAGGAATTCAGGAAACTTTGGGGGGAAGTTAGATCCTATGCAGGAGAAAAAACACACTGTAGTAGAGGCAAGATCTGAGACAGGATGCTGGTCCTACTGAAGAGACCGTTGTTTCTGAAAACGCTAATGAGCCAATAGAGAGGGAAGGAGGAAACTCTGGGTTGGGAATCACACAAAGCAGTCATGAAAAGGGCTCTTGAAAAAATATACACTACCTAGCCGTGAGAGTAGAGATCACAGCTCTCTGGGAAAGGAAGGCAGAGAAGATCTCAGTGTTGGGAGTGGGGATCGTGGGGATGGATTTTCCACATAACCATAAACCCAGGGGATGGGAAGCAGCTGCACATGCAAAGTCTCCTTACTTCCTTACCAAACCAGCCCCTGGCATTCCCAGAGCACAAAAGTTACTTTAGGTTGAAATGCCTGTTGAACGGGACATGGAGGGGAAAGGAAAACCAGGAACTAGACACATTGTAAGGTTCAGGGAGGAGTTGAAAGACACAATGAGACTTCGATTCTTCTCTGCTTCGTTTTAACTACTTCAGATACTCACTGATTTAACTACTTCAGATACTTCAGATAACCACAAGATCTTGCATGATCTAAAAATAAAAAAGGAGCCATATAAAAAATGGAAAGTAGGACAAATTACAAAGGATGAGTATAGGCAAACAGCACAGGAATGCAGGAGCAAGATTCGAAAGGCAAAGACACAAAATGAGCTCAAACTAGCTACGGGAATAAAGGGAAACAAGAAGACTTTTTATAAATACATTAGAAGCAAGAGGAAGACCAAGGAGAGGGTAGGCCCACTGGTCAGTGAGGAGGGAGAAACAGTAAAAGGAGACTTGGAAATGGCAGAGATGCTCAATGACTTCTTTGTTTCGGTCTTCACCGAGAAGTCTGAAGGAACGCCTAACACAGTGAATGCTAGTGGGAAGGGGGTAGTTTTAGAAGGTAAAATGAAAAAAGAACAAGTTAAAAATCACCTAGAAAAGTTAGATGCCTGTAAGACACCAGGGCTTGATGAAATGCATCCTAGAACACTCAAGGAGCTGATAGAGGAGGTATCTGAGCCTCTAGCTATCATCTTTGGAAAATCATGGGAGACAGGAGAGATTCCAGAGTACTGGAAAAGGGCAAATATTGTGCCCATCTATAAAAAGGGAAATAAGAACAACCCAGGAAACTATAGGCCAGTTAGTTTAACTTCTGTGCCAGGGAAGATAATGGAGCAAGTAATTAAGGAAATCATCTGTAAATACTTGGAAAGTGGCAAGGTGATAGTGAACAGCCAGCATGGATTTGTAAAGAACAAATCATGTCAAACCAATCTGATAGCTTTCTTTGATAGGATAACCAGTCTTATGGATAAGGGAGAAGGGGTGGATGTCATATACCTAGACTTTAGTAAGGCATTTGATACGGTCTCGCATGATATTCTTATTGATAAACTAGGTAAATACAACTTAGATGGGGCTACTATAAGGTGGGTGCATAACTGACTGTATAACCGTACTCAGAGAGTAGTTATTAATGGTTTACAATCCTGCTGGAAAGGCATAACAAGTGGGGTTCCGCAGGGGGTCTGTTTTGGGACTGGTTCTGTTCAATATCTTCATCAACGATTTAGATATTGGCATAGAAAGTACGCTTATTAAGTTTGCAGATGATACCAAGCTGGGAGGGG